>NC_091118.1:150751451-151077880 GCF_040183065.1 Periplaneta americana
GAATTGCTATTTTCTTCAGTCTCTTACGTAATAAGTCCTCTGTAATTGAAGTGGCAGCGTTTTCAGATTAAAAATCCGACAAACCAATGTTGGGTTCTCGTCATTTAAGTGAATAATTGTCTTATTTAATAAAGATTGCAGATGTATCCCTTACATTATTAAACTGATCCTGTTAGTTATTATTATTAGGACATGGCACGAATACATTACTAGTATGTTTTGGTTAATATGAAAACAATGAAAAGGTATAATAACCCCTCTCACAGGCCATGGAATCCCACAGAGCAACGGGAGGTTAAGAATTTTCACCTTCACCGACAATCGTCATTAGTAGGAGTAGGGATTTCAGCCCTACATACTTGCGTCTCTAATCCCCAAGGAAAACTCCTTGACACATCTCTTTTAGAGGTTGGGTCGACTCTAGGCCATGTGCTTCCGGAATTAGGTCAACTGACCCATTCGAGAATCGAACCTACGACCTCTGGAATTGGAGCGGGTCATATACGCCATTAGAAAACATTTCTAAAATACCTTGAAAAACGCTAGGATTTATAGCACCCTACCCCATTATCTCCTAGCCCAGTTGCCTCATAAGTGGTGCCTTGTCGGTATCACTTGTGAGGTTCAGACCTATTTTTGGATAGTTGACTAAAAACAATAACAGTATGGAGTACCTAGTAAAAATTCGATGTAATCATTAGGAGAGCTGTAGGCCTATATCCACTCACCCCGCATCAAATACATACCTTATTTATTGTACGAAATTCGTCATGCGTGAATGAAGAAGACCACCATATTTCTTTAATGTGATGTAATATGAGGGAGGGAATGATGGGATTTTCAGTGTCACCGTGGAGAATGACATGCACGGGATGTGATATGGACTAACCTCTCACATAATATTACACATCTAATCTAACCTAACCTAACCTCTCACATAGGCCTAATACTACACATCTAATCTAATCTAACCTAATCTAACCTCTCACATAATACTACACACCTAATCGAATCTAACCTAACCTCTCACATAATACTATACACTTAATCTAACCTAACCTAACCTAACCTAACCTATAATATTACACACCTAATCTAACCTAACCTAATCTCTCACATAATACTACACACCTAACCTAATCTCTCACATAATACTACACACCTAATCTAATCCAATATAACCTCTGATATAATATTACACACCAATCTAATCTAATCTAACCTAACCTCTCACATAATACTACACACCTAATCTAACCCAACCTAACCTCTCACATAATATTATACACCTAATCTAACATAACCTCACATAAAATTACACACCTAATCTATTTTTTTTTTTGCAAAATGCACCCCTGCTACGCTGAGTCGGAAGCCACCTAATGGATGAAGCTGGAAGCACGCCTAGAAAAGGATGAATGGCCGATTCATTAGAACCACTGCTAATTATTTTTGCATTTTGCTTCCGAAGAGCGTTTTGTGCAATTTAACCAATGCGTTAATGCAGTGAACATCTCATATAGGCCTATAATGCAATAATAATTTTAATATGTTGTGACAGTAATAAAAGTATGAAAAATTAGTTTACAGTGGTGCGAACATATTGAAACTTTAATAATAATAATAATAATAATAATAATAATAATAATAATAAATACAATATTCATGACAAATATACAGTCTATAATCGTCCCAACTAGGATATGACATGTAATAACGTTTTTCTGAGGGTACCAGCGTCATCTATGGATAGCGAGCGGAATTTGTGCTGAGAAGCAGCGCTCAGGACTGGATTAGAATCCCGCTTGGTCTGTTTATATGGTAGATTTTTTTCCCCGAGGTTTTCATACTTTTAGGCCTACAACGTACACACCCTACTAGGAGGGGCTCGCAACAGGAAGAACTTGGCTGTGAGATTAAACTGTGCATGCGCATACTTCTCATGCACTGCCAGTGTGATTCTTAGCTGGATTTATTTTCGCGTGCTCATTCCAGATCAAATCAAGAAGTTTCCTTCGTACTTTGTTACAAATCTTGCATATACGAAGGTTAGTTTAGGTTTGTATTAACCAAATCCGCGCATGCGCAGTTTGTTTTCACATTCGAATTGTTCCTGTAGTGAGCCACACGTCGAATACTGGGTAATCCAATGACAGTCGTCGAACCCAAATTGCCAATATTTTGGACACCTTTTTTTTTTTAAAGACGTATTACAAATTCTTTGTTCTTAACTTCTATGATAAAATGTCTAGCTGTCATTAATCAGGTAATCTTGTCGTACTTTAATTTTTATTATAATTGTAATTGTAAATCTAATATTAACTGTAATTTTATTCTTCATATTATAGTTGTAATCCCCTGGTAGAGGGACAGAGAAGGCCTAACGGCCTTATCTCTACCAGGTTAAATAAATAAATACTAAATACAAAATAGTAGAAAAGTTATCATTGTTTTGTACATATGATGCATGATGCTGAAAGTGTATTTAAGGCTCAAGAAATATAAATGACATATTACCGTAAAATTTGTTAGCAATTTACGACATCCAGAAGCTGTCCGTAAAATATTATATGTAATAAAAAGACACTTTGTACAACGTTTATTTTATTTTGAATTTCATACATAATCATACCTAGTGATTTAAATGTATTTTTTTTAATTTTGTTGAATGTTTTATAAAGAACTCTTGTTATATTATTGTACTAACTTTGTAAGTCTTTATCTTTTACGCCAAAGGGTTAAGTATTTTTTAATTGTTGAAAACCTGTAGAATATAATTTATGTAGGCCTACGTATTTATGATGTATTGAAAATTATCCTTTTCCTTTATTATTATTATTATTATTATTATTATTATTATTATTATTATTATTAAATTTTATTCATAAATACACATTCGAACGTTTCCACAACTTGTTTTTGTGCTCCTTTGTCATTCATATCGTGTTCTAAGTTATAACCACTTTCGTTGCCAAGCCTTTGGTTCAATCAGCACCTTGCCAGTCTCCAGGAAATATATCTTTCAACACACTTATAGTCAGAACCCAGTTATCTACTGAAAGGTTGTTTTAACTTGAAAGAACACGGAACTTGTGTGTAACACAACCCTTGATGTTTGATATTTCGGAAATGTAAGTGATGACGTAGGACTGACAGAAAAAGTAACTCAGCAGAATTAGTTGTAAGAATTCTTGTACTTTCATAATTCTTCTCTCACTTTCGTGATCGCCTGATCCGAAGCGTAAATTTCACGAACTTCGTTTCGGTGTCTGTAATTTTATAAGTACTGACCAATTACACATTTTCATAGTCGATGTACTTAGCGAAATATTAAATAATGTAACAGTCTGATTTTACTTCTCAAGAGTTCTGGTTATAGCGTATTAATATCGAGTTGTTGAAAATTCTTAAAAATACTCCATTATTCTTTTACTAGTGACATTCTGAGGACATGAAAATAGGCCTAATTATAGGTACTGTGAAAACCGTGCGAAGTACTGCAAAGTGAAAAATACTCGCATTAAATAAATAAAGCTTGTACAATCCTGCCTGAGCTGAAATGCCAGACATTAATAACATAACCTAGTGGTACCACCATCTTTAAGCTACGCCATTTCAGACCTGGCAGGGCTGTAAAAGTGGACGCTTTGGGTGCTGTTCGTAGACATTTCGCTAGCCCGCGCTACGAGCGTGCTAAACTAGCCCCGGCTATCTACTGATTACTTGTACAGGATTCATATCATATCATATCATATCATATCATATCATACATCGCTCACACTGGTTTATGAATACGAAAAACTTAGTTCGCTGATCATCCACCGGAAGCCCGCGCTAAGAATGTCTATAAATATGACCCATCATGTCTACTATATCATGTGAATATTTTCCACTTTGCAATACTTTCACGCTTTTTACCATACCTAGGTTATTATTTGCATGGTTCTTATAAAGTTATTAATGAAATAATGAGTTATATTGATGTATTTTCAGTTCGATAATAGTAGCTATACTAATCTACCATCGAAGTTATGTTGGTTTCTTCTTCATGAAAATAGTTTATAATAATTATCATTATTCTTGTCGACGTATTCACATTATATTTTTTGTCCTGTCGGAGTCATTCCACAGTAACTCGCGTTACATGCAGACTTTTTGAACTTACCTGATATGCTAAAATAAGAAATTACGAAAGTTTCTTCGATTTATTTATTACATTTAAGAACATTCTTCGTGAGAATAATCAGTAATCGGGAGTATATTAATTACTTGTGCTTTATTGATGAAATAGTTGTTGTAACTCACGTTACACCAAAAAGACAATCCAAGCAGAAACAATAATGTTGCTTGAAATCTCTCTTAAAGTAAAAGCCTTATATTTTTCCTGTTTTATCATTATCACTGTTAAATATATTTATAACATACCGGTAGTCTTTTTCTTGAACCATAGGTAACGAAAAGAGGAATAAAAGAAAATAATTTTATTAAGAAGTGCTAGTAACTCAAATATGCTATCTATATATAATATGCAAATTTTGAAATTAATATTTTATCATTCATAATCTGAAACTACATCACTCACAACGGTACTGTCATATATGAAACTGACATCAGTAGTTTAAATGAAAAGGAACAAAGTTCGGAAAACTTTTCATGCTGCAAAGAAATTTTGTTGTATGTTCGGATCAAATTTCTGTATATTTAAAGGAAAAAACTAAAATTCTTTCAATAATTTATTATCATAATACACTGCTTTCTTAAATTGACTGAACATATTGGGAATTAAATCAATGGGTTTTCTCAAAACACGGTCTGAAATGTTTCATATAAAACAATTTTTATCTCGACTAGGAAGCAAAAACCATCAAAATTGTATTAAACATTTTGGTTTGAAATATCTCAAAGAATAACCCCCTGGAATTAATCACAATACATACGGTTCATTTTGTATATTGTACATTCAACCTGGCTTGTGTTAATAATGCATTAAATCACTTGTGTTTTAAAATAGTAGCAATAAATCAGAAAGTCTTTCAAATGCTCTGATTTTGGAAAAGAAATGATAACTGCATAATTTTTGTAAAGAATAATAAGAATAATAATAGTAATAATAATAATAATAATAATAATAATAATAATAATAATAATGCATTGACATCATGGGTCATTTCATCTTCACACGTATGAGGATTTTTAAATTACAACAAGGTCGTCCCAGCTTTACACCCCTCACGAATAACTTAAGTGAGGTTAATGATTTTTATCGGTCTTTAAAATTCATTGCCCTCAACGGGCAACCTGAGAATGTCGGATCATGCGGTCAGTGTGGTAACCTTGAGACCAGCGAGGGCGACACATTCACAAGCAGCGAAATTATCTTTCTCTGCGAGAGATACATAAATATCCCCAGAATTCGATCCCGGGAGCACTGAATTTATAGTCAGAAATTCTACCATTTCGAACACAACATAGAAGACGACGATAGACTCTTAAGTTAGACATTTAGGTACTTTTCTGATGTAGTCCATTGCATAACTGTTGAAAATATTATGTGTTTCGTAGTAGCCTATTACATCTTTCAAAACCGTTGTTGAAAATGAGTAAAACTTATTTCGAGTATGCGTGCGTTCACTGATAGACTACATTATGTAAGGCTGAGTGGTTGTCAAGGCCATATGCTTCATCACTATCTTCGTTCATGCTGTTTCGTCTTCATACATCGGACACAGTTCTGAGTACGTGGGCTTAATAATTTTCAGCTTGACTTATTTTATTTTGTGTAGGCTATGTACAGTATCTTGTATTTAACCATACACATTATGATAAGTGGCTTTCGTTTTATTAGGAATGACAAATATCTAATCATAGAGTGAGGTACCCGTGTAGAGTAAGGTCTACCCATTTTACGACGCTTTATCAACATCTTAGGTTATTTAGCGTCTGAATGAGATGAAGGTGATAATGCCGGTGAAAATGAATCCGGAGTCCAGTACCGAAAGTTACCCAGCATTTGCTCATATTGAGTTGAGGGAAAACCCCGGAAAAGACCTCAACCAGGTAATTTGCCCCGGCCGAGAATCTAACTTGGCCACCTGGTTTCGCGGCCAGACGCGCTAACCGTTACTCCACAGGTGTGGACGGTACCCATGTATCTTCTCATTCGTGCTTTTAAGGATACCAAGGCGTTAAAAATTTATTCTCCTTCTTTGTTATTATTAAGCGTTCAATTTCTTCTTGAGTAGACCATACAACCTAGTTCACTGGTTTAGCCTACTCTTTGTTTCAGACCGACAAATGTATTCTTCTGCAATATCATTATGCCTTAAAATTGATAGACTTATTTTAAATTTAGGCACTTTTTCGCCAATAAGTACTTACACTTACCCTTTTCGAATTTTTCATAGCCTAATAATAGGCCTAAATCAGTTAAATGGAACAAATTGGTACCGCATGAAAATAATACAAGTCATAATTAATGTAATACAGATGTAAATATTAAAAAATAATTTTGAAGATTAAAAGTAAGTGTAAGTATATGCAAATAGGCCTATGTTTGATATTTTGACTAGAGCATCGCCATTGCATGGTTTCCAGGACGGTAGAAAGTTCTCTCTTTGTTGCTTTGTTTCTTGGTTATCGTCAGCCGCAGTGGCTCTGAGGTATCGTACGCGCTGCCTAGCCAAGCGGTCCGTGGTTCGATTCCCAAGAAATATATGTTCCGTCTGCGAGAGTGAGTAATTATCCATTGTTTGTGTTTGTCATGGGATGTCTCTGAGATAGCCCTGCGTCGTAAAAAGTAAGATTTCCTGGGGCCGTTTACAGAAAGAAAAAAACTATTTCATGGAAAGATTCATTGGAACGGATACAGCATTTGTTGAGCTATTTTTCAACATATTCTCCACCAGTATTGAGACATTTGTCATACTGTGGGATCGACTTTTGTATCCCGGTGTCGTACAAGTCTGCCGTTGTATCAGTTTCAAAAATTTTTTCGAATGGCATTATGTTTTATTTCTGTAAACAGCCCCAGACGAACTTATTTTTATGGCCCTCGTAATTGCGCTCGAGTGGCCACAATTTGTACAAGAACTTGTTTTGACTTTATTAACATGATGGAAGAAAACAAATTAACTTTTAGATATAGGCTAAGTGAGTTCTTGAAAAGTAAAACAAAAACAATCCATTAACATTAGAGCTCCCTTACCGAAAGTCGTACACCAGTGTTTAGTGTTTAAAAGTTGCAGGTTGTACTTTCGTTGATTTGCGCATAGTTATTTTTGCCATATGAATTATATGCTGTAGGCTGTGGGTATATAAACATGTAAAGTGTGATAGGAAGAACACTGTATTTAGGCTGTACAGAGGGAAGAAAATTGGCGGACAAGCATCCCCCAAATCGATTATTTAGAGACAATGAAGACACTTTCCTGCTTACAGAATTTCAAATGTCAAATATTTTTCTTAGAAATATGAATTAAAATGGGGGAAAAATGGCGAGAATGTAAATATTTACTGGTACTGCCTCTAAGAATATAGGAATAATAATAATAATAATAATAATAATAATAATAATAATAATAATAATAATAATATTGTAGCAGCAGCAGAGTAATTTAGTTATATTGTTTGCCTTAATGGTTAGAATTTTGATTTAAAAGAACAAAATCTCGTGTTGAGTCTTGTCTAATATTTTTTGTTCAAACAAAATTGTAAGACTTAACTTCTTTTTATTTTCTTCTTGTAAAGCATTAGGTAAAGGATTACGTATTAAATAAAATTAAAGGACATTCTGAACTCAGATAAATACGATGTATTGTATTAAATTTCTCTCGGTTTTATAATAATAATAATAATAATAATAATAATAATAATAATA
Source organism: Periplaneta americana (assembly GCF_040183065.1). Classification (NCBI taxonomy): domain Eukaryota; kingdom Metazoa; phylum Arthropoda; class Insecta; order Blattodea; family Blattidae; genus Periplaneta; species Periplaneta americana. The sequence continues at coordinate 150,759,328 of NC_091118.1, forward strand.
ATAATAATAATAATAATCTAACGTATAAAATAATCGTCCATGTATTGTGGGTCTCTATCACCACAGCATGGCGCGTCCTCAGGTTGCGGATAGAGGAGACTGCCTCCAGATATGGAGGGTAGCTGCGAATATATTGAATACGCAGTCGTGGACAGCCGATAAGAGGTGGTCCTCCAGCTTGAGGGTTGGGCGAAGGGCTAACAACCCATCACCGTAAAAAACAACTTGTTACGAATCCATACAATAAGCCTCGGAATTGGACTGATTCTCTGGCGCGACCACCTTTAGGGAGACCGAGACGTAGATGGGAGGATAATATTAAAATGGATTTAAGGGAGGTGATATATGATGATAGTGGATTAATCTTGCACAGGATAGGGACCGATGGCGGGCTTATGTGAGAGCAGCAATGAACCTGCTGGTTCCTTAAAAGTAATTTGTAAGCAAGTATAACAATAATCGTAAACAAGAATACAATCATCAGCTTAATATCGACATTATGAATATTTCAGTGTTTCGTTCTTCGCTTATGCAGATATAAATAAACAGAAGACATTTTTAAATACGTTAGCATATAACAAATTCAACAGCTTTATGCATATTGTTTTAGTTTTGAAGTGAAATTCTTGATACATGTGAGAGACCACTGCAAAATATTTTAATGTAAGTGAGGCATCAAGTTCCATACTAAATTTCATGTTAATAACGAAACTTTGTGTTGCAAAAGAAAAGTGTTAACACTGTAAGTTGTCTCCTACACATCTTTTGCTTGTGTGTTTTTATATGCGAAGAAAGACGAGTAGCTTATTCGTAGAAAGAAAACATCAACTGGTGGAGTAGGCGAAAATATCTTGGTGACGGAGACACCTACATACATGGCACCTCTGCAGAATTTAGTGAGGAATTCCTTTCGCTATACTTCTGACAGACAGAAAGATTGGACGTTGTATCTATTGTGTACACAAGTGGATAAATTAAGAGACATTCATATCAACAAGTCTTTTTGTAATTTTCTCATTTATAAAACCCTACGTAACAAGTTGAAGGTAACAATAATAATAATAATAATAATAATAATAATAATAATAATAATAATAATAAGAATAATAATAATAATAATATTATTTATTTATTTATTATTAATATTTGTGTGCTGAACAACAGCCAGAGGCCAATTATAGTTAATAATAATAATATTATTATTATTATTATTATATTATTATTATTATTATGAAAGCTTTATAACATTTAGGTCTAGTAGGTCTAATGAGGACATTAACAAAATTTGTCTAATGGTATTGGGAGATTCAATATCCATTTTACACAATCACTTCTATAACACTACGTAATATTTTTTTTTACTTTATCCCATTACTCTTCATTGTACTTTCACCTCATGTTTCTCAGAAATCAAATTGTGCTTTATTTTTTAAATTTATCATTGTTCTGTTTTCTCTCCGCAAATCATATTGTATTTTATTTTTAAGTTAACCTCTGCCTTGTATTCTGGATCCTAGTGGTCAGCCGTAGATGTCCCAAATTGTGGAATTAGTAGTTCTTTTAAAATTCTCTTGATTTCATTTTATTTATTGCATTTCATAGATCTTACATCATTGTAGCTTTGAGGTGCGGAACAAGTCAAAAGTTATATAAAAATATACAACTTAAAAAAATGTTTTTGCTGAAACAAAAAAAATAGGGAAATAATCCTCTGGCATGTTCCTAAAAACATATTATCCTATTTTATGTAGCAAGCAGATAAATTCAAATTAAAAGTATAAATAATAAAATATAGTTGAGAAGAAGGTTTGAAAGAAATTTTGTTAATTCTTTCCTGAACTTTGTCTCTGCTCTTCTTCCGGATAAAATAAAAGAACTTCTCTCTGTCACCAAAGAAAACCAGAGTTTAAATACTTTCAAATTGTGTGAGACTTTTGAAAGACATAAACGAACATGATCACAAAATGTAACTTACTCCCTTATTGGAAAGTAATGATTAATGATAAAATTTGGAATTCTTTTTGAGTTGACATGTCTTTTATTTCTTGTGCCTGATATCTTTCTCATTGAATTTAAATACACAAATTTTTTATCCAAGAATGGGGATCTATGATGATGGTGTTCTCGTTCGTATTGGTCATTGTGATGTCTAATATGTTGCTTGTAATTGTCTGTAATTATTATGTCTTTGTCCCAATACAATTGTAATACTAATTTTCTATTCCCAGTGGTGGAGTTTATTTTGTAGCAAGTTTTCGCGATGATTATTAGATCATGCTTGGTTACCAAATTCTGAAGAACTGTTTTACATATGGCAATTTGCTCATACCATTGAAGATAGTAACACTGCGCTATTATAGATAACTGCCAGTTATGTAATTAATATTTCATTTGAATTATTTCATTTTTACATACTGTATGTAGTTCATTCCAGTTTCTTTGAGTTTATGTAATTATTATTATTATTATTATTATTATTATTATTATTTTATTATTATTATTATTATTATTATTATTATTATTACTATTAGCCTATTATATGATTTCATTCTTCGTTTATATGATCCAGTTAATTCATTTTTGTAATTATCATTTTATTTACTTGCCATTTACTTAATTATTCCATTGTACTCTTATTGTAATTTGTCATTGCTGATGTTTTTGTTATATTCTTTGTGCTGGACTGTAATTGGTCGCTGGGTGTTGTACAGCACAGTAAATATAAATAAATAAATAAATAAATAAATAAATAAATAAACAAATAAATAAGTGAATAAGTAAATAATTAAATAAATAAATAAGTAAATAAGTAAATAAATGAATAAATAAGTAAATGAGTAAATGAATGAATAAATAAATACATAAATAAATAAATACATAAATGAATGAATAGATGAATAAATAAATGAATGAATGAATAAATCAATAAATCAATAATAAACAAATAAATAAATATTATTGGCGGTTGTGGTAGGAGAAACAACATTAGTATCATACTTCATAAATAATAAGTCATTGATGCTTTTTGATTCTGAATGCGTGACATCAGACATAGAGCTAGAATTTTTGGTCATATTATCATAAGTTAACCTAATTCTGCCGCTTAATATAATATAGGGAAAATACAGAGTGGAAGTTATATAACTCTGCAAATTTAAGGGAGCAATGGAGTACATTAAAATATAATACTTCTGTTATGCGTTTTGTAATTACATGCTGGTTAATTACAAAATTAGGCTGAAAATCTGCGTAGTTTGGCAACAGAGCATCCCCGACTCACCTACGAATACACACACACGCACTCGGTCTGTATAGCAGCGGTTCCATCCCTTATTAAACGCAGAAAGATTGCCACACTTCCTAATGGCAGTAAATAACGATATGTGTTAATTTTATGTAAAATGCTCAGTTTTATTTGAAAATTCCAAAGAGACCAATCATTCCTTATTATTTTCTCTAATGGCCAGAGTGAAAAGCAGAATTGTACGGATAGTACTTATCGAGTAAAACAGTGTTAACATTTAGAGAAAAATTATTTTTTTCTAAGAAAAATATTCATTTGGGACTAATATGATATTAGAAATTTTTGTTGTACTCTATCCAAGGAATAAGCCGTTAAAATCTGCAGAGTTATATTATTACTTCCATCCCGCATGAGATCAGCTCCTGTGGGAGATAAATGAGTTTCTCTGCCGGAAATCGAATTCGGCTCCCTTGAATTTATAGAGGAAACGTGAACACTTCAGTTAAAGCGGAGGAATGGAATGTTGACCGTTACCGAAGATAGATCTACAACAATTGACACGCTATGATTTGAAGCTGGATGTGGTTTCGTTTGCTAAATGTACCCTTCAAAGTTGACTGGAAATGTAAGTCTAAACAGAGTAACAGAGTGCAGAAATAGATAGAGTGGGAGGGAACTGATGATCACGTGACGTTCAGTTGGTGATTGAGGGTTAGTTACCCCTCTTCGGTTTTAGATAACTACAGCAGTGGGTAGGGCAGAAAAAGAAGAAACAAATTACAGCATAAAGAAAACAAGGGCGAAAAAATTATGAAAAATGATCGCGTAATTTTCTCACTAGTATAGATGCTTCGAGGGAAGAGAAATAGAGAAATCGATGTTCCTTCTTTATAATAAATTACATGGACAGAACTTAAATGTAGTTTCTGAATTTACCAGAAGAACTAATAGAATTATGTGTCTTGGGAAGAAAAATAAAATCCGATCTGTGATTTCAAGTAGGAAACTTAAATCGTCTATGTTAGCTGTGAAGACACCCGAAGGATGTGTGCTTATTTAGTATTTGGTGCTCTTATATTTTAAATTGTGCCTTATAAATCGAAAGTGTGAGCAGTTGTATTTTATTTTATTTCGAATTACTCGTCAGATATATTTCCAAATTGTATGTCATATACATCACCTCGCCACCGGCGTGGCTCAATCGGTTAAGGCGCTTGCCTGCCGGACTGAATGTGCCTCGGGCGCGGGTTTCATCCCTGCTTGAGTTGATTACCTGGTTGTTTTTTTCCGAGGTTTTCTCCAACTGTAAGGTGAATGCCAGATAATCTATGGCGAATCCTCGGCCTCATCTCGCCAAATACCATCTCGCTATCATCAACCTCATCGACGCTAAATAACCTCGTAGTTGATACAGCATAGTTAAATAACAAACTAAAAAAAATACATCACCTTAACTGTCATTTCACTTTACATTTCATCTCGTATAATATCTAACCTGCGAAATTTGAAATTGAATCTTAAGAATCACCTTGCATAAAACATATCGCATTGCAGCTTATATCTCACATTGCATCTTATATTCAAATGTCTTGCTTCGCACCTCACATCTCACCTCGACCTCACACAACTCGCCTCGCATCCCACACAACTCGTCTCGTATTCCACACAACTCGCCTCACATCCCACACAACTCGCCTCGCATCCCACACAACTCGCCTCACATCCCACACAACTCGTCTCGTATTCCACACAACTCGCCTCACATCCCACACAACTCGCCTCGCATCCCACACAACTCGTTTCGTATTCCACACAACTCGCCTCACATCCCACACAACTCGCCTCGCATCCCACACAACTCGCCTCACATCCCACACAACTCGCCTCACAACCCACACAACTCGCCTCGCATCCCACACAACTCGTCTCGCATCCCACACAACTCGCCTCGCATCCCACACAACTCGCCTCACATCCCACACAACTCGCCTCACATCCCACACAACTCGCCTCACATCCCACACAACTCGCCTCACATCCCACACAACTCGCCTCACATCCCACACAACTCGCCTGACATTCCACACAACTCGCCTCACATCCCACACAACTCGCCTCACATCCCACACAACTCGCCTCACATCCCACACACAACTTGCATCACACCTCACACAACTCGCTTCGGATCTTACACAACACACAAATCGCCTGGCACCTCACCTCACACAACTCGCTTCTCACCTTACACTCCACATAACTCGTCTGGCACCTAGCACAACTCGCTTCACACATCACATCATATACAACTCACCCCATACTTCACATCTCACACATCTCGTCTCTCACCTCCTACCTCACGCATCTCGCTTCACCTCATGCAACTCACTTCGCTCCTCACACAACTCGTTTTGAATTTCACCTGCATTCTCACACCTCTGACCTACTACATGCCTACATCTTATCTCACACAGTACCCAACAACACTCTGATCTTATATACGAGTACTATTACCTCTCACTTAAAATTTCACCTAATGAAGTGTTTAATGTTATATCTGTCATATACAGGGTGTTTTCGGGCTAGTGTTACAAAACTTTCAGGGATGATGGGGAACGGCACATGTATCAATTTGAGATAAGGAACCCTGGTCCGGAAATGACCGAGTCGAAAGTTATAAGCAAAAATAGTTGTGTGGAAATGGAATTATTTGGCACCACGTGCCCTCCTTCCCTTAACCTTTGGAACAGTCGTGGAAAGATGGTATGGGGCCGGATGTCTCCTACGTTAGTACTTGTCCCCGATACAATCTGTGACCTTGTCTACTCTTCCCATTGGCTCATCCGTATTCGAAAATCAGGTCTGCTTATTCCGCTCTCGTGTACTCCTCCATTTCACTAGGACTGTTCGACTGGACACTGCAACTTGTACACCTAGCTGTCTACAGACGTGCATATTAGGACCGACCATGTCCGTTACGCATTATGCAATTTGCATTGCTTTAGTGTAGTTTCCTGTCCCCACCTCTCAGACAGCGCACTGAATGGAATACTGTAAGTAGACAACGTAAACAACGTCAGATGAATACAGTATGTTTAAGATGTACAGATAAATACATATAAACAAGGTGTACAGAGGAATAAAATTGTTTCATTTCCAAACAACTATTTTTGCTTATAACTTTCGACTCGGTCATTTCCGGATCAGGGTTCCTTATCTCAAATTGATACATATGCCCTTCCCCATCATCCCTGAAATTTTGTAACACTAACCCGGAAACAGCCTGTATAAAGCTTACCTAGTTGTTTTAAGCGTAATTTTAGCTTTTAGAACAGGCCTGCACAAACAGCGCTCACGAGCGCGCGCGCTCCTTCGTAGCGGAAGACTTGTGTTTACCGCTCGCCGGAACGGAGAGGAAGATACGTCAGAATGACATAGACTTGGTATAGGTAGAGGAGAGGGAAACGACCACTCACCTATTTAGTGGAGTGCAGAGTGTAGGCCTATTCTCAGTAACTGTTTCATGTTGCTTACGTACTGCTACAGTACAGTATGGAGGAATCTAAAAGACGGAACATAACTTTTAACATTTAACGATTTACAGCTCGGACTTATTGATCTTCAATGTGGCCTAAGAGCTAAAGATCGTTTGAATAATACCACTAGCCTGGTTGAGTTTTACAAGACTAAACATTAGCAATAATATCCACGACTACACAGGCTGGCTGTGAAAATGATTGCTATGTTTGGCTCAACATTTATATTTGTGAGCAACTGTTTTTCTATAATCAACTTTAATAAAGGCAGACATCGAACATCTGTAACTGATGTTTCATTACGATCAGTAGGCTACTGTTCCTTTCAGCTGCCAACAGCATAAAACCTCGTTTTGATGTACTGATAAATAAAAATATAACAAAATGATATTGTACATTGAAGTAGCTAATTTATAGAATTTCTATTATTTCTGTAAAATAAATATTTCTTCATTAATTAATAATAGTTCAAGATATTTTTGCAAACACTGAACGGGAATTCATTTGTATAAGCACTCGTAATAGTACTTCCTTCTGTGTACATTTTGTACAAAATCATCCCTCCTTCCAGTCCATCCTTATACAGAGCGCAGCTAATATCTGCATTCCGCTCATGAGCTGTGAGCCGGCTCGGAGAGCGCAAACCTTGTGCAGGCCTGTTTTAGAATGTCGGATACAATCATGGTAATGTGGCCCCAGTATATTTTCTTGGAAATTACACTCATTTTTTTATAGATATTGATTTGTATGTTATCAGCAGGGAACGGATTTATATGGACTAAAAATATATGAAATATGTAAATATATATGTAGTTATTTTTACCAAAATATGGAATTAAATATGGATTTTTACCAAAATATGGAATTAAATATGGACTTAAAATTATAAAAAAATGACTATGTACGTTAAATATTGGTACATTTTAATCAAACTAAACAAAAAATATAATGGACGTACCTTATCTTCCAATGTAGTTTCAACAAAACACAATTTTTATTGTCTGTTACCATAACAATAGGTTACAAACATTTCTTTCAAGTGCTGAAAAGTGAATCTTCTTCTATTGTCTCTGAGGATAGATTTATACTGACTAAAAGAGCGTTCGACGTCACAAGAAGTAACTGGTACATAATTCAATTTCACAATGTCTGCTGGGGATAAGTCCAAGTTAATCTTCACTGTTGATTCACCACTCATCACAGCAACAACCTTTTGTAGTTCTTCATATCCAGGGTTTTTTGAAAGTACAGTGTCCACCTTAGCTCTTACTGCATCTGCAACTTTACCTCTACCACGATTCAGTTGTTCCACAGTACTATTTATAATTTCAAAACTTTCAGATAGTGAAAGGTGCCTATTTTGGAGACTTTTGAGCGTTTTTATGATGCATGAAAATGTATGCTGAATGTGAGCTAAGTCATTCTTCACACTTATGTCACAGGTAACTGTTTTCGCAGTATCAATTGAGACTGCATCTTCAGAGTCCAATGCAAGGAGAACATTGTTAATAGAGTCTATATGTTCGGCATAATATTCAACTGCTTCTAGCCATGTACCCCATCTAGTTAAAATTGGCTTTGGTGGCAATGGAATTTCAGGGTACATTTCTTTCAACACGTTAACTCTACTGGGAGCTTTGAGAAATACTTTTTTCACTGATGAAATCAACAAATCTACTTTAGGGAAATTGTCTCTGACCACTTCTGCCACACGATGAAATGCATGCGCCACACAAGTAAAATGAGTCAATTTAGGATATACAACAGATAATGCTTGTCCAGCTTTGACCATATAAGGGGCAGCATCGCTAATAAAGAATAACACATTATCGTACATAATACCCTTTGGCCACAGGATACCCATAGCTTCGTTGAACAGTTTAACTATAGTTTTGTTATTGCACTTTTCTAGAACATCACAATGTAAAAGAATTCGTTCAGAATATTGTTCACTTAACACACCGATAACTACATTACCAACAAGTCTACCTTCTTTGTCGGGAGTCTCATCAATGGAAACCCAAATTGAACTATCTTTAATTTCATCTCTTATCTTCTGTATTGTCTCATCGTAGATGGATGGAGCATACGTCTTCCTAAGTGTTGACTCATCCGGGATTGTATGTTGAGTATATTTTTCAAGGAATTCCCTGAAGACCTTATTCTTTAGTTTGTAGAGAGGAATATCAGCAGAGATGAGAGAACGGCACAGGTCGATGTTAAACTCAGATCTTACATTCGATGTTGTTGGTTGTGTTAAAAACAATTGTCTCTGCTTGGAATTTAGTTGTTTGTTGGCCTGATGTTTACTAGTTGTAATGTGTTGTTGCACCAGGAACTTTTGTGTAGATGATACTGCACACTGACACAAATTACAAAATAATATTTTATTGTCAGTTGATAAACCATCTTCTTTAAATTCTGAAATGTAACTTGTTAGTTTTGATTTTAAATTGACTGAATGACGTACTTTTGGCATATTTACCGTCTTTATAGTATGATTTACAAAACTGAACCTATGTGTACTCTGACTGGCATTTAACTGTTGAGCTGCACAACTGAAGTCTGTTAAAAATTTTAAATTAAATTAATACAGTTTTGTAACTTACTTTCCCATTGTTGATAGGACTGCTAATTTTCAAATAACTCTGATGTTAAAGGGATTACTGAACATGTGTTTAAATCTCTATTGTTGAAGTGTATTTTTAAAAGTTAATGGAATTTTGTTTTGTTTTATTGTTAAACCTAATATAATATGGACTGTTTTATATGAAATATGGAAAATATATGGAAATTAACGAAAATATGTACTAAACTCTAAAATATGGAAAAATATGGAAAATAAAAGTAGGATTTTTCAACCCTACACATTGTGAAACATAAAGATAATGCAAAATATAAATTATATTAGCTTTATAAGTAAATATGTATTTACATATAAATCCTTTCCCTGGTTATCAGCAATCAGAGCGAATAGTTAATCAAATTTGGCTTTGCAAAGTTATTCGAGAGAGAGGTTCATTGCTCAAGCAGTTTCCACTTCGTTCTAATAGAGAAAGAGGTACGAAAGGAACCTTGAAGCAATTCGTCAGCTGGGGTTAATTCATGTAATTGGCTAGTGCGATCGATAATGAAACGAGACAGGAGTAGTGTTACAGAGGACAGGGACATTTGTCTTGAGTCGTCCAGTTTGTAATTACCGGTACTGTTTTATCGAATGGTTAAATTAAAAAGCCTACGCATTAATTACTTTGGCACTGAGCAGCGAAAATCCTGACTTGCAACGTCCGTCATATCTGATCATTGTGTTTGCCATCCACTCACTCGGCAAGAAAAGTCACCTGTTGGTTTGATATATTGTGATGGATGAATGCTACGACCACCATGGCCAATGCATGCACCTGTTTTTTTTTTCTAGGACTGTTTTATTTTTACTTATCATAGTCTTCTGTCATTGACAGGTGTGGAAAATTTAATTCAAAATGTGCAATTTTTCACTGTAGCATATTGTTGAGTAAATAGTGGTCCGTGAGATAGTTACAGGTGTTCATTTTAAGTAGACTACTTAAGACTATTGAACCACTAATAGATATATTAAAATGCTTCATAGTTGTCAGTAATATTTTCCTGCAGGATTAGAGTCAATTTAGAATTATTATCATATCAGATTCATGTTATTTGGTAGAAAGGTAATTAATTGGTTTTCTTCCTTACAGTAGGCCTATATGGTAGGTGTCTGAATACTTGGTACAATAATAATAATTATATTATATTATTATATTAATAATAATAATAATAATAATAATAACAAATCCCTCGGCACTTTTCCATATCTCCAGTGACATTTACTCATAAATCTATTTTGGTTAAATATATATGTATAAGTTATATAATTATAATTATTTTAATGTACCAAAGTACATATATGAAGTTTCCTTGCAGATATTCTGCGTCATCGTACGATGAAGAAGTAGTGGAACGGAGAAAAATTCCCTCGGGCACCGGGATTTGAACCCGGGTTTTCAACTCTACGTGCTGATACTTTATCCACTAAGCCACACCGGATTCCCGGTGTCGGATCGAATCGTCATTATATTATATATATATATATATATATTATTATTTTAATGTACCGAAGTACAATTGAAGTTTCCATGCAGATATTCTGCGTCATCGTACGATGAAAGAGTAGTGGAACGGAGAAAAATTCTCTCCGGCACCGGGATTTGAACCCGGGTTTTCAGCTCTACGTGCTGATGCTTTATCCACTAAGACACACAGGATTCCCATCCCTGTGTCGGATCGAATCGTTTCAGTTTAAGTTCCACCTCTTGGGTTTCCTTTAGTGGCCGCCCTTTGCACTACGTCATAGATGTCTATGAACGTAAGACAATGTCCACATATGTGCGGAGGTGCACTCGAATGAGTGACTGATTGGCCGGGATCCGACGGAACAAGACTAAAACACAGAAGGCATTAATCAAAGATAAGAAACATATTACTAAGGAATGACGATGTTAATAATAATAATAATAATAATAATAATAATAATAATAATAATAATAATAATAATAATAATAATTCACTGAGTAAGTTTTAAGTAAATTCGTATTTCATACCCTCTGTCCAAATAACTAAATTGAAGTTACCATCATTAAAATGCCTCTCTGTGGTGTAGCAAGATGTGAACAAAACGTTCTTCACTAACTTTAATGAAAGAAAACTTCGAACACAAAAAATACACTGCTGTTCAGCGTTTAGATTATTCATCTGCGGAAGTTACATAACTTGAAAAATGTGATGCGTCATTAGGAAGCTAGCGGTAGATGGCCGAAGATTGTGGTAGAAACTGTTCAAACACTTTGGTATCAATAATTCCTCTACTAAATGTATTAAGTATTTACGTGGGATTTCTTTTCGAATGGTTTGATGTCATCTTAACTTTCTTAATTTTTAATAAGCTGATTTGTCTGGAAAATTTCACCCGGTAACAAAAGAAACATTTTCTTCTTTTACAGGGCATTGAACGGCTATAGCTACGACTCCTATCAGAATCAATTCATTTTCTTGAAGATCTTCCGTGTTCAAAGTCGTAATCTTATTACATAACAAAAAAACATAATTTTGTGTTGATTACCATTGAAAAATTAAAATATGGAAGTCATTGTAGCATTATTCGTGTTTAAATTCTCTTACAGTTCCTGTTTAAGTTATTTTACCTACACTCACATTCTCGGGAGAAGATATCCATAGGCCTACTATCATTTAATCATTTACATATAGGCCTATGTTTGGGCATTAAGAGTTCGTTTAAAAATGGGATCTGTTGTATTTTCTCACTTCTCAGAGGTTGTCATATATTCCTCTTCTTCAAGTACAGGCTGTTCATTAGGAGGTTGGATTTCTCGGAGCTCAAATATTTGTTCAGTGTATTTACATCAGCCGTGGCGAAAATGTGATCGTGCGCCGAGCCACTGTGTAACCTGCAACGTGAGTGGAAGTCTAGAAGAACGAGTGGAAGTTTAGGAGAACGAGTGGAAGTCTAGGAGAACGAGTGGAAGTCTAGGTGAACGAGTGGAAGTCTAGGAGAACGAGTGGAAGTCTAGGTGAAAGAGTGGAAGTCTAAGAGAACTAGTGGAAGTCTAGGAGAACTAGTGGAAGTCTAGGAGAACTAGTGGAAGTCTAGGAGAACGAGTGAAAGTCTAGGTGAACGAATGGAAGTCTAGGAGAACGAGTGGAAGTCTAGGTGAACGAGTGGAAGTCTAGGAGAACGAGTAGAAGTCTAGGAGAACGAGTGGAAGTCTAGGTGAATGAGTGGAAGAGGAGGAGATCAAGGGGAAAAGAAGAACACGAGAGATGGTTGAATTTTTACGCGGCGGTGAATCACCGAGTTATTCCCCATACCTAGTGAGGAGAAAGACACAAATCAAGCATCAGAAGCCACCGGCGTGGCTCAGTCGGTTAAGGCGCTTGCCTGCCGGTCTGAAGTTGCGTTCGGGCGCGGGTTCGATCCCCGCTTGGGCTGATTACCTGGTTGGATTTTTTCCGAGGTTTTCCCCAACCGTAATGTGAATGCAAGGTAATCTTTGGCGAATCCTCGGCCTCATCTCGCCAAATATCATCTCGCTATCACCAATCTCATCGACGCTAAATAACCTAGTAGTTGATACAGCGTCGTTAAATAACCAACTAAAATATAAAAAAAATCAAACATCAGATCAGTTTGACTTATCCCAGGATCTGAACCCAATATTTCCTGAGTGAGAGACTATTGCTTTACCAGTGAGGCATGTCGTTCGGTCCAAAACATTCCTCACAATGTTGTCTTCACTATTTATAGCAACTATAAAATAAGGAGTTTTGGATTTATAGTAGTCATTTACGTAAACAGCGGTTGTTATTACTTAATAAAACGTGGTTAATAACCTGATATCTTTTACAAGAGGTGATCAGTAGTCCTTAAAAACGTGGTGTTGAGAATTGCTGTTGTATAACATCCTATAGTTTAGCGATAAGACGTAAAGTGGTCAGTTGTGGGGAGGTTTCTTATCCTAGTAATGGTTTGGTGCCAGTAGAATTGATTATCGGTGTTAACCCCGCGACCCGACACGACCATGGCGGTCTATATGAGATCCAAGGCCTGCTTCTTCCTTCTCTCTTAGCCTCCCGCTGCGCCTAACAAGCAGTGGGCCTTGCTCTACATTGATTACTAGTGGTTCAGGAAACGGGGCGAGAGTGGACTCACGCTGCGTCTAAACTGACTGGATGCGTATATCATATTATACACGCGAGAAGGGAAAGCCGACACTACAAAGAATTAATAATATTATATGCAAAGATAGATGAGAGTGACGGCCTAATTGTCGGGAATTTATATCAGCACTGCAAGTGTTTTTAAAGTGGTTCTTCTCTACCTTTATCCCAGTCAGAATGCACCGTTACCTTCCTCACAATCCAGACGACTAGTACGAAGTTCTAAATACTTGTATCTTTTCTCGGTGTTGGTTTACTTCAGTGATGTCAAAGCAAGCGAATTTTTCTGAACTTGACGTCGTGCGCGGGCAGCAAGCGCTAAGTATGGAAAGAGGAAGGGTTGTGTATATGAATAAGCAACCTGTTGGATTAAGAAAACAGTGATGCACAAACTTCAAACGAAACGTGAAATTTTATGTCCATATTTTTATATGGCTTCTTTCTGTTAATATTATCTATATTGTCTGTAAAACAAAAGTACTAACACTGATTTCTTAATATTGCACTTGTGTTTTAAATCTTAATAACATAATAGAGAGTTAAGAAGGAATATTCACTTAAATTCCATAGTAGTATAACATTATACTGTATTAAGTGGATGAAACACATCATTCATAAAGAAAGTGATATTCTAAAGAAAGAGATTGAGTATAACATGATAAGTTGGAATTTATATTAATGGTATCTTTAGCCTTACAAAAGTAATCAATAAACTAATCAAAACAATATTACAGTGCAAAGCAAAGTTACCTAGGTACTGTATCTGTTTTAAGTGTAACTAATATTACATAACAAAACTCTTATCGCATTATGCTTTTAAGGTGATATTTGTGAGCAACTTCCTATAATCAGAATATTAAATAATTTTCTCGAAATCTGCTGAAGCTATAGAGCTGACATTTTTACAACACATGGGCACGTATCTTTTGCTTATGATGTAACAGTAGTTGCTTTGTTAATTCGTTTCCTTAGAAACAATTCCCATGCGAATATTTTCAAAATTTTCAATACACTATCTTCAGTAATACGTATATACGGTATATTAGATTTACGAAAACATTCTGTAAGGCTACTAAATAAATAGTCCTATACCTGAAATTTTCACTTTTCTATATGAAAAGGTGAGAAAATATTTCTTTTGAATAAAAAAATCAAACTGGTGAAAAATGAGCATTAAAATTAAAACTTACATTCTTATAATGCATTTATACTTCTCAGGCAAATCTAAAAATTAACATTGATACAGTTATAAGTTCTCTTCCCTTTATCTATTGAATCAGTGCTGGCCATCCCTGAATATAGCTCGACCAAGCGGCATATACAACTTCTTTCCGCTGTAAAGCGCTCAGGCTCTCCTGGGCTCTAAAGCGCGCGATTGCTCCTGTGGGCAAAAATTGACATGCCCGGTTTACTTGAACATATAATCATATTCCTGGAAACTGTTTATTTAGACAGGCCATGACTTCTCTTTTCCTCCCCTTCTCATGTACTGCTATGTTCTTCTCCTCGGATTCTCTTTTCTTTCCAATTTCTTGTTTAATTTTAACTGGCTTTTTCTTCTCATACGGGTCTGTTACACGCTTTCTGTTTCTTTCCTTCCTTCACTTCTGCCCCTTCTTCTTCTCGGATTCTCCTGCATTTTAACCTTCTCATTTAATTTTAACTACGTATCTACTCCTTCTCACTCGTGTCCGTCTCACATTTTCTCATTTTATACTGCCCCCTTCTCCTCGGATTCTCCTGCCTCCCAACTTCTCCTTTCATTTTAGCTTTTTTCTTATGCTTTTGCCGCGTTTTCCTGTTCCTCCTCTTTTCATCAACTGTCTTCCTCTCCTTATTCTCTTCTGATTCTCCTGCCTCACCAATTTCTCATTTTACTTACGTGTGTCTTTGTGCACTTACGCGTGTCTTTGTGTAGGTACGTGTGTCCTTCAGTAGGTCCGTATGTCTTTGTGTAGGCCTTCGTGTACAGTAATGGCAAAAAAAAAAAAACCGGACCGACCCTTGTAGCTGATTTCAGAGCCTTGTTCACTCCAGAGCACGATAGACTGATAACTAAGTCTTTCGTGGTTCGAATCCTGCCTGGCAAGGAAACTTTTTTTTGTTCCTTATTCAAATTTATTCCCAATACTTTTCGATTGCAGCGATATTTTACTACTTAATTAACTTATTATTTCCAGAACATGAATTTTACCAGCAATCGAAACGTATTGGGAATAAATTTGAATAAGGAACAAAAAAAGTTTCCTTCCCAGGCAGGATTCGAACCACGAAAGTCTTAGTTACCAGTCTATCGTGCTCTGAAGTGAACAAGGCTCTGAAATCAGCCACAAGGGTCGGTCCAGTTTTTTTTTGCCACTACTGTACAATTTATGCAAACCTGTATGCCTTTCTGATGTTCTTGTCCACGTTTGTATCTGTTTTTGTGTTGTTCGTATGGCTTTGTGTATTTGCGTCTTTTGTATTTTTGTCTTTTATGCGCTTCTGTCTTTTTCCCCACTCTATGACTGTCATTGTTTATGTTGTGTTTGCTTATCAGTTTCCATTCAACTAATAGTTATTTAATATTTTATGTCCTCTTTGCTTATTTCACTTTTTGCGGGTATTATTTACTAGAAACATTTTTTTTATGCTATGCGCAATTACAACAGCTATATGAAGTGTTTGCCAATTTTGTATTAATACCTCCATACATAAAAAGATGATTTCACTATGCTAAAACACGTGTGAGAAATGTACCAGACTACTCTGTTACTCAAAGAATGGAATTCATTGCCATTAGCTCTGAGTAGTGCAAGCACTGTCACACGATTAAGTCATTAAGTGTGACAAGGTGTTAAAAAATAAACTCATTATGCTATAATTATCTTCGCTTATAAGAAATACTACTGTACCTTAGTTTGTGTTAAAGGCCGATTTAAAAGTCGATATTAATTCATTATCCATCATATGGATGGCGATGTAGCCTAAGTTCATTACTACGTGCAGTTAGTGTCTTGCACATAAGCCTAGTTGTTGCTTCCTCATCGTGCAGCGAGTATAAGAGAAAGTGCTATTGAACTAAAAAAAATATCGATTAATGATTTCTGAGATTTTAGTGGAAATACACGTTTTGCTTATTCCTAATATTGGAAACAATGTGTTATTTTGACATGCTACCTGTCTGCCTGCTGACAACGATTCCTCCAAAACTATTGGACGTTATTTGTGAATATTTAATATCTACAAGTCAATTGACTTGGAAATAATACTTATGAAATGTAATTTTGTTTGTAAAAAGTTAATGAGTCCTTATTTGAAATGAAAACATGTCCAAGAAAATACCAGTAATTTTACTCATGATTTACTGTGTTAGTATAAGAAACTGACAAAAGAGAGGGCGAGTTAGTATCGAAAGAAAAATGTTTTGCTACAAAAATTAGTTCTATTATCAATAGAAGTAGTCTGCTTTTATTTCACGTTGCGAATTTCTTTAAAGTTCAAAGCCTTCAAGCGGTGAAAATACAGAAACGAGGACAATCCCGTGTTAAACGTATGATTACTGCTTGCTTGCGAAAGCATTTCTTAAGCATAGGCGAATAACTGAAGTAAGATATTTTAAAAGTTTAGAATGAAAAGGGTCAAATTTCTTTAGTGTCATGATAAACTATTGCTAAAATTTCTCATTTGTATCACTCTTAAGTGCTATTTGCATTAATACAAAAATAATATGAAACCATCACAATTACACAGTGTGTTTAAATAAAAGTATGGAATATTTTCACACCAGATATAGTGAACAGAGGCGTGGCTAGATACGGCCGCTATTTGCGCAATCGGTCACTGAGATTTCGGCAAGGTTGTCTATAATTAACAAAACGCACTAGATCGCTGTGGCGAAGCCTTTGTATTATTTATTTACGTACACAAAATGTGCAGTGTAAGACAGAGAGAAGAACTGATATCTTCCGTCTCTGTCGCTCTTGTTGTGTCACTGTGTGTCTGGCAACAGTGCGCTTCAGTAGCATTTTCAGAGTTGTTTCGTGTTCACTACAGTATTGGTTAAAACTAGGAAAGAACAGTTTCCATGAACATTTATCCGGAATCAAATACACGGTGATATATGGGCCACGTATTGTGGTCTATTACCTCATCTGACTGTTGATTATTCACTATAGGATGTGATCTATGAGATTACCTCGCATAGTCACACGCCCTTCAGTGCGACGCGACGTCTCAGAGCATCACATGCCCTTGCGAACACACCTGGCTGCTCTCGGATTTGCTGATATGTATTGTAAACCGTTCCTGCAATGTTTGTACTTTGTCGATGGGAGTGTCTCCATAGCTAAAAATCCAAAGGATTAAGTTCAGGTGATCGGGGAGGACATGTTACTGGACCTGTTCGACCAATCCGTCGGTCATTAAATTTCTGGATTAGATATTGTCACAAGATATGTAGAAAATGCCACATAGTGCATGAACCACATCCGTTAATACATATCAGTACTTAATAAAGATAACTAATAAGAAAAGGTAAATGACAACCTATACTACTGAATACACAAATAAAATGAAATTGTGGAAGATAGTTTATTAAATTTTAGGACACATGTTTATTATACTCTTTTTACTTATGTGTTGACGAATGCTGTCTACTCTCAAATATGAACCTTTTTTTACGATTTGCTGTAACATAAAACAGTAAAGAATGACCCATTTCTCCACAGATATGTTTCGGATATTAAATTTGTTCATGGGAACTTTTCGTCTTGTTTTGGCCAATAGGACTACTACGTTCTGTAAAAATATGCCGTACTTTTATTTAAATATCCAGTATACAGTTACATATTTTGTACAAGGTGTAAGGGATTTTGTAACCTACATTACTTCTCCGATATGATTCCTGGAAGGTTTTTTTTCTTTTTCCAATGTTATATATTTGACTTTTGTGACATTCACTCAGTGGCCCCCTCTAGAACGAACACGCCGTAGTTAATTGCAGACCTTTTACCACAAAGCCTTGCCCTTAGAGTAGCCTACCATGAAATGGGGTCTACAGTGCACTAGTATGATGATTATAATGATTGATGGAGAAATTGTGAAATTCCTGTATAGGGAACGGGTGTACCCAACGAAAATCTACCTCATAACATCGTCTTTGCCCACAATAAATACTAATGGACCTTTCGGGCTTCGAACCTGGATCACCAGCTTGGAAAGCCGACGCTCCAGTTCTTTGCCTAATGGTTTCATTTTAAACCATTGTAACATAACTGTGAAAAACCGAAAACGCTGTAGGTAGGATAGGTAGAATTACATCCACCCCTCTGCAAGTTAATAATGTGAAGAAGTGCATACTGCTATTTAAGATTTGCAGCGTTGCTACTTGTTGCGTTTAATGTTTAACGCGGATCGTTTGATTGGGTACCTATTCAGAAAAAAATTTCCGTTACCATTTCTGTCCCACAAGACGAAGACCATGGTCATAGGAAGGAAAGTAAAGAAGGTAAACTTGCTAATTCTAAATGAGGTAGTAGAGCAAGTAGACAGCTTTATATACTCGGGGTGTACTATAACCAGTAACATGAACTGCTACCAAGAAGTCAAAAGGAAGATAGCAATGGTAAAGGACGCTTTTAATAGAAAAAGGAACATCTTCTGCAGACCTCTGGAGAAAGAGCTAAGGAGAGACTAGTGAAGTGCTTTGTGTGGAGTATAGCATTGTAGCATTGTATGGATCAGAAACATGGAACTTACAACGAAGTGAAGAGAAACGACTAGAAACATTTGAAATGTGAATATGGAGAAGGAGGGAACATGTGAAATGGACCGACAGAATAAGAAACGAAGCTGTTGGAAAGAGTGGTTGAAGAAAGACTAATGCTGAAACTGATCAGGAAGATGAATCGGTGGAGCAGAGAAAAATTCTCTCCGGCACCGGGATTCGAACCCGAGTTTTCAGCTTTACGTGCTGACGTCTATCCACTAAGCCACACCGGATTCCAATTCCGATGCCGGATTGAATCCTCTCAGTTTAAGCTTCACCTCTTAGTTTCCCTTTAGTGAACAACCCTCATGCACTGTGTCACAGATGTGTGACAGTGGCACGATGTCCAACACACTAATGAGCAGCGGTGCACTCATTACGAGTGACTAAGTGCCCGGAATCCGACGGAATGAGCGCCGTCTTCAATCACTAAGTTATTATATACTCATATCATATTATTGCGATGTACCGAAGTACATATAATATTCCCGTGCAGGAATTCTGCAGTCTATTATATACCTATCGGTGGAGCGGAGAAAAATTCTCTCCGGCACTGGGATTCGAACCCGGGTTTTCAGCTCTATGTGCTGACGCTTTATCCACTAATAAAATAATTCCTTATCACTTTCTCTAATGACGAGAGTAAAATTTAGAATCGTACTGATAGTACTTATCGAGTGAAACAGTGTTAACAATTAGGAAAATTATTTTTTTTCTGAGAAAATTATTCATTTGGGACTAATATAATAGAATAACTCTGTTCTACAGGAACTGACGGACCTCCTTGTTTTATTTTGTGATATTTATAATCTAAGTGTTCATTTACATGACGCTAATAGACACATCGTTATTATTTAATTACGCTTCTATTTGGTGGTCAGATAGAACAGATGGCTACAAACTGGAAGCTCCTGGGTTCAAACCCCGGATGGTGGTGGCCTTTAGTCATTGCCGAAACTTTCAGAAAGTTTACTGGGTCCATCCAACCTTGTGTTAAATTGAGTACTGGGGTAAAAGGCGGTCGAAGCTTGATGCCGACCAAACCACCTCATTCCAGTGCTGATGTTATAAACCAGTGGTCGTCAGCACTCGCTGAAATGGGTAAAGTGTAAGCGGAGCCGTCCCGTGTGCCCCATCGTGCAGCAGGGAGAGGTAGAAAGCATACCACAGCTACGAATTGCACCATAGTGCATTGTGTTCTCCGCGGGTAAGAGACGCTAGCCCCAGGGTGCTCTGTGCTGATGACCGCTGTTATGAACTCACGAGCTCTACATGTATGCATGCCTCTCATGCGTTTTCATGACGTCAAGGGGATACCTTAGCAAAGGTAGTTATATATACAGTAGCTCTCATCCTGTTCGTATATAACGCTAATATTCGAATACGCATTCGCATAGAGATCTGCAGGTTTTATTTAGTCTAATTATTCTGATATTTTACTTATTTATATATTGAATTACTCATTTACTTAATATTTTATTTACTGTACATATTTTCTTACTCATTTTCTTATTTGTTCGTTTATTCATTTTTTTCTTTTATTGATTATATAACGATGCTGTATAACTATTAGGTTAGGCCTATTTAGCGTCGATGGGATCGGTGATAGCGAGATAGTATTTGGCGAGATGAGGCCGAGAATTCGTCATAGATTACCTGACATTCGCTTTACAGTTGGAAAAAATCTCGGAAAAACCCAACCAGGTAATCAGCCCAAGCGGAGATCGAACTGACGCCCGAACGCAACTCCGGATCGGTAGACAAGCCCTCAGCCGACTGAGCTACACCGGTGACCTTGTGTAGGTCCTATTTTTTATTTTCTTATTTATCTATAGAGGGTGGAAGTAATATAATTCTACAGATTTTAACAGCTTTTTGCTTGTGTAGAATACAACAAAAATTCTAATCGACATTACTAAAGATTGAGCCAGAACAGAGAAATGTTGTTGATGATGATTATGATGATGATAATAATAATAATAATAATAATAATAATAATAATAATAATAATAATACAGTAAAATCTTTATTTTGTGTTATCGGGGTTCTAATTCAGTTGATTCCGATTCATCGCCTGTCTATTACAATGTTTTTTGCATCATTAATTTCTACATTGTCATGAGAGCTTTTCTTTAAATTGTCCACGTAGACAGAGACTACAGAAAAATCAGGTTGTTAGAGGTTAGTACATTTAACGATGAATTGGATGTCATAACGTAAGTAAGAACAACGTTAAATGAAATATTTGTTAATGCTATAGACTAATAAAATTAAATAGAAGACAGTAAAAAATAAATTCCTTAACATAAGTGAATTTTATGCATAATCGACATATCCCTTTTACCTAACGTGGGAAAGTATAAAATGCATTGTCTTAGCTGTAACTGCTCCAGCTGTTACAACAGTGCTGCTACTTTTTTGTAACTCACCCTAGTATTCGTTTTACACACTCCCGACCACGCTTAAACTTCAAAGGTTTAAAACTTTTTCAAGAACATTAAGTTTCAGTTTTTTAAACCCCTTTGCCTCTATTTGCCCCTTCTTATCCTTCCTGTTTCTGTACCCCGTCCTTTCCTTACGCTTCTTTGACATAAGGAAAGAAGAGAGTGTAACAATTCTGTATTCCGTCATGAAAGCAAGGACAATCTTATGTATAAACTATAAAGGCAGGCCTTTAAGTACCGTCTCCGTATTATAATAATGCTAAGATAGAGGGAGACAGTAGACGAGCTTTTTGGTAATTAGTCTCCTCATTTCTTACCATTTAGTTATAGCACAAGCCATGCTACATAATATTTTCGCCCAAAATGCCAGGTCGCTAATAAAATGACATGCAACATCTAACAAGACTCATGCTGCCCTCTTTTCTTCATTATTAATGCATGCAATTATTTTTTCCCCATTTTCTTCTTGAGGCCAAATAGGGGTTAGAGGTAGGGTCGGGGGTGGTAGTCTGGATGAGAAGTGGAAGAGTGGTTTGGAGGGGGGCGAGAGAATGTGACACTTGCTTTAAAAAAAGGTTAAGTCTATCCTCAAAGGAGTCATTCATTTGCGTACCAGCGGTGTTTGTTTCCCCTCTTTTTGACTGTCTTCTTGCTGGTATTTTATGTTATCGAAGTTTTCGGAAAGTTTAAAAGCCTGTCTTTAAGACAAAAGGACAATTTTTGTGTGTGAAGTTTATATAGGGCTGCGGTCTTATGTGTTCTCTTCACCGCAAAGTACAGCTTATTTGGAACGATTCAGAAGGCTATATAACGTTGTTTTGTTTTATGCATGCACCCTTTGCTGGGTTATGTTTCTGCTCAACCGTCTGGAAAGGAAAAGACTTTGCCCTATTCAGAGCGCGTTCGAGTCTGATTGTTGATATATGGATTCCAGAAAAGAATTACTTGGTTTCTGTATTTCATATTCTAAGACTTTGCTTCCATCTGCTTCAGAATGTAGGCCCTGGATTCGACTGATGGTGTATATCTGAAATTCAGTTACTCCTCGCGCAAGAAGAATACAACTTGACTTTCCTTCGAAGGGATACGGCATAGGCCTGTTGCATTTAAATTGCGTTTTCATGTTCAAAGTTCAAGCTTAAATACGTATTGTAGAATAGAGGATATGAACATGCTGAATGACTGCTTTAACTTATTCATTCATTCATAGTGTTCTGCCCAAGGACAGGTCTTTCACTGCAAACTCAGCATTCTCCAGTATTTCGTATTTTCTGTCTTCCTTTTAGTCTCCGCGTATGATCCATAGGCTATATCTTATCGTAGTCCATCATCTGATATCTTCTTCTGCCCCGCACTCTTCTCCCGTTCACCATTCCTTGCAGTGCATCCTTCAATAGGCAGTTTCTTCTTAACCAGTGACCCAAGCAGTTCCTTTTCCTCTTCCTGATCAGTTTCAGCATCATTCTTTCTTCACCCACTCTTTCCAACAGAGCTTCATTTCTTATTCTGTCTGTCCACTTCACACGGTCCATTCTTCTCCATATCTACATTTGAAATGCTTCTATTCACTTCTGTTCATTTTGTCGTAAACTAATAATACAATCGCCTCTCCATAAAAATACATGTTCGAAACTAATAAAAATAATACAATAAGTTTTATTAAAAACTAATTTCTTTATCACAGTGGATAAAATATTGTACGATATATTTATCGTAACTTCATATTACAATATCCGACTGGTTATTAAACTCGTATTGTAATATGAAACGTTACGATATTCATATCGTAAATAACTATTATTTCATTATGTGACTTTATGTCCTTTTTAATACGATCTCACGTGTGAGCAGCATAATTTTTGTCACTGTTGCCATCCATCAAAAAAAAAAAAAAAAAAAAAAAAGCGAAAGAAAGAGTGGGACGAAACATGGACCTCCACTTCACATCCAGTGATTAATGCTCGGTCATATGTTCGAATCTCGCCTGGGTGTGTATGTTTGTTGTGACATCATTTGCTGTTTTTTTTTACTTGGTTATTTAACGACGCTGTACCAACTACTGGGTTATTTAGCGTCGATGGAATTGTTGATAACGAGATGAGGCCAAGGATTCGTCATAGATTACCTGACATTCGCCTTACGGTTTGAGAAATCCTCGGGGGGGGGGAACCCAACGAGGTAATCAGCCCAAGCAGGAATCGAACCCACGTCCGAGCGCAACACCGGATCAGCAGACAAACGCGCTACCGACTTAGCTACGCCGATGGCTGTCATTTGCTGTTTTGGATGGGATTGAGTGTTGTACATTCACAAATATAGGCCTACGGGAGTCTCTGTATGTTCATTGTTATCTTATAAAATTTTAGTTCCTTCTTTTGATGTGTTTAAGTTTTTGTGGATCGAATTGCAGAGCTCAGGATTTACAGGTAAAATGACTGATGGCGGATGATTTTGATATATGTTACGCTGGTTGTTATTGCAGTAAACGTATTATTAATGTCGATACCTTTCCTTTGATTTTATTTTCAATTACAATTACATGTTACTTTATTTTGACCATGGAATAGCATTACTGCTTGTTTGACCTCTTTTTGTATGCGCATCTGCTATCCATTTTAGACGTGGACAATTCATAATTTAAGCGTGTGGTCTGTTACATGGGAAACAACAAGTGGAAAAGAAAACGTAGTGACGAAACTAACAGACATTTAAGCAATTTGCGAAATCGTCCAAGTAGGAAAACAAACTAATTTCAATATAAAAAACAAATAGAAAGAAAACGTGTTTTATTGTTTATAATTCATCTTCACCCCGAGACAACAGCGTCAACAAATGCGAAAATACGAGAACGTAGAATAATCATGTATAATTTTCCTCTTTGCCACGTAATAGCAAGACGATCGAACGCACGAAACTGCGAAATGCTTCGTCACTTGTCTACGTTAAATTACATCGCGTAACACACAAAGTCCCGCCATATATCATTGATAGCAAGGTAGTTACGTAATGAAAAGGGGGAGAAGTAACATTTCTTTTTTATATTTTTCAGCGTATCTTTGCACATTCTGTCGTAAGTGTGTGCAATTTTCTAATCGAAACAATTTCAGCGAAATAAGAATAATATATAATTTTAAATTGTTCACAAATAGGTGTGAATTATTTAGTATTTTAACTCTAAAATGATTGCAAAACGCTCTCGGTATGAAAACATTTTATGCGTGTTTGTTTAATAATCTGTATACCACTTTAGCTAGATATGAAATATTTCGTAAAGGAATAAGTATTAGAGGTCGCAGTGATATCATACTTTTTTTATGAAATATTTTCATTTGATTTTAGGATTAGGTAAATTCTGCAAGAAATTCATTGAAGCACATGATTTTTGATCACGATTTCTTTCAGCCTTCTCACACTAGTACTCTTTCTCCACAGTCTAGTATATATAGACACGAAGCTTGAGTTTTGAGGGTACTAGGAACACTAGACAGGTATTATTTCGTATTGTCTGTAATGAAGCGATAGTAGCGATCCTAGTGGTTAGCAACTCTCTATGGATGCTTATTTACTAGTATTGAGCTTTGTAACTGTATAGGGCCTATACTATACTATGCTTTCACCTCCGTGTTGAAACTCAGCGTTTCTTAAATTGTCTGTATTTGGAAAGGACGGTTAAATAAAGAATTTAAATTACAGTTTTAATTTTAGACGTGAATAATTAAAGTAACTCGTGTGTAATTCACCTCTAGACCATTTCTGTGGCACAGCCTTTACTATGTTTAGCACAGAATTCAAGGTTTGTGTTTCATACTCTACCGAGGACGTTGTACTTATGAGCAATGAAAGTTCTTAACATATCTTTCGAGAGTGACAGGGCTCCAGAAAAATTTTGCAGGCTATTTCTCAAGCATGTCAAACTCTGTTTTTAGGAGTAGCACAACTGGCTCGAATAAGTGACTTAGTTCCACTAGTTTATCTCACTATCTATCTTTCTATACGACTTTGCCTATCTCTCTTATGTTATAGCCCTACACGAGAGTATCAGAAGAAATAATTGTAAAACAATAACAGGAGAAATGGAAGTGCTCTCAAGAAAACAGTCATTTCCAACACAAATCCCACTTCGGCCCGCCAAAATTGAACTCGAGTCTTCGACGTAGAAATCAATGTTCTACTGATATGTCAAGTAATTATTATAATCTATTAACTTGTCATAACCTTTTATTAAGTCGAAATTGATTGAGAGAATGATCTTAATGAAGAGAGCGCCATGGAGAAGAAATGGATAGATTTTATTAAATATATATATATATATATATATATATATATATATAATCATGTGATGTTCGAAAGGCAGTTCTGATTAGCTAAGAAAAATACATTGTCGTGACAAAATCATATGTTTTGTGCCAGTTATTTAGATCTTAAATCGGTTCATTAACATAAGACTTACTTGTTAGACTAATCTTTGAGTTTTGAAAAATTCGTCAGTTCATTGGATATCTATATATAAGTTAATCAGTTACTAGATCTCTATTTCTTAATTATCAGGTCGACAGTTATTATCCCGTTTCGTTTCTTGTTAAATTCTTTTGTTTCTTTATTGTTCAGATAATTTATTTGTTCTAGTTGTTTATCTATTTATTTATTTGTTA
This sequence comes from Periplaneta americana, assembly GCF_040183065.1. Taxonomy (NCBI): domain Eukaryota; kingdom Metazoa; phylum Arthropoda; class Insecta; order Blattodea; family Blattidae; genus Periplaneta; species Periplaneta americana. Next base: position 150,785,703 of record NC_091118.1, read on the forward strand.
TTTTATCTAATTTATTTGGTTCCTTCTTTTTCAACTGTTTTGTTTCTTATTCTGTTCTTTTATTGGTCTGTTACTTGCTCAGCTTTTTATTTGGCTGTTCGTTCTTCGGCTCATTTATCATTTTCAGATCTCCTGTTTCGTTTGTAATTCAGCTCTTTTATTGGCATGAGTTCTGTTCAGCTCTTTGTTGTTCAGCTCTCTTGTTATATATTGCTTAGCTCCCCTGTTTTGTATTCTTCTTGTCAGCTCCCTTGATTTGTATGTGTGTTGTTCATCTTATTCGTTTTTATATCTGTTGTTCAGCTCTGTTGGTCAGCTCTCTTATTTTAATGTCTGTTTTTGAACTCTTTTGATTTGTATGTCTGTTGGTCAGCTCTCTTGATTAGTATGTCTGTTGGTCAGCTCTCTTGATTTGTATGTCTATTGGTCAGCTCTCTTGATTTGTATGTCTTTTGGTCAGCTCTCTTGATTCGTATGTCTATTGATCAGCTCTCTTGATTTGTGTGTCTATTGGTCAGCTCTCTTGATTTGTATGTCTGTTCGTTAGCTTTCTTGATCTGTATGTCTATTGGTCAGCTCTCTTGATTTGTATGTATATTGGTCAGCTCTCTTGATTTGTATGTCTTTTGGTCAGCTCTCTTGATTTGTATGTCTGTTGGTCAGCTCTCTTGATTTGTATGTCTGTTGGTCAGCTCTCTTGATTTGTATGTCTTTTGGTCAGCTCTCTTGATTTGTATGTCTGTTGGTCAGCTCTCTTGATTTGTATGTCTGTTGGTCAGCTCTCTTGATTTGTATGTCTTTTGGTCAGCTCTCTTGATTTGTATGTCTGTTGGTCAGCTCTCTTGATTTGTATGTCTGTTGGTCAGCTCTCTTGATTTGTATGTCTGTTGGTCAGCTCTCTTGATTTGTATGTCTGTTGGTCAGCTCTCTTGATTTGTATGTCTGTTGGTCAGCTCTCTTGATTTGTATGTCTTTTGGTCAGCTCTCTTGATTTGTATGTCTGTTGGTCAGCTCTCTTGATTTGTATGTCTGTTGGTCAGCTCTCTTGATTTGTATGTCTGTTGGTCCGCTCTCTTGATTTGTATGTCTTTTGGTCAGCTCTCTTGATTTGTATGTCTGTTGGTCAGCTCTCTTGATTCGTATGTCTATTGGTCAGCTCTCTTGATTTGTGTGTCTGTTGGTCAGCTCTCTTATTTTAATGTCTATTTTTGAGCTCTCTTGATTTGTATGTCTGTTGTTCAGTTCTCTTGTTCTCTGGTTGAGTGGAAGAGAAGGCCTTATGACCTTAACTCTGCCAGCGAAAATAAATCATTCTATTCTAAATCATTCTATTCTATTCTATTCTATTCTATTCTATTCTATTCTATTCTATTCTATTGTCTTGTGTGTCTGTTGTTGAGTTAACTTTTTCTCTATGTCTGTTCAGATCTCTTGTGTCGTATGTCTGTTGTTTAGCTCCATTGTTATATATGTCTGTTGTTTAGCTCTCTTCTGTCTTCTTTTGTGTGTCTGTTGTTCAGCTCACTTCTTTTGTGTGTCTGTTGTTCAGCTCACTTCTTTCGTATGTATGTTGTTCAGCTCTCTTGTTTCGTGTGTGTGTTGTTTAGCTCTCTTGTTTTGTGTGCCTGTTGTTTAGCTATCTTGTTTTATGTGCCTGTTATTCATCTCTTGTTTCGTGTATCTGTTGTTTAGCTCTCTTGTTTTGTGTGCCTATTATTCATCTCTTATTCCCTGTGTTGTTCAGCTCTCTTGTCTTGTATGTATGATGTTGACTTCGCTTGTCTTGTATGTCCGTTTGTTCAGCTGTCTTCTCTTGTACGAGTATGTATTGCAGCTATGTCGCAGCTGTCTTATCTTGTATGTCCATTGATAAGATCTTTTCTTTGTTCCTTAGTTGTGTTTCATGTTTGTTAGCTTGCCAGACTTTTAGTTATTCCATTAGCTGGTTTTGTAGTTCGTCAGGTAATTTCGTAATTGAACTTCAATTCTGAAAAATGACATACAATTCTTTGAATTCATATAAGGCAATTTTGTTCTAAATTGGCATCTTGTTAGTATAAAATGTAAATTTAAATTAAAAAGGAGCAGATAAATAACCGTAGAAAGTAGATAGCAAAGCAAGGGGGTGATAATAGAGGTTGAAGCGTAAGGGGAGAAGGGTAAAGGATAGGGTGGACAGGCTGGACATTTATCACTTCCGTTCTACACAGCAATGTGCTCACATTATAAGAGTCCCGACTCCTAGGACTCTTCCCACCCACTAACGCAACCCTTCTTCCTTCTGGCTGGACTCAGCAATGGACACTTAAAACACTGCCACCCTCTCCGTCCTGCTAGTTCCAACCACCACATTCAACATTCAAGGGTCACAACCCCCACGGAATGTCCAGCTAACTGAATATCCAGCCCCCTTGTTATCAGCACTCTCGGCTTTCTATACTGCGGACACAGTTAACTGTCGAATTCCAGGAAGTTCACAAAATAATTACCTCTTAGACCACTATCTGTTTGAATATGCCAAAAATGTTATTGTCCGTGACTTGTCTCCTGAAATCCTGACAGAGTCTACGATTTAATATCATATTCCATACATACTGTATACATACAGTATGAGTAATACATCGGGGTACCAGACATGTCTAACATACAAAATATTTGAAATGTTAGCATAATTCATTATTTTGTAAATATACAGCGCTTAGCTACTTGTGACATTAGGTTCATTTGGAATTGGTTTTATGTGATTTCGGCGATTGAAATTGAGGGGTGCTTTTATAGCTTCATTGTTTTTGCAATAGGCCCACCATTACTGTAGTGTAATTATTATGACTTTTGTAAATTTATCATTCTGTTTCTCTTTGTGTTGTGTAATTGTACTGTTGATATAACTGAAGTAATTATCTGTGTATTTTATAGCTAGTAAAACAATTACAAAGAAGATTGTCTAATGATTATTGAATTTTTTTAGCTTTATTATATGTGTTTGATTTCAAGTAAAGGCCCATTATCTTTTATAGACAATTCATATTTATTATTTATTTATTTTTATTTGTTTGTTCGTTCGTTTGTTTGTTTGATTGTTTGTTTGTAGTGGCTGGTACATTGATATGTGATCATTAACCGCAAGTCTTCAATCAAGTACAGTAAATAACAAATATCAAATACAAAAACTTCATATTTAAACAAAGGAGGCTTGCACTAATATCCCATCTTGTTTCTTGCTTCTCAATATCGTTCCCATTCATTGACACCAGTTAAAGCGGGACAAATCTTAAGATGTCCATTAATTTCTACTTGCTGTTTACATAGGGAGAAATAAGGTGCTTCTGTGATTCCAAATCAATAAAGTTATTTTGTTAGACAATCATGTGCTGTATGTAATCGGACAATTTATATAAGCCTACTGTATTGTTTTATGTATCATTCTCTGCTAAATTAACTTGTAGATACTGAATCTAAACAAACCCGACCAACAGTTGAGGAGAAAGAAGGCCCAAAATCACTTTTCAATACCAAAGGTGCTGAAAACAGGCATTTCGGCGAAAAATATTATAATGATTTTTTCAGTAGGTCTATGATAACAATCTATTAAACTCGTTCTTACGTCGTATACTGAGGAAGTTAAATAGAAGGCGACACACAGGGGATGTACGCTTGCAAACAGGTTCCGTTCAGTACACTACGGCGCCTAATGAGAAGTGACATAGGCAAATAACAGCTCGTCTGGCGGTGATCCAGCGCGTCAGCTTTTCGCAATAAAATCTCCGGACTTCATTACAGATGTAATTTATTGGCTTACTTGTCGTTCCTTCTTCTTTGTAAGGCTTGTTATGCATAATATTCAAACAGCTTTATCTCCACACCCATTGAAAATTGGACACATGCTTATACTGCTCGTGAGCAGCGAAGAGTGCTCTTGCACAAATAGCACGAGTTAATCACACTTTTATATAGGCTATAGTAGTACCAACATGAATTGTTGCGAAACTCGTGAACTTTTCAAGAATGTACATGTCATCTTTGTGACAATCATTATTTTGGAAGTGCAAATCTTTACGTAAGAGGGCTATAGAATTAAAATTAATTTGAAATCGAAATATTTTCAGCTCTGATTGTTTTCCACTAATGTGGATTTCTACTGCTGTTTGTAAATTTATCATTCTTTTGCGGTTTAGGTTTTAAGGTTTCTACGCTTTTAGTATATAAGAGCTGGATGTTATTTGGTGTCTAAGGGGTTGAGGGAGGAGGTGTGTGTAATTCTGACATCCCTCTCGGCTCAGGCTGGTGCTAGCAACTCTTCACCGCCAAACACACCCACACCCAGACTCACACTCCATCTCTCTTACCGCCACCTTGTAACCTGTCTAGAACGATGCTCAAGTGTCCTATAAAAATAATCGTCCGCTGTTTCACCTCACGGGACACGTGATCTAACAAAATCACGTGTAGTTTTACACCTCCCATCACTCCGTATATTATATTCCTCCCTCTGTACACGAACTTTTATGCGTTCTCAAGTTCTTCCTCCTCCATATACACTAAGAGGTTGTAAAATTGTGAATTGTGGCGCTTTTTTCATCGAAGCTTAAACGTATGACCTATTTTCTTTTTTATTTATTTATATAATTTACAGTTGCATATAGCTCTGGGTACTGAAAAATATACAGTGTGATTCTAAATTGTATCTACAACTATTCTAGGATAAATATGGTCTAAAATTAGTACGTTTGTTAATATTTGATAACACTGTGTTATAATTGTTTTACCACTGCATTCATCTCTTTTCACGATTGAAAAAAAAATTGAAATGGAACTCTTTCATAGTCACAAAATTGGGATACCTTGCCCTCTAACTTTGTTAAGAAGTTTATATCAAAATAATACAGTTTTGTCCACAACAAAATGAGTAAAAATCAATTTCATAAATGTTAGATATGACCAACATTTTTCTTCTCCATTACATTATTAGGAGCATATTATAGGCTTTTATATAGAACGAATAACATTCAGAACAAATGTTATAAAATATCTCATTTTTTTTTCTACAGAACAATCATTATTGGGTATATTCATAGTAATCATAGTAATGCTGAGTAAGGCCAATTTCGAATTTGTAGAAGCAAAAGCTTTGAACCATTTGTTTTTTCTCTTATGAAGTAAAAAACATTCATTCACTCAAGAATACCTTGAATTGCTGTTGATTCTTTTCATTTGCATTAGCAACAATTGAGAAATAATTTAAGTAGAAGTTTCTGTGAAAATAAATTATACTTTCTTGAATTTTGCATAATCCTATAGTTTAAGGGTCACGCCTGCAGTTAATATGAGGTACCGTATGACGCCAATTTAGAATTTGTGTGTGAATATATAGTACAATGAAAATATATAAGAATATGACTCAAGCGTCCACCGCTGTGAAGTAATGGTTAGCATGTCTGATTGGGACAGGTTACCTGATTGAGGGTTTTCCGGGGTTTTCCAACCGACTAAGAGCAAATACTGGCTAACTTTTGGCGCTGGAGCATACATTCATTTCGCTGTAATTACCACCTCTATCTCACTCAGACGCTATATAACTATAGCAGTTGGTAGAGCGTGATAAAATAAATTAAAAATGACTCAAACAACAAACAGCCTTTATATGCACTCGAGCAACCGGCATAACTCAGGCATGGCGCATTTGCCTGTTGATCCGGAGCTGCGTTTGTACATGAGTTCAATTCCTGCTTGGACTCATTTAAGTGGTTGAGTTTTTCCGAGCTTTTCCTCAACTGCAAGGTAAATGTCAGGTAATCCTATGACAAATCCTCGGCCTCATCTCGTCAAATTCCATCTCACTATCATCATTACCATCGACCATCAATACCATAACTTAGTAGTTGGTAAAGCGTCGTTAAATAAACTAAAAAATTATGATCGGCTGAGATACAGCCGCAAGTTTTATGCGTGAATACGTCTCTCGGGATGGCATGTTGAATGTAAGTCATCCGTTGTATATACGCCCGATCCCATTCGCGCTGCATATGTCTCCGTATTGTGAATTTTCTCTCTTCACTCAAATTCACTTTAAAAATTTGATTTGACTTTCCGACTGCTGGGTGTTGCTCAATTGAAATTGTAGTCCATTTCGTTATGAATCGTTTGATACCAATGCGAACGTTCTATCGTTTCGCATTCTCGAGTTGCACTGTATTGAGTGCAGCGCGTCCCCTTCAATTTGTGCTTCAACTTTCCCCCTTTTCGCGTAGGGCTAAATGACGTCGTCCGCTCCAAGTCAAGGTAATGTTCTATGCAATGATCCTTCGTTTTCCTATCACCGTTTACTTCATTGAAAGATGTCATGTCGCTCCTATAAATTCTAAATAACAAGAGTGGCCTGAAAATGTGTCGAGTCCACATCTGTGGGGTAACGGCTAGCACGTCTGGCCGCGAAACCAGGTGGCCCGGGTTCGATTCCCGGTCCGGGAAAGTTACCTGGTTGAGGTTTTTCCGGGGTTTTCCCTCAACCCAATATGAGCAAATGCTGGGTAACTATCGGTGTTGGACCCCGGACTCATTTCACCGGCATTATCACCATCTCATTCAGACGCTAAATAACCTAAGATATTGATAAAGAAATAACCTACTAAAAAATAAAAATAAAAATGTGTCGGTCAACTTTCTGGAATGATACCCTAATACTGGAACGAATTTGCAGATATATTTATGTCAAAAATTCATACTTTACTGAATATAGGCACCGCCAAGGTCGACACACTTCTGTCATCTTTATGGCAAGTCATCATTTACATTTTTGTAATTTTCCTTGCTCAGGTTACGAATGGACAGAGTGACAGCTTCGCCTGTCAATGTTTTTCCTTTATCATCCTGCACTGTCTCTACAGTTTAAGATTAAAACATGAAATAAACATAATTATGTTTTTAACGACAATATATACTCGGGGAATAGGCTACATCTATTTATTTTCTCTAACTTTGCAGGTGATACTTTAAGCGCTGTGTTGTTTGTTGTTCAGTAATTTGTTTCAAGACAGATCTGAACCTCAAAACTGGTATCAACAAGGCATCACTTAAAGGCAACTAAGCCAGGAGGTAATGGGGTAGGGTGGCCAGTTCTTTTCCCCTCCATTGCATACATCGGTGATTAGCTACATATTACACTAATCAGGTCATTGTTAGGCCTAAATAATAGGGATAGAGCTTCCGAAACTCATTAATTTTTATAGTTACCCAAATTTGGTAAAGGCGTAACATATAAATTTATCATAAAGTAATTTGTGTTAGTAGTACCTATCTTTTACTTGTCTGGAATTTATTTCAGGTTCATTCATTTAAATTTAAATTTCCTTCATTTAAATACATCTTAATTTCTATTACACAAATTTGTGTTGTTTTCAGATAAAAATGTATATATAATAGTCTACTCATTATGGAACTTGTTACGGTTTTCGATAGCTTTTGTGAGATTATAATGGAAGAAACTATTTTCGTAACGTTTCCTCAGAATGCTTCGATTATTCCTACAATTATTTTTTTCACCTTCGTTTTATTTCCACCATACCTTAGACGTGTCCCTTTGCATAGCCTCAAAAATTTGTAAGAGATGTTAATCAAGCAACGTCTTTAATATGACTTTATATTTTTGTCTGAAAATATGACGTAATATTATTACATCAGTAGCAAAGAGCTTTCAAAGCTTTTAAAATGCTTTACAAGATAGATAACTATTGACATTGCCCTTAATCAGAGATGAGCACGGCAAGATCTGTAATAGAATAGTCTGTCACACGCTATTGACTAAACAGTTTTAAGATGTGATCTCTCTGCGTTCCAGGCTGTCATCAGAGACTAATGATTGAGAAGCTCATTCCCGATTCATAGGAAAATGGTCCATGAATAGGAAGCTGAGATGTGGTAAGTTGAACCGCCTTTTAGATTCTGCGGTAGAATTTAGCCTATTTTAGTGGTGACGGTGGTGGTAGTACTTGGTCTCTATAACCCTTGTATAATACGTCCCCCTTCGTTCTAACCCCTCCAGCTCCAGCCCGCAAAGACTTATGGTAACATAAATCCAGTTCAGAACAGCGGCGCGAATTCTGTCGTCACCAACCACTGGAACCAGAGACTATAGAACCCGGGAAACAGAGAGCGAGAGAGGAGAAGGAGGAGAGATGATGGTACTTGTAAAGCGGGAACACGACGACATCAATCCATCTTCGGGGATAGATTGTTTTCTATATGCGTATTCAGTTCTCATAACGGGAAACTTAGCTATAAAAGATATAAGATTTAGGATTTTACAATTCGCTTCAAAGGGAATTCATAGTTTCTTAAATATCACTTTAAAGTTACCAGTTACATTTGGTTTCATTTTTAAATTTCTTTAGACGTGTACAGGGACATCATTTTATTTTTACTAACATTTTTAATATTAACTTGGCTATACCTTTGCATCCACGCCATTTGCTACCCCCATCCACGACTGGAGTTCGATGATACTGGCGTAATATACAAACAAATCACTTTACTAAGTATAGGAGGGAAGAAAAGTAGTTCATCCATATACGTAAGCTAGGAAATATCGCGCTTTTGAGTTTGATCATTTTCATTAGGTTTTTGTTTAATCAAAATACAGTATAGTATTAACAGCGAGTGTTTTCACTCACGAACTGAGCTGTCCATGTGGGGATACTCATTATGTAGTGTATATTATACTGTCTAGAGTACATTAGCATACAATATAGAGAATGAAGTTAAATTGAAAAGTAAATAGGCTAAATATGGATATTTAAACACATTTTTGAAAATAGTGGCCGTTCATTTCGATACAGGCTTCAGTTCTAATGTGGATATTGTACCTAATCCGAATTACCAGTTTCGTCCTTCGTAACTAGTAACTCATGTTGAAATAACTCTGTACCTACTCTATAAAGAGTACCTTACGTACTGTAAATTCAATCTTCACTTCTGCCCGATCCGAAAAGATAAAATTATTCAGACAAATTATCTACTGTCCATCCAACTGGTTATGTCGTAGGGTCGTAAAAAGGGAGGAAATCATGTGACAGTTACTTAACGAGGCCCTTTTATTTAAGTTACTTTAAACAGTTGTATAATATTACGTAGACGTCCAATTCCTAACAGAAATTAATGTTCTCACAAAAGAGCTAAGACAGCCCAGCCACTAGCTGGCGAATAAAAGCTGGTGGGGAAACCGGAATACGACGTAGGCAAATGGACGACAGTATCTGTACGAAAATGATTCAATATTGAAAGCTCTTTCGTCACTGGAAAATGCGAACATATTTTTGGAACGTACTGTTTACTATGACCGAAAGGCGGTCTTGGATCTGTGTGGAAGACGGTTGAACTTCATTAGTAGAAGGGGTGGGAGTGAAGTATATTCAAAAACTCAAGTGCAATAAAAATTGAAGTAAAAATAAAATGATGTCCCTGTAGAAACTCATCGCAGGAGGTTGCTATTTTATCTCAAGTAACGAATTTCCCAAGCAGATGAAAGCTTAATGACTTGTATAAAAATACCGTGAAGTAGAAGAAACAAAACGCGAGAAATAGGCCTACAAGTAGCAAATGGAAGAAACAATCAAACAAAGACAGAAAATAGAAAACTTGAAAGTAATAGTGAAACGGGAAAATAAAAAGATAAACAGAAAGAAACTGAAGGAAAGAAACATTGGTACAATGAAGAAATAAACATAAAGAAAAATGATGAAATAAAGTAGAAAATGGAGGAGAAAAGGGACGAAAAAGGAAATAAATAAGGACGAAGGAACATAGGACGAAAGTAAATTAAAAGAGAAAGAAAGGAAACAAGGAAAACGGATAGAAGGAAGGAAGAAAGAAAATAAACGAAGAAAGAAAAATACTGAAAATTTGTAGGAGGAAAAGACTGGGAAAAAAAGGAAGAAAATACTCGCATAAAAGCAAAGAACTAAGAATAAGACTAAAATAAATGTAGAAAATAAAAATACTAGAATAAAACAAAGGGCATAAGAAAAAGACTGAAATGAAAGAAAGGACATAAGAAAAAGATTGAAATAATAGAAAAGAACAAAGAATAAGACTAAAATAAAAGAAAAGCATAAAGAATAGTACAATTAAAGAAAGTAAAAAGAAAACACTAACGTAGGAGAAAGGAGAGAAAAGCTAAATAAAATAGAGACAAGAAGATTGAAATGAAAAGAAGAAGAAAAGGCAAGAATATAGAAGAAAAGGAGGAAAAACATGAACATAGAAGGAAAAATTAAGGAAAAGACGAAGATAAAATGAAGAAAGAAGAAAAGACTTCAGATAAAAGAAAGGAAAAAAGAAAAATACGAAATAAAAGGAATAGGAAATAAAAAAATAAAGTGGAAAAAATAAACTAAAATGGAAGAAAGAAAGACAGAAAGAAAAAAAGAAAGAAAGGAAGGAAAATACTAAAATAAAAAGAAAGAAAATTATTAAAATGAAAGAAAGATATGGTCCACATCTATGGAGCAACGGACAGCGCGTCTGGCCGCGAAACCAGGTGGCCCGGGTTCGATTCCCGATCGGGGCAAGTTAGCTGAAATAAAATGGCTGAAACGAAGAAATAAACGACTGAAAAAGAGGAAAAAAGAATGGAAAATATTGAAAGAGAAGATGAAAAAAATACAGAAGGAAAATAAACAAAATAAAGACATTAAAAGGTAGAAGGAAACGAAAATGAGGAAGACAGGTTCGGTGTAATAAAATCACGTGTAGGAAGAAAGGAGAAAGGGAATCGTTAAAGAAAGACTTGAAAGAGAAGATAGAAGAAATTAATCGCGAAGGAGAATGGAATGTAACAAAGGCGAATGGACGGTAATAAGGGAGACAGAAGGATATTCGGTGTCGTAGAGGAAAGAAAACCAGAACGAAAGGAAAAAGAGAGTGAAAAGTTGCAAATATGAAAGAGAATGAGGTAAACAATAGCAAAACACAACACAGAAGATCGAATTGTGGCTCCTTCAAAAGCGCATCCCTTCTGTCTCAAAATTGTCCCGTGGGTAAATTCTCGAACACTGAGTTGAATTGAGACAGATTCGTTTTGGCAGATACGTGTTGAGGCGTTATGCTTTCTGGTTTTATCGTAGCGACTTCTCTTCATTAATATCGCATTACTCTCAGCGTCACTGGATTTAGAAATCATCTCAGTTGACTACTTGTGGCCGTGTTGCCAGTTGGTAAACATGCAAGACTAGGCATTTAACAGCTGGCTTTCGTGTTGCCGCATGCATAAAAGGCACGTAATCAATTTTTAAAAGATGTTTAGCGGAATCTATCTGAACACGTTTCTCGAAACCTGTCGGAGTACATGATCGTCCCTACGCCCTGGGATCATTACCAGAACCTGTTCTCAACGCAACATAGGTTTAAAAATTTCTCCGACACGCTCAGTATGTTTAATGTATACAAACATCTGGAGGGGTTAATTTTTTCATTTAGAAAGTTGTTAGAATTCAGGTCACATAAGGAGCTCGGTACCTGTGTGATAAGTTCCAAGTGTTACATATGTTATCAAAATTAAAGTTGAAATAAAATTCTTGCAATAATTGTACTCAAAGGACTAAAGTTCTAACTTATAACACGTATAAATATTCGTTTTAAATATATTTCCCACAGTAACCTTGCCTTCTATTTTTCATACATTTAGAAAGAAACGTGGGAACTGAAAAATTAAAATGGGAATAAAAAGCTTAAACATGTAATTCGATTACGATTACCTTTTCGTTTGGAAATATCATGAAATTCAAATTAAAGTGAAACCATTAAATTAGATATCTTAAAAAAACATACGGATGTGTTGAATTTTAGAGAATTATGGTATCTTACTCTGGATATACAATTTAGTATAATACGCTTAAGTTAAGAATGTTATTTATGGGTAATTTTATTAAATATATTGTCGTTTACCTGAAAGCTTTACACGTAAAAAAATGAAAACAGAAAAGAAAATGACATACAATTTGAATGAAAAGCAAAGTCTACGTAAGAAACTTAGGGGGATTGAATACGAAACTCTGCCCTTGTAAGCTAATCGTAAAGCTCTGAACATTCATGCAAACAGCTAGGCTGAAATATTATACTCCGTGAAGGAGCATCAGTAAAGAATATTTAATGTCTCAATTTTAATCAATATTTCTGTAAAAAAAGTGCTATTTTCGGAAATTATGTAAATACGAAGGTCTTAATTTTCTTTAAGAACTTGAATGGTGGAGTGAATATTCTTCAATTTTTGAACTTTGTGTATTGTTAGATTTGAGTAAAATATCCAGAATTATGACTAATTATTCATATTTATCAGTTTCAGTGTAGTTACTAAACATTGCAATATAGTACTATTACAGCAGTGCAGAATAAGTTCGCATTCGAAGATATAATTGGTGATTTCTATCATGTCGTGAAGCAAGAATTAGGTTCAATTTGACTCTCCCAGTAGCATTGTCATAATATGTTATCAGCTGAAACCTTTTGGTTTATTATTAGGATATTATATGTAGATTAGGTTGTAACTTAATAGGTGGGACCCATTTCTGGTATGAATTAAAAAATAAATATAGTAAAATGATCGTGAACATTTTGTCGGATTAGTTTTTCTTCATAGTTGTAGCTAGTTTTTGTCTTCTAACTTATCTTCGCAGTTAGTGCTCAAATTTGGCACGATTGTTTGTGCAAATCTCTATACGTCTTGCCATTTATATTACTCGTAATTTCTTTTGAAACGTTCAGGTATTTCAAAATTAGGTTTTTGGGTGATGAACCGTGTCCTGAAACTTGATTCTGATCAATCACCATGAAAGCCTAAAAACTCGCATGTTCAGGTCGAATTTTCCGGGAACTTGAAATGTTTAATTGCCATCGATGGACATTCTCCTCACCATAGCTGCTAAATAATAATCCACTTTAACGAATTTCGAAATCTGTGTATATTTTCAAAATGCGTCTCCTGATAACACCTCATGAGTTTGCAAGTGTTTCTATATTTTATAAATAGGCTAACAAATACATGTGTTAGTTGGAATATAAAAAGAATAAACAGTTATTTTGCTCGCCTGTACAATTTCGTCAAATGCAGCTAGGAGGTTTTAAAAGTAAGTCAACGATGTATAGTTACATACGCTGATATTATCCACACTTATTTACTTATGGCTTTTAAGGAATCCGGAGGTTAATTGCCGCCCTCAATAAGCCCGCCATTGGTCCCTATCCTTAGCAAGATTAATCCAGTCTCTATCATCATATCCCATCTCCCTCAGATCCATTTTAATATTATCCCTCCCATCTCCGTCTTGGCCTCCCCGAAGAACTTTTTCCCTCCGGCCTCCCAACTAACACACTATATGCATTTCTGGATTCGCCTATAGGTGCTACATGCCTTGCCCATCTCAAACGTCTGAATTTAATGTTCCTAATTATGTCAGGTAAAGAATACAATGCGTGCAGTTCTGTGTTGTGTAACTTTCTCCATTCTGCTGTATCTTCATCCCTCTTAGCCCCAAATATTTTCCTAAGAATCTTATTCTCAAATACCCGTAATCTCTGTTTATCTGTCAAAGTGAGAGTCCAAGTTTCACAACCATACAGAACAACCGATAATATAACTGTTTTATAAATTCTAACTTTCAGATTTTTTGACAGCAGACTAGATGATAAAAGCTTCTCATCCGAATAATAACACGCATTTTCCATATTTATTCTACGTTTAATTTCCTCCCGAGTGTCATTTATACTTGTTACTTTGCTCCAAATTATTTGAATTTTTCCACCTCTTCGAAGGATAAATTTCCAATTTCTGTATTTCCACTTATTACAATATTCTGGTCACTAGGCATAATCATATACAGTACTTCGTCATTTCAGGATTTACTTCCAAACCTATCGCTTTACTTGCTTCAAGTAAAATTTCCGTGTTTTCCCTAATGTTTGTGGATTTTCTTCTATCTTATTGACATCATCCACATAGTCAAGAAGCTGATTTAATCCATATCCATAGCTGATATCATACATACTTCAGGTCCACACCTGTGGAGTAACGGATAGCTCGTCTGGCTGCGAAACCAGGTGGCCCGGGTTCGATTCCCGGTCGGGGCAAGTTATCTGCTTGAGGTTTTTCCGGGGTTTTCCCTCAACCCAATATGAGCAAATGCTGGTTAACTTTCGGTGCTGGATCTCGGACTCATTTTACCGGCATTATCACCTTCATCTCATTCAGATGCTACATAACCTAAGATGTTGATAAAGCGTCGTAAAATAACCTACTAAAATAAAAAATCCATACTTAATTTTTTTCCAGTAATGTGTTGCGGCTTGCATCGGCGCGCTCCCGCTAAGGAAGACATGCGCGTAGAATATTTGCCCACTTAAACGTTCCACGTTAAAAGTAATGAAGATATTACATAACGTATCGAAGTTAGCTTTACTGTAGTTTACGCTATATGCAATACTGTGGCCTTATAGAAATAGCTAATTAAAAACTATACGTAAGCAGTGAACAACTTTTTATTACCGGTGCATATGGCATTTCTTTCTAGGTAAAATCTATGACGAACAAGTTCTTGCAGATGCTTTCAGTTATTGTGTTCAGTTGTTGAGAAAACAAATACCTATAAATTCAACTAATTGTACATTTTAATTTAGGGGTATTTTGAGATTTATAAGATTTGAACTCGATATTTCCCGCTCGTATATCTGTTCTTGCTTGGGAGCGGCGAAGTAGAATTCCTCTTAAGAACTTGCAGATCCCCGGATTGTCTTCGCTCGTAAATATTCGTTCACTCCGAGCAGGAGGAAGACCGTTCTTCTCTTCCTAAACGATTTCCCCGTTTGTCTCTCTCCTCTTCATCTACTTCTGTTCAAGAGTCACATACAAGAGAAAGTCAGCCGACTAACAAGGAGCAAATCCCCTCTATATTCAACCAACCTTCTTCAATCTCTCTCTGCCACATTTCTCTTACCCTCTGTAGAACACCGGATGCTAAAGAAGTTCTTTAGTCTCTTACAACGTTTTCATTTCGATACACTGACCTATTCTTGACGAATTTTTGTTAAATTTTAAGATGTTTGATTTAGTGAGGACATAACACATGGTCGGGTTTGACCATAGCTCAGTTGGCAGATGATTGATGACCAAGGAGAATTGTAGTTCAATGCAGAACAGATGCTGTTTTCTGTTGTGGTGAAGTCAGTGGGTCAGATTTATTTTTAAAACTTGGATCTACCCTACATTTTCAACTATTTGTCCACTGTTAAAGTTTCTTCAGCTTATCGATATGGAATATTTATTTAATTACAATGATTATAAGCAAACCTTCCTTTCCAGCAAGCCAGACACCCATCTACCTACCTACCTACCTACCTACCTACCGTTCTCCAACCAGGATATCAACCGTGAAAGGAATGTGCTTACTATTGCCTCATCTATTGGAACGAAGTAGATAACTAATATTACCGTTATAACGCCAGTTTAAAAACCATGCGCTCTCCTGCATATGTTATTTCCTGTATGAAGAGATTAAAAGACCAGGAGATTAACTGTGATCTAATTTTGTAACTAGGGTAGTGTCAATATGTCTGTATCAATGTTATGATTTGTGCTGTGAGAGCTAGCCAATAGAGATAAGAATACCCACGTGTGTGACCTTATGACATCTTATGACATCAACATTCATTCACAGCATATCCCCCTTCGTCTCATCCGGCGGGGACTTTCTCGTGGTTGGAGCACAGTACCGAACTGCCTGTTCACCTGCCATCTGTCTGTATTTATCTCTATTTGCTTATCTCCCTGTTTCTCTCTCTCTCTCTTATCCTTTCTATTTACTTAAATATTTATATTTAGCCTATATGTATTTCCTGCCTCTCGCAGAATAGACTATGCAGAGGATAAGGTGCACATATTTCTTTTTATTTTGATAACCTTGTGGTCGATTTGAATTCCTCCTAGGGCAAGGATATTTTTCCTTTGTCAGTGTGATGGTGTATTGTCTTATTTGGAGAACAAGCGTCGTGTTGTCCTCACGCCACGAGAAAAACATGTGACCATCTATTATCATTTGAAACAGCCCAAAATGTGACGTAAGAGTAAACTCCAATAGAGATATTAAGGCACTCGATATGCCATAATACGACGATGACTTACCCTTTCGATCTATTTACTTTATACTTATTTCCTTTTCCATTTACCTGTATATCTATTTTCGTCTCTTTTTGCCTTTGTACTTACTTCGACTTCGAAATATTTTACTGTAGGCTATACTCATTTCCTTCTCTATACATTTGCCTCTGTATTACTTTTTCTTTATGATCTATTTCACTCTGTTACTGCTTCGTGTTTCTATCTACTTCCCCGTGCACCCATTTATTGTACCTATTCTTCTCTTTACCAACTTATCTACGCTCCTATTTTCCTCGCTACATACTTACCTGTATTAGAGTACTTTATATCTTCTAATCTTTATATACTTTCTTACAATCGTGTAATAGTTAAATATCACTCGAGTTTTGATTTTATCTAGATAAATCAAAACCTCTAGGGAGATTACTGTTAATAATACTATTATTTTAAAAATAATCAGAGTAGAGCTAACAGGATTGTTTATAAAAATTTATTATGTTAAGCATAAAGTAAAGGAATTTATTATGTTGCCATTCATTATTTGGAGAAAGAATTGCTAATGTTATACAAGCGAATCTTTTGACATAAGTAACAGATCTGTTGATGAAAGAGGGATAAAAAAGTGGAAGGCAATGTCGTCTTTCGAGAGTTCACTGCCTCGAATGAGTGAAGGAATCGTTGAGAACTCAAGCAAGCTTCGTGGGCTCTGCGGGTTATCCTCGGGCTTAGTCGGGTTCAAGTTCATTGCCTCGATCTCGAACTATGAATGAAGTCACCGTGAAGACCGTAGGCAGGCTTAGCGGGCTTGCTGTTTTACAGGTAGTCGACTTCAAGCCCGCGGTCTGGCCGAACGTATTTCTTAATTGGTACCTAGGCTCAACCGTAGCTCAGTCAGTTATTTACTACTCCTTATCAAGAAGATCATTGTTCAGTACAGTGTCATTCTCTGTGATTCGACGAATACCATTTTCCATGTTGTTTCCAATGTTCTCGCGTTCACACCGGCCGATAGCATGACTTCCTCTGGAGAGAAAAGTCGTAGTTTTACGCACGCAAAAGAAGTCTGTCCCTTATAGGAGCAGTATGGAAAATTTATTGGCTATTTCCTGTCCACATTGAATTTCGACAGGGAATAAACTCTGTAGCTGACTCGTCAAATAAAATTCTGTTTGATTCAGAGTGCATATAGCTTAATTATGTTGAACAAAGAGGTTGCTAGTTTTCTCTGCCATCCTAATTTCACTATTACAGAATATCCCCCCCCCCAAATTTTGTCTTTGTATTTCAACAGCCTGATCTTGAAAGAGTTTCTTCGCCTCTTCTTCCCTTTTCTCCTTCTTCCCTTCTTTTTTTTCTTGTCCTAGCCCTTCTTAGGGTTACCAGACGTCCGGAAAGTTCAGGACATACCTTACATTTTAACCTTCGTCCGGTGTCCAGGAGGAATTTCTGTAAAATCTTGAATACCTTACTTTTTGAGAAACAAACATTCATAAATTTAAGTCGGCCTGGTTGGTACAGTTGGTATAGCGCTGGGCTTCTATGCCCAAGGTTTCGGGTTCGATCCCGGTTCAGATCGGTGGCATTTAAGTGTGCTTAAATGCGACAGGCTCATGTCAGTAGATTTACTGGCATGTAAAAGAACTCCTGCGGGACGAAATTCCGGCACACTGGCGACGCTGATATAACCTCGGCAGTTGCGAGCGTCGTTAAATAGAATATAACATTTTCATAAATTTAAAATGGATTAGTGACTCGAGAAAGAATGGAATTAGCCCCTACTCACCACGGTAACGTGGCTATCATCAAAGATAATAGTCATTCAATAGTGTTTGCTGTCATTGCAGTGGATAAAATATCTCTCAACAATGCAATGACCCTCTGAAGCGTGTTGGAGTGGACAGCAATACAAACACTGCACTAGTCCATTGCTTTTGGCCGTCACAGAGTGCTGAAGCATGAAACTAAAGCCTTGGTTTTTCTGAACCGACGCATGCAACGTGCGAGGTGCGAGGCCCGCGTCGCACAAATCCGGACTACACGAGAGGTAGTGAGTGGTTTCTATAGCTGCGAGATGCGAGGTCTGCGCACCTCGAAACTATAGAAACCACTCTTGTATAGTCCGGATTTGTGCGAGGCGGGCCTCGCACGTCGCATGCGTCGGTTCAGAAAAACCAAGAATTTATAGGCTAAGTAGTGGTTCAGTTGTAACAAGTGCGCAAAGATGCCGAAAAGAAAATGTAAATTCACCGATGCTTTAGCAAAGAAGTATACATGTTTACAGCCAGGGATAAATGAACACGAAGCACAGTGCCTTATTTGTCCTCCAGCAACATCTGTTGCAAAGCTTATAAAATAGTTTTTATGTTTTGGTGTTAATCAAGCCATATGGACTGCCTTATTATTATGACAATTAGTGGAATATTTATAACGAGATATTTAATAATGAAGTCTGACATTATTATTTTAAAACAAGGCTAAATTTTAAAAACTTCAGTTTTGCAAAGTTTCATGATATTTCACAGAAACCTGATGTTTTGCGTAATACTATTTAAGAGAAGTATAATTATATCGAAGTTCATTGATAGTTGTTATTCTTTGTGTGATGGAATATTTTAAGAAAATAGAAAAATAAATATTTATTATGATATATGCCTTCTAGTTGTAGGCCTATTTTAGATTTTGATGTTCAATTTTAATGAATTATCCTACGATGTTCTACATTTTGGTGTAATGTCCTACATTTTGAACCACTGTGTCCTACATTTCATTAAAATAATCTGCACTCCTCCTTTTCTACTTTATCTTTTCGTCCTCTTCTTCCTACTTCGCTTTCTATTCTTCGAATGTTATTTTACATATAAAACAATCTATTTTGACATCTTCCTATGTCTCCTTTTGATTTAGTTAAATACCGGATATGTACAAAGTTGCTCCCGATTTCTATTCATGCGAGCATACCTCGTGTATAAGCATTATTATTATTATTATTATTATTATTATTATTATTATTGCTATTATTATTATTATTATTTTATTATTTTGTGAAGCTATTGTTGACTGTGAGTATAATTACTATGTTATAGTTGTGTTTATAGCTCGTTTCAAGTAATCATGGTGTTGAACAAATAAATATTTCTTACATTCAAAATTGGGCGTAAACTTTCTACACACTGTATATATAATATCAGTTTAGAAAATATTTCATCCAACAATCTCTAAATGATCTGTGAAACCATCTTTTAATTCTGTTTTCATGTTTGTTATTAATGGGACTACTGTTTGGTTCTGGTTATGAATTTATTCTCCTTTTCACATTGTCTGCCAATGCATAACCTTCAAGGCATTTTCGGAAATTAATTTCAACTTATGCTTGTAATTTACTTCGGCCCGATATTGTGATCCATAAAAGGTATGGGAACTGTTATAACATTTTAAAATATGTATTACTATTTTAAGATTTATTTCTTAAAGTATTCTAATTGTATCGAACATTTAAAATTTGCTACTTCTTACTTTCACAGACGTTCTCCTTTTCAGTGTTTGTCTTCTATTTGAAGAGTCCACTGCAAGAATGATGGATGTCATTTGGAATACATTTTGCAGGAGAAGCAATTGAAAGTTTGAAATGCTTAGCGCTCACAGCTTAACTGTGATTTTCCGATCATTACTGGACAATGACTATCAGTGTTAATGCCATATAACTCTCTATGTAGATTCTATATGTCTTAAGCTATGCATTGACAGTCTTGGTTCATTTTCGACAAGAAAGTGACATCCATCATTCTTGCAGTGGACTCTTCATTTATTTTCCACAAATTTCGGTCCTACCATTGTCTCTCTTCTAACCTCTTCTCTCTATCCTTTCAGCAGTTCCTCCACGTCATGTTATACGAGCTCTTCCTCTTCTGCCTGCTGGTTATTATTTTATAGCTTTCTTTGGCAATTTTTCATCTATCATTCTCTGTACGTGTCTATACCATAGTAAACCTCTATTTTCCATCCGATCGGGAGTACTTTCATTTATAACCTCATTTTCGATTTATGCAGCTTTGTTTATAATCGTATTCTTCTGCGAAGAACATTTCAGCCATTTCAACTTCTTTTACTTAATGTCCCAGCTAATATCCAAATCTCTGCTCCATATATGTAAGAATACATTATATTACTGTTCGTGGAATATGTTCTTTTTTGTATTTTTAAATAAATCTGTGCTCCACAGGATTCCACTCAAGTATCCAATATCTTTAGTTGCTTGTTACATCCGGTTGAATATTTATTTTTCACATAGTCCAGAGATTTAGATTATGAAATCAAAGTACTTTAATTAAAATCATAAATAAAATTAATTGTGGCGACATGTACCATATAATCCTCTCTTTTACCCCCAATAACTATGTACGCAGTTTACATAACATTTATATTAAGACCTGCTATCTTATATCAGTCTATTAGTTCATGTGTAACATGTTTTTTCTTCTTGAGTCTGCATTATTACCGGATCGTAGGCGAATACGAAATAAGGAGTAAATCATGCGATTTTTAGGGCCGTATTCATAGACATTCTTAGCGCGGGCTTTCGGTAGATGATTAGCGAACTAACGTTTTTCGTATTCATAAACCAGTGTTAGCGATATGATATTATGATATGAATCCTGTACAAGTAACCAGTCGATAGCCGGAGCTAGTTTAGCACGCTCGTAGCGCTGCCTAGCGAAAGTCTATGAATAGCACCCTTTTAAAATGTTTACACCATTCCTTGGCACGATTTATTCTATCTCTATTCTAAAAAACATTGACGATATCCCACATCCTTCTATTGGGGCAAATCCCTTTGTTGTATTGAATTCTTCTGGTAGTTTATTTCCTATTCTTGCATATGTTCGGCAGTTTTACTTCGAATGAAAGAGTTAAGCGGTTTAGGTTAACATTTTATTAATATATCTATTAAACTATTATATGATATTTTAATTAATATTGTGAATTATATGATCACTCTTCGGTGATAGCATTCAACTGTTCACATATGCTTTGATTGCCTTCTTTCATGTTCATTCTCTAATATGTACCCATGCAAGGGAAGATACATTGGCAAGTTAAAGACTACTGACTTTCTTCCATCTACTTGCGGTCGAATATTATTCATGAGTTTTAACTTCTGAACATGGTTCCAACCTGAAGTTGATTAATTCTTTTGTAAACTCCGTAACCTGTAGTCTTGAGTAAGATAAAGTTTGTACGTTAAAAGCTTTCTTCTTCTAGAATCTCATATTTCATTTTCAGGGAGTTTACAATATCTCACCATAACGATGTATGTAAGACAAAGCAGACAGGTTTCTTGTTAAAGATTGGTCTGATATGTTTGTAAGTCCTTGTATTTATGTACTTACAAAATGTTTCTTTTTAATCTTTTGCCTGACACTTCACTCTTCTGACATCAACCACACGTACCCATTACTAGAGCACTCTTCTTTATACAATAATATGTATTCTTAGTTACTTTTTTGCATTATTTTGGTGGATCAATATTTCGAAATAGTATTATTGGTGATTCAATATTATGTATCTACCATATTATTAAATTCCTTGTGATTTCATAGAAATTCAAAAATTCAATTAGATAAAACATAGCCAGCTTACTGTCTATATAACTGTATCGAGAATTCATAATATTGTCTTGTACTGCGAAATAGCTACCTATCGCAAGAATTTTCTAGATTTTGCCTTTTATAATGTATCAACAATGTTAAATTTAGTTATTTTTTCCACTGTCCCATGAAAGTCAGTGTTGAATATAAAAGAAATAAACAACAATTAATTGTAGAAGAGCCTATTTTAATATTTTTTAGTTTATTTTACGATGTTTTATCAATTGCTAAGGTTACCTAACGTCTGAATGAGATGAAGGTGATAATGTCAGTCAAATGAGCCCAGGGTCTATCGCCGAAAGTTACCCAGCATTTCCTCTTTATGGGTTGAGGGAAAACCCTCGGGAAGAATCTCAACAGATACATTATACCAACCAGGATTTAAACTTGGGCCCGCTCGTTTCACGGTCAGACATGTTAACCGTTACTCCACAGCGGTTGGCTTATTTTAATATTGTACATGCATCTTTGATCGTAGTTATTTTAATTTTTTAAGTACCTATTTAACGTCCATTTGGTCAATTTTAATATAGCCTATGTTACCCTCCTGGTTATGAAGGCTAAATGTGCAAACTTTGTCAAATATCGGTCAAAGGGTGCAGATTTGTATAGATTACATACATACATACATACATACATACATATATACATACAGTCCACATCTGTGGAGTAACGGCTAGCGCGACTGGCCGCGAAATCAGATGGCCCGGGTTCGATTCTCGGTCGGGGCAAGTTATCTGGTTGAGGTTTATTTCGGGGTTTTCCCTCAACCCAATATGAGCAAATGGTGGGTAAGTTTCGGTGCTGGACCACGGACTCATTTCACCAGTATTATCACTTTCATCTCATTCAGACGCCAAATAACCTAAGATGTTGATAAAGCGTCGTAAAATGACCTACTAAAATAAAAAACATACATACATACAGTCGGCCTGGGTAGCGCAGTCGTTATAGCGCTGGCCTTCTGTGCTCGAGGTTGCGGGTTCGATCCCGGCTCAGCTCGATGATATTTAAGTGTGTATAAATTAGATAGGCTCACGTCAGTAGATTTACTGGCATGTAAAGGAACTCCTGCGGGACAAAATTCCGGCACACCGGCGACGCTGATTTAATCTCGGCAGTTGCGAGCGTCGTCAAATAAACCATAATTCAAATTTGTACATACATGCATAGATACATACATACACATACATACATACATACATACATACATACATACATACATACATACATACATACATACATACAGTCCACACATGTGGAGTAACGACTAGCGCGTCTGGCCGCGAAACCAAGTGGTCCGGGTTCGATAGCCGGTCGGGGCAATTCAGCTGATTGAGGTTTTATCCGGGGGTTTCCCTCAACCTAATATGAGCAAATGGTGGGTAACTTTGGGTGACGGACCCCGGACTGATTTCACCGGCATTATAATCTTCACCTCATTCAGACGCTAAATAACCTAAGATGTTGATAAAGCGTCGTAAAATAACTTACTACATACATGCATGCATGCATGCATACATACATACATACATACATGCATACATACGCCTACATGTATAAGTACACAAATGCACTTTTATCCTAATTATATTTGATATCTGCTAACAATCGTTGTGGCCTGCTGTTAGCGAGCATCACTCGTACTCAGAGGCTGCGCTCGAACATGGTTCAAATTCTTTTTGGACTGATTAGGTTTTCTCCCAAATTGTAAGGTGAATGTCAGTTAATCCCATGGCAGTCTTTGCGTTCACCTTAATGAAATTCCATCCTGATACCAACCTGCACTTAATTGGCCATTAAGTAACCGATTAAAATGTCTACATGGAATGAGAGTTGTCCAAAAATCCTAATTTGGTGCTTGAGGAAAAGTAATATTAGCTTTCTTTCCTCACAGCTTTTTTGAAATCTTAAATTTCAGGAAGTGACTGAACATCTACTTCTTTGTCATCCTATACCTTTTATCTCATGTTTTCAACTCCCTTTTCCTCTTCATCTCCTTCTTGTAAGCCTCTTCCTTTACTTCTTTCATTTTACATCTTACATCCAGGCCCGAAAATATTTTTGGAGCTTCTCCAGAAACTCCTGTGACTTTCTCCTTATATAAGCCAGTAAGCACCCTCCCTTCTCCACCCTGATTTTTGCGCAATTCGCTTTCATTCAGAATTCCTTTTTATATATGACAATTCCTGTCTCTCTCATCCTCATGTTCTCCCTTCTTTTTTCGCACTCTGCATTTCTTTCTCTCATAAGTAACAAATAACAACCTCTATCATCAGTCCTAAGGTTCTATATCATATCCACCCCCACGCACATACACCCTCTCTTTTACCCCTTCACTTCTCTTCCTTCAGTGGACATATTATATAGCATGAAGACTCACCCTCTTGGCCCAATGCAAACAAATCGGCATATCCGTCCTCCCCACCTCCTCTCTCACCGCCTTCACCACCCTCATCCTTCCACACTCACAATTTGCATGAAAGAGATATGGCAGACCTTTTATCTGGGGGTTATACAGGGTCTAATTCACTATATAATATTGCCTGCTCCCTTCTCACAATCGCAGAATGAGGAGAAAAAATAGCAAAATTGGAATTAAAGCATAAAAGTTCTGTAATTTTTTCAGGAAACGCGCTAACGGGTTTTGATAAAGGGCTAAAAGGAGTGAAGGGAATGGAAAGTAGTCAAAAAGCGTTTAAAAATCGGAACAAATTTTAAAAATGCTACATAATGTATTTCGCAATGGCTTGAAAATAATCATTTTTACGGTGTCGGTATTAGGGGTCTAATTAAATAATGGATCATACAAAATCATAACTTCGCTTTTTTACTTTTCATTATAAGAAGTATTATAAGAATGCTCCAGAAAATATTTTTTTTCGAAAATACTGCAAAAGTTTTCAACATTATTGATACCGAAAAAGAGGTTACGGTATGCTGGCTGTATGTTTGAATACAGTTATTTCCACATAGGCTATCAGACGTTTTTTTCTTTACATTCAATATCTACCAATTAATTTATCCAGGAGTGATATCCATCATCATTGTAGTCGTCTTCATCATAATTATCATCATCTATCAAGGTCTGGACCGTCGATTCGTTCCGGATGCAATCTCAAAGCCGGTGACTCTATCTCTTCCAAGGCTTTCTCTGAATTCTTCTCATAGGGACGCAGTTTAAAATTTTCAAAGGTGTCATTGTACCGTCAATTCTACAGACATGTTCATACCATTTTCCCTATATTCTTCTATTTTATTAATCAGAGGGAAGATTTGTAAGTGAATGATATAAATAAAATATAAATATTTCTTAAGCATTAAGTTTCTATTTGAGATGAAAATCGCAAAATGACTAGGAATTGAAAATTTTTCCAAATAATTGGTATTACTGCCATTAATGGAGCATTTTCCTGAAGTGGTTTGAGACATATTTCCCTAATAAAGTTTCTCCTATTCAGAAACAATAATTGATTTGCAAATCGTGTTGGTATGAATAAACCTCTCAAATATCAACGCATGCACTTACTTTGTAATGAACTGAAAGTCATTTGAAGCATGTTGAGTTCACGGTCATACATTGTGACGTTATCAGTTTGTTAGTTGTCTCAAGATACCGTATAAATTTAAAACTGAGAAATATGTCGATATGATATTTATGATTTGTGTGAGGGGAAATGCAACAGCCGCTGCGGCCGAATATCACCGCCGTTATCCTAACCGTAGGATTCCGAATCCTAAGGCTATTATTGGAACATTTAACATACTGGTTCACTCCCCAATATTTGTATCCAGTATGAAAGACGTCAACGACATGCTGTAGCAGAAGAAGAAAACATTTTCTACGCTGTACAACCCAGTCCTCGAACTTCAATAAGACATATACCTCGGAGATCGGTGCTAGTCAAAGATATGGCGGACACTCCATGTGCTCTGAAAAGAACTGTATCCGTGTCATCTTGAAGAAGTGCAACATTTAGAGCCACAAGATCATGCCCATCGTTCGAGTTCTGCACTTGGTTAAACGGAAATGGTAGCAAGTTTTACCGCTGTATTATGTTCACTGTTGTGTCACAATTCACACGGGATTTTATTAATAACTTATGTAACCTATATGAATGGGAATATATTAACACTAAAACCACGGAGAAAACCAATTTTGAACATCGATTTAGTGTAAAAAATATATGATATGATGTTCTATATAATCAGCTGATGGAACCATTCATTTTACGGGGAAATTAAATGATGATATGTACCTACACTTTCTACAAAATGAATTGCCACAATTACTAGACGATGTTTCGCTTGTAACGGGACTTCATACGCACTTCCAACTTGATGGGGCGCCTGCTCATTTCACTTCTACCGTGAGGGATCATATAAGCCAGTATTTTCCACAACGTTGGATTGGTCGCGGAGGTCTTCACTCCTGGCCAGCCAGGCCCCCAGATTTGACACCCTTTGATTATTGCTTATGAGGTTCAGTGGAGGATCTTGTGTGCCAGATTAATGTAAACACAGGTGAAGAATTAATTGTGCGCCTTACGGTCGCGCAGCAATAATCAGGAACAGCTGTGACAAGTTTAGGAATGTGACGCGCGCGATTCTTAAGCTTTCGACGAAGTGTGGAGGTGGGAGGAGACAAGTTTGAAAATCTCTTGTAAAACTAAGAGTTGATGAGCAGAATGAAGTTTACAAGAAGTGAACAATTATGAGAGTGGGATATGTATCCATTTTTTGTGTTTTCTGTAGGCCTAGCGATATTATGAAAATTTGCCTCTATTTTCAAATTCCCAATAACCTGTAGCGCCTTGACTTAAGTTGGACCCTACTGCTTTATGTACATTTTTTGCTCCATTTGACCTGAGGAAGACCCTCCTTAAGTGGCGATAAAATTTCGTGAATCACCCTGTATGCAGAATCTATCTTATTTTAAACTACTCCTGTGGATGTCTTACAGTATTTGAAAGTTAAGAAAGTTAAGTATTTGATTCCTAGTACGAATATTTAATCCTACGCCCGATATCCAACAGCAACCGAATATGTTTCCCTAGTCTTCAATGACAACTTTGTGCCTTGTTCGTAACATAATTATTATACAGTCCCATTATATGTGAATGTTTACTGATATTTCATAATTATAAATGTAAAGACATAGCAGGTAAGAGAGCATTTCTCGTGAAAATTAATGACAACGTTGCTACCAAATACTTTTGAAATGAACTAAGGAATGTAAATGAAGGGATGAATTATAAAAATGAAGAATGAATGAATGAATGAATGAATGAATGAATGAATGAATGAATGAATGAATAAATAAGTGAATGAGTAAATAAATAAATAAATAAATAAATACATAAATAAATAAATATGTGAATGAGTAAATGAAATTTAATGTGATTGACAATACTGAAAGGACCGGGTTATACAGCAAGTTTATTCATTTATTGTTAATCGTTGACATTCTATCAATTGTTTTTAACTGACAAGTACGAGGGAGATTAAAAAAGTAACCTTAATAATTGTTTTATTAATTGAATATGTACAATAAGACTACAAACACTTCATCACTTTTCAACATAGTCCTCAGTACGTTCAATGCAAGTGTTCCTGTTATACTATGCTTAAAAGTGATGAAGTGTTTGCAGTCTTATTGTACATATTCAATTAATAAAACAATTATTAAGGTTTAAGCATAGTATAACAGGAACACTTGCATTGAACGTACTGAGGACTATGTTGAAAAGTGATGAAGTGTTTGCAGTCTTATTGTACATATTCAATTAATAAAACAATTATTAAGGTTACTTTTTGACTCTCCCTCGTATGTATTTTGACAATAATCCGAAGTTAAAATGTGATGGTTAATATGTTAAGCAGACACTTCAAAGTAACGGTGCAGTATACTTGATCGATTAAGTAAACAAGTTTATATGCGTGTGAGCTAACAATGTCGTTAGTTACAAGATAGTTGATCCATCAATGTCGAATTAATAAAGAGTTTGTGCTGGTGTTGGTGATGAAATACTATTTCATTCTTTGTATATTAAGAAAACTGTTTGTCTAGAATTTTTCGATCTTTGGATTATTAAATTTATAGGTGGGCTCAGTTCATCTTTTGGGGTCTTCTAGAATAATCCAGATGATTTTGTTTCATTTTATAAGAATATTATAGATTCATTTCATAGTTTCAAATTCGAACATCTGTCATTTATGGATGCCGCTGGTGATTTTTCGTAGAAGTATCTGGTGAAGAATTTTGGTGTGTTTGTGTGTGTGATCTTTCATACATGGATCTGGAGGGTGAATTTTATTAGTGGGTTCGATGGAATTTTTATAGACGTATTTTGTGTGGGATTGATTTATGATTAGTGTAGTTTAGTTTTAGTTTATTTACATCATTGAAAATATACTGTACATGCAATAGGACTTATCTGTGAGTATAAAATGTATTACATTTTAGGTGGATTCAGTGGGTGCGATTTTTTGCTAGAGGATCTGGTGAATTATTTTTTGTTGATGGGTGCAGTGGAGGTTACTATTCCATGTATGGATCTTCATCGGGAATGGTTTTCCATAAGGAAATTCGCTTTTCATAAGCTCATCCATTAGAGATTAATTTTTCATAGGTGGAGTCACTTTTCAGAGACGGATATACTAGCGAGTAGTTTGTTATAAGATGATTATATTGGGGAGTGATTTTTCGTAGATGGAGCCGATGGGTAATTTTTAATAGAAAGTTTAGCATCGTATCACAACTTCGTTATTATCGTCCACTTCAGGGACTGAACCGTTTCGTCTGTTTCATTCTTATTCTTGTGAATGAACATTATCTTGAAACAACACAGAATATAACAAAGAAATCTTATAGTTTTCCAATGAGACGGAGATATCTCCATTTACTTTCTAGAAATTTAGCCAATTTCCATCGAATTACAGCAAACTCCGTATTATTAAGTTCATAAAATAGTGAACATTGAAAATTTTAAAATAACTTTAAACAATAAGTATTTTCCACTAGTAAAATAACTTCCTGTAGTCATGTTGATTTAAAAGACCCTTAAATAGACAATTTCGCTTTATTTTCTGTTAGGTAATAGTTGTAAAAGTTGAAAAACAACTAGTTTATATGTACTTGTGTTAACTTAGCAACATTAATTCTAAAAGGAGGTGCACCACACTTTGAATGATAAGCAAGTGAGAGATAAGAATATTTGAAAGCATCATAATCCTTAAACTTTATTCTTATACCCCGCTTTCCTAGTGCCTTGTAGCAATTTCTACTCCCTGTATCGCTTATCACTTCTTCTCAGCAGATATATTAACGTGCTAATAGAGGATAAAGACCTAGTCGTTTTCCAGAGCCCATAGAGAAAGAAGCAGAGTACAGGGTTGCGTTAATCGTAGAACCGAGGGCTGTTACAGATGACTTCCTGACCTCCTGCTGGCCATCTTGCTACTAATATACTCTCTGGCCACAAGTGTTTCACCAGAGAGTCACGTACGCTGAATTTAAGCTATATACATTCGATTAACGGCGTAATATAAAGCAAGCGATTCCACAAATTGTGGTTTTTATCTGTAAAACAAGTTTCAAAATACTTGCTGAGCTGTATAGTTCTGTGAATATTTCATAATATTAAATTGACTATTACACTTTCACTACGTCATACTATTTTTGACCAATAAAACGGTACGGAATGACGTGTTTCAATCGATCATGGTTGATTATCCTACAATTTTTATCACCTCCCTAGCATTTGTTTCTTTGTTTTTCAGCATCGTACTTTCAATAATATTGTACTTTTTAAAATGTTTCATGTTTTTTTCTTCATCCTTAATTAAAACTTTTCTATTCCTTATATTTTTTTATATTATTTAGGTTATGTTATAGCTTCTGCTGTATGGGATTATGGATAGTCACGTATCAGAGATTGTTTAATATTATATTGGTAATTGAAGTGGAATGCAACTGTTTTAATAAAAATGAAACTGAATCAACAAAGCCTTCTTGTCTAGTAATCGTTCTTAGAGTTCAATGAAGATTGTATAGTTGGCACATCTAGTAACAAGAGAACAGTTAATCATAACACTCTACTGCCATCTAGTGCAATATTTGTAATGATGAGATGGTACAATAATACATTTTCAAGAGAGTTTAGAATTTTTGTAAGTCAATATTTTATTATATTAGAGTAGGTACTTTATTTCTTCTAATCTTTATATACTTCCTTCTAGTCGCATAATAGTAAACTAAATCCCACTCGAATTTTGATTTTCTCTAGATAAATCAAAACGTCTAGTGAGATAAACTGAATGAAAACTGATGAAAGAACTAGAGAATATATAGGTAAATAAACGAATGAACAAATGCCTAAGTAAAAAGAAAAAAGAAAAAAAAGAATATTCAGAGAAATAATATTCGCGAGTGAATGGTTGAATAAATAAAGCAATTAATAAAATGTAAATAAGTAAATGAATAGCACACATAAATACTAATGAACACATATTGACAGAACAACAGTGTGCATTTGTAAAGGTCGCTTATTATAATAAACCTACAGATACGACACGCTTTTGATGGGTAATGTTGTAATTATAATTATTAGTCATTTACAAATGTTATTCTGCGAAACATTAATTCTAATGTGGAATAATTATTCAGTGTATAAAATTTATCTTAATATTCATCTACCTTTATTTTTTAAGTTTCGTATAACAGCAAATATAACTTAAGCATGCATAGAATTGATGACAGGCTTGGAAATTTAAAACTGGATGTGCACTAAATATAAATGTCTCGTATCTGTTTTTCCTAACTCTATTAGTCTATGAATCTAATTTAGTTACTATTTTATGTAGGAAAGTATAATTGTCAATTTAAATTTATTTTCGTTTTAATTTTCAAAAGTACGCCTATAAATAAAATTATATGCTGCATGTAGCTTTGGTAAGCCCGAATATGAAAATAGCAGGCTCGGATTGCAGGATTTTCCTCTACTCTAAAATTTCTTATAGAAGGGCACATTGTGTACTGGGAGAGGGCTCACTTATATCAGACTATCAGAAAGGGTTCAGTACTGAAGCGGAATTCCTTATTAATTCGTTTATTGATGTCTTTGTTTAATACGTTCATGCATGCGTTTTAATACGACCTTTCCTTCGTTAATTCGACTTTCCTTTCTTTCATTAATTAGTTCTTTCCTTCGTTAATACGACTTTTCCTTCGTTAATTCGTTCTGTCATTCGGTAATTCGTCCTCTTCTTCTTTCATTAAATCGTCCTTTGCTTCTTTCGTTAAATCGTACTTTGCTTCTTTCGTTAAATCGTCCTCTGCTACTTTCGTTAATTTGGCCTTTGCTACTTCCGTTAATTCGACCTTTGCTTCTTGCGTTAATTGGTCCTTTGTTAATTCGCCCTTTCCTTCCTTTCATAATTCACCCTTTCTTTCGTTACTTCGCACTTTTCTTCCATTGTTTATTTGTCTTCTCCTTTAATTCGTTCTTTTTCTTTGGTCGTCAATTCGTCTTCTTTCTTTCGTTGACCAATTCATCCTGTCTTTCGTTCCTTGGCCAATTCGTTCTCTCTTTCGTTCGTTTATCAATTTGTTCCCTCTTTCGTTCGTTGATAAATACGTTCTCTTTCATTTGCAGGTCAACTCGTCCTCTTTTAATTTTTCTCCTCAAATATTAATTGTCAACATTACAGAGATTATTCTGTAGGACAAATTAATAAATCCATAATATTCGTCCTCTTTTGTTAATTCGTCCCTTTCGCTCTTTCGTAAATTCGTCCTCTCTCTTGTTCTTTCGTTAATTGTTCCTCTATATCGCTCTATCGTCAAATCGGTCTCTCTTTTCTTTTTTCGTTAATTCGCTCTCGTTTTCGTTCTTTTTCCGTTCGTCCCATGTTCCGTTCATTTGTCAATTCGTGCTCTCGTCCGTTCTTACCTCAGTTCATCTTCTCTTTCGTTTCTTCGCCAATTTATCCTCGCTTTCGTTCTTTTTCCATTCGTCATCTTTTCCGTTTTTCGGAAATTCCTCCTCTCTTTCGTTCTTTCATCAATTATTATTCCTCTCTTTCGTTCTTTCGTCAATTCGTTCTCTCTTCCTTTTCTTCGCCAATTTGCGCTCTCTTTCTTTGCTTCGTCAAATTCGCCTTCTATTTCGTTCTTTCGTCAATTCGTTCTCTTTCGTTCCTCCGTCAATTAGTCCTTTCTTTTGTTTTTGTTAATTCGTCCTCTCTTTCGTTCCTTCGCCAATTCACTCTCTTTTTCCTTTCTTCGTTACTTCGTACTCTTTCCTTGCTTTGTCAGTTCGTCCTCTTTTCTTCCTTCGTCAATTTGTCTTCTCTTTCGTTGTGCTTCGTGAATTCGCAATATCTTTTGTTCCTTCGTCAATTCATCCATTCTTTTGTTTTTTTCAATTCGTTCTCTTTTCGTCCCTTCTTCAATTCGTCCTTCTTCCGTTTCTTCGTCAATTCTTCTCTTTCGTTTCTTTGTCAATTCGTCTTCCGTTTTTCGTTCATTATTTCTCTTTCTGTTTGTCCTCAATTCTTCCTGTCATTCGTTCGTCAATTCTTCTCTCTTTTGTTCTTAGTTTAGTTCGTCTGTTAATTAGTTTTTAATTTGACCTCTAATTCGTCAGTTAATTTGACCTCTTAATTCGTTCTTTAATTTGTCCTCTAATTCGTTCGTTCTTATCCTCCAATTAGCTCGTTAATTTATCATATAATTATATCGTTAATTTGTTCTGTAAATCCATCTTTAATTCGTCCCTTTCCTTTTTGGTTTTTCGTTCTATTTATTCCTTTAATTCGTAATCTATTTCATTCTTCTGTTAATTTGTTCTGTATCGTTCATTCTTCAATTCGTTCTCTTTCTGTCGTTCTTCAATTCTTTTTTCTATTAATTCTCTTACTCGCTAATTTTCTTTCAAATTATTAAGTAAATGTACTTTAATTAATTAATTAATTAACATCTTCAATGTTATACTACTCTAATAGTATACGATATTTAAGTTTAAATTATTAATATAAATACAGTATTATTGTCACAATTCATATCACAAAAAATATGAGAATTTTTTTAATTATTATATTATCGTTCGTTCATTCCTTCATCGGATCAGTTTTAGTACAGTCTACTGAAGCTTCTCACGAAATAAATGCAGTTAGTGTCTTAAAAATCTGTACGTTTTGAAAATAAAATGGATAAGACAGCTTTTTTAGAGCATTCTGATTTGCAACAGTATTAATTTCATCATAACCCTTAACCTTTTTAGCTTTAAAGGAACGCAAAATTAAAACATCAAGTCATTCACATAGCCTACACATAATGTTTTCATATTATTTCAAATAGAAATAGGGCAACAGTTGGCTGAATAATATCCAAACAAGTGTAATTAATACATCATTGCTAATGAAACATATTACCAAACAGGTTATTTTAGTGTGTGCCATAAAATTTTAAATGCTATTCTTTTTATTCTCTATGATTCCGGAAGTATAATTTCAAAAGCTGTAGTAATACATTATGTGTACCTAGGGTACAAATTAGGTTTTGAATTATAGTGTATCGTGACACACTGTCAATGGATGTCATTGCGTAAACTGTATGGATGTGTTATTTACAGAACTGAAAGAAATCTTTGCAGGAAGTGTAATTTATTTCAATTTAGAAGTGGAATTCACAATCGTGTATTCTTGCGGTTGCCTTGATCTGTTGAATTTTTGCGACAAAAGAGTATAAATTAATAGACACTATTCAGAGCATCCACAAGTTTCCATATTTAAAAGTAGAGGAAATGACCTTTTTTTCTCAGTTAAACTCCAACCCCTTTTTTTAAATATGACGTTATGGTTGTACAGTTTCAATTTCGTAACAATACATCTCTAAAGGAAGCGATGATATTCAGTTTTTATGAATTAAAAAATATTGTCGCTACATATCCTCTACGATGTTTTTCTCTACCACTTGCCCTGTATACCAAGCATGAATATTTTAATGGATTTATAAATGGTGCGGTAGTGAATATGGGGAAATGAAAAGGCAGTTATATTCGTAAACGGTAGTAGCTTTTATGGGTATCATTAGAAGAAGATAGCGGCAGTATAATGGAAATCACCGACTGCAGTGTCCACTCTTCAAGTTCACTGGGGTTGCACCAGATAAATTCCTGCGATAAAACCCATCCCTGCTCTCCCTCAAGCTCCTTTTTATTTCCACTGCTATGGACACAGTGTAAGTTGAACTTTGGTGGCCAACGATAGAGTGGGTAGTGGGCGCTGAATTTCTCATTTAATAACGGCGTTGTCCGTACCTAGCTTTATGAGAGTAACGTTGTGATAATTCCGAGTACATTCCTTTTACTCTTAACGTTGTGATAATTCCGAATACATCCCTTTTACTCTTAATGTTTAAAATATACCGGTTACTCTATAATGTGTGCAAATATTATTTTTCGTTTCAAAGAAGTTTTATAATAATAATAATAATAATAATAATAATAATAATAATAATAATAATAGTAATAATAATAATAATAATAATTGTGATAATTCATTTGGAATTATTTATTATTTAGTACTAATCCTAACATTCTAACCAATTACGAATAGGTAGTAATGGTTTAAGAATGATTATAATAATAATTGCATTAAAATATATTGATATTAGTTTACAAAAGTACAAACTTAATAATTTAAAAAATGACCTAAATACAAAAAGTAGTTAGACATAATAAAAATATACAATTTCCTAAACTACTTAATCTATCGCAAATCTCGGTAATTTATTGGTTCTAACTTGAACTTACGTCTTGTTTTACATTAAAATATAATATTAATAGTAAATTTACTGAAGAATTGATAATGATACATAGCTACTAATTACAAAATTTTAATATAAAGGAATCGTATTTATTAGTATAATTAGAAATTGGTATTTATAATAAACCTAAACAAAGAGGAAAGAGATTCAGAACTTTTTTTATAAGAATTGTAACCTCTCATACTCGCCATATGAACACGTAAGCTAACGTTGTGTATTATAAAGTCCACAGATTATTTTTACCTTTAAACAGGGCTTCAATTAATTAATTAATTAATTAGTGGGGTTTAAAAAAAAGGGCGCATCAGCTACTATGGCTATTTGCGCCCTTATCTAAAATTCTTTCAAAACACGGCTTCAGTAACTTGGCATCGGAAATACAAGCTCTGACACTTAAAGAAATCTTAACTATTCTCTAAAGTTCTTGCAGTTACTGGACAGATATATAATGACAATATTATAAAATATCCTTGAATACTCTTGTTCTGTTAACTTGATTCTTCTATAAAATATAGTCGAATTTAATGAGAGGTAGTTCTTTATCGTGAAGGTTATAACATTAGTTTTGGAAACATTAATTTTTATGATAGAATAGTAATACCGGTAATAATAAACATATAATAATATAAATGAATAATAATATAATAATAATTATAACAATATAATAATCATAATAATCATTATAGCAGTAATAATAATCATAATAATATAATAATAATTATAACAAAATAATAATAATAATAATAATAATAATAATAATAATAATAATTATTATTATTATTATTATTATTATTAGCTTAGTCGGCTGAGGCACTTGCCTGCCGATCCGGAGTTGCGCTTGGCCGCGGGTTCGATTCCCGCTTAGGCTGATTACTTGGTAGGGTTTTTTCCGAAGTTTTCCCCAATCATAAGGCGAATTCCAGGTAATCTATGAAGAAATCTCGCCAAATACCATCTCGCCTCTTTAAATAATTTTGTACCTACACTTTAACATAGTACCTTACGTACTGTAAATTCAATCTTCACTTCTGCTCGATCTGTACAGATTAATTTACTTAGACGTGCTATCTACTGTTCCTTCAAGTGATTAAGTCCAGGGTTATAGGAAGGGAGAAAATCATGTGACAGTTACTTAACGAGGCCATTTTATTTAAATTATTTTAAATACGTAGACGTTCAATTCCTAACAGCAAGTACTTTCAGGAAAGAGCTAAAACAACCCAGTCACTAGTCTTTACAGAGGGACCAGCAGAAACGGATGGGGAAACCGGAAAGTGACGTAGCCAAACGGACTGACAGTATCTGTGCGAAAATATGATTCAATAATGAATGAATGCTCTTTCTTCACTGAAACGTACTACCTATACTCACTCAGTCAATACTGTTTACTATGACCGTAAGACGACTTTGACTGCATATGCGATTTTGGTTCTGTGTGGAGGACAGGTGGAAATTTACTAGTAGAAGGGGTGAGAGTGAAGTACATTCAAAAACTTAGGTACAATAAAAACTGAAGTAATAATAACGTGATGTTCCTGTGTGTATATATATGGCGAGATGAGACCTAGGATTCGCCTTGTGATAACGCTACATTCACATTATTGTTGAAATCTTAGGAAAAAAGACCATCTAGATAATCAGTCCAATCGAACCTACACACGAATAAAGCTCCGAATCAGCGGATAATCGTGATATCTCCTGAGCTTCCAGATGGCCCCATGCCTCAATCTAAATTCTAAAGTAATGCAACGCGCTATGATAGAGCCAAATTCGTGGTCTCGAAGTACCTTCAAAACATGCTTTGCGAATCCACGAAACGTCTGTAATAATATCGGCTTGGTGTATTATTGCAAGATTGTTCTTATCCGTAGTCTCTTAAGCAATGGCGTCTGTTGAAATTAAAAGAAGGATGTGCTGTCATAAAATGGCATGGTTTAACCGTTGTTTAAAATTAATTTGCGAGCGACATTAATACAGAAAGACCTGCACACAGGAGTATAAAAGATAAAAATAATTAATCTATTCTGTTTGCATTGGATGTGCACCCCAGCCTAGCACACTCGGAATATACTCTGCTCTGAAGTGGCCCTCACGCTGACCATACAGTCAGGGAGATCCGCATCATGTGAGTGTAATGTTGTCCCAAAAGAAGATCAAAATATCTATAATGATGTCGTAGTTCCTCAAGAGAGAGTAAATGAAAAAGAAAATGGAGGCTCCTTTTATGTTCAAAGTAAAGTAAGACCATCGCTCGAAATACAGATATTGCATTTCATCACTGCCGGTGCGTGACCGTTGAATTTCAAGTGGTTTATCTTGGTCGTGAACGTGAGAGCACTAAAAATCAAAAGCAAAAAACATTTGGTTGCCTTCATTCCAAAGATCTGGTCAGTACTTGCTTGCGTGTATGGTGAGAGTTTAGATGTACTTTTTTTTCACAGATTAGTGTAACCTTTCGCTACCTCTCTTCCCCATTACCCCAAAGTGTGACGTTACACAAAGACAGAGATATAATAAGAAATATATACAAGAATGAATACAACACAAATTAAAGACGTTCAGTCCCAATTGAAGGAAGATACATTTGCTCTCCTCCGCTGGAAATCGAATCCAAAACAGGAAAGTTATTAATCGAAAACGACTCCGCTTAAATCATGGTGAAGTACTAGAAATATAGAATAATATTATAATAAGCGGCTTCCTGGATTTCAAGAGGAGTGCTCAGATGATGCTTCCGACAGCAGCTGTATCATGCATGCTGTCTTAACTGTAGATTGCCGCTAAACGCTGGAGTGGTGGGTGTATGTTTTTGCGGCTCCCACTATCTGGTGACGGTGGTGTGTGCTTCCCTAGGAAGGAGCAAGAAATCTGGGATCGCGTCCAAACAGTGACACAAGAGGCAACGGTTGTTGGTTACGCTGCAATTCCAAAATCCGTGTTGGTTGTTTCAGTAGATAATCTAGACTTGAAAGTAGCCTATATTATATTTTACACTAAGCAAATATTTTCTCTTATCAGTGTCAAAAGTTTGTCTTGGAAGAATTTCGAAACACTTGTGCTGTTGTGTGTTTTCAAAGGCGTTTAGATTCGAATTCATTCAGATAATTGTTTCCTTACAAAGGAGATCTGAATTTTATGTGAAGAAAATTTTGCGTGATTTTTGGTAAACAAGGAGGTTGACAGTAGATTTTCTTTTCGAGTACTTAGATACACCTTTTCTCATTCAACTATTCTTCTTGTATTATTTCATTGATTATTACTCTTTTTTTAACTTCCGTCTGTTTAATGAACAAGCCACCGGCGTGGCTCAGTCAGTTAAGGCACTTGCCTGCCGGTCTGAAGTTGCGTTCGGGCGCGGGTTCGATCCCCGCTTGGGCTCATTACCTGGTTGGTTTTTTTCCGAGGTTTTCCCCAACCGTAATTTGAATGGAAGGTAATCTATGGCGAATCCTTGGCCTCATCTCGCGAAATATCATCTCGCTATCATCAATCTCATCGACGCTAAATAACCTAGTCGTTGATACAGCGTCGTTAAATAACCAACTAAAGTAAATTTAATGAACATGTACGTAAAATGCGTGTATCATCACCGCCAATGCCGTCTCCTCCGTCTTCCTATTTATTTATTTATTTATTTATTTACTTACTTAGTTATT
Source organism: Periplaneta americana (assembly GCF_040183065.1). NCBI lineage: Eukaryota > Metazoa > Arthropoda > Insecta > Blattodea > Blattidae > Periplaneta > Periplaneta americana. The sequence continues at coordinate 150,823,974 of NC_091118.1, forward strand.
GATTTATTTATTTATTTATTTATTTATTTATTTATTGATTTATTGATTTATTTATTGATTTATTGATTTATTTATTGATTTATTCATTTATTTATTTACTTATTTATTTATTCATTCATTCATTAATTTATTCATTTATTTTAGCCAATTACGATTTCACAGATCTGATCACCATTTTTTGCGTGGAGTACGTTTCTCAGCACGGAGTATGGACATCAACTTCGGGATCTATGGTGAAAATAATTTTCAGAATTTCATATGCTGTGCCAACACTATGAACCACAGCTGAATGTTTATGTTATTAAGTACTTGGTAGTTACGCTATGAACCAATTGTAATTTGTGTGAACACACCCAATGTCGCCACTTCTCCTCGCTACGGACATAAGGGTGTCGAATTTAAATATAAAATCAGCAGTGACTCTTTCAGAAATATCACAGTCTAATATATAGTGTCACAAAGCTTGAGTTGTTGAGGTTGCTAGGAACAATAGACTGTGCAGGTACTATTTCGCATTATCTGTAATGAGGCGATAGTAGCGATCCTAGTGGTTAGCAACTATCTATGAGTACATATTTATTACATATTGAGCTTCGTGACTGTATATACTTGACTATGGTAATATCTCGGCTTCGACAACAGCTACAGACCCGTTTGTAATATCGGGTGCTGCAATGTTAAGGTGATAATAGAGACATATTCTACAATTTGAATAAACCATAGTGAAAAAATTGTTCTGAACTGTGATTAATTTCAGAATGTTGCTTCTTATGAAGAGAAATATATTGCATGCCTTTCATTAATTACTTCTCTTATCATAGACCTATACTTTCCGTTCGGAAACTAAAATAAAACATTCAAATCAACACAATTGTAGTTTTATTCCCGAAACTGGGTGACGTAATCTAAGTACTGGTGTGTCGCTGATATAACGCAGCATTCTTGTGGGCGTCCTTGGTCTCCTACAGATTTGTAATGCAGCACTTGTCTCAGTATACCTGCATTATCAATAATACACCCATAACTTTTCTTTTCTCCCCCCCCCCCTGTAGTCCACGGCTCTGGAATGACGGTTAGCATGTGTGGCTGTGAAACGAGCGGGCTTGGTTGAGATTTTCCTTAGTTTTCCCTGAACTCCTTAAGAGCAAATACTTAGTAATTTTTGGCGCTGGACCCTGGACTCATTTTGTTGACATTATTACTCCATCTCACTCAGACTCTAGATAACCATCACAGTTGATAAAGCGTCGTAAAATAAAAAACCTCCTTATAGATCAGTGACGGAATGGGACATATCGTTCCGCAAGCTCGAGTTCTATTACCCAGCGTTGGCTTGTAGTGGATCAGAGGAGGAGGGTTTTATTCAGAATTTTTTTCGTTTTTACCGTATCTTCATTTCACCTATAGGGCCTACTACTCCCCTCATGTCGTACTATTTTGTCATAAAAATGTATATATGTTGATGTACCAACTTCGGTAATACCAGATGAAAGATAATAATTTTGTTACTATCTTTCGGTGACAGTCAGAGACGTTCAGTTGTCGAAAACCACATATGGGAGTGTTTCTGTGCTAATCGACATTCCCCCTGTGACAAATTAGCTAGGATGATTATGGTAACAGTCAAGCCAACAGTATAGCTCTGGCGACAGGTGCATTCTCCTGCTCATACTCAGCTACGCTCGGGCATGAGTTCGATTTCCACTTGGGCTAATTACGTGGTTGAATTTTTCGAGCTTTTTCCCAAAGACTAAGGTCAATGTCGGGTAATCTGTGGCGAATTCTCGGCCTCATTTCACCATATACCATCTAGATATCAATAGTCCCATCGATGATACATAACGTAGTAACTGTTACAGCGTCATTAAATAACCAACTCAAAGTACCAGTCGAAGGATGCCTCACTGGGGAGATCCGCTGATATTTGGGGAAGGTGTATAATATCTGGTGATCAATAAAGGACTGCCTGAGTCGTGGCTGTGGTATCTTCGGCGGTGAAAATACACTCGAAGTGATTTTAGGTTTTGGTAGTTGTGTACATTATGGATAAATTATATTCTTAATACAGAAGGACTTTCGTCACCTACTCAACATGCACATACTGTACAGACCCAGAAACAAAATTTGGGCCACCAGAATTTTCCAAGTTCCAGTTATAACATACTGCGCATGCTCAGTAAGCACTCAGCATGCACAGCATGTTATAGCTAGAACTTAGAAAATTCAGGAGCCCAAATTTTGTTTCTGGATCTGTAAAGTGCAACTTTTCTAATTATATTTTCTTTTATAGTTTCGTTTATGGAGAAAAAATTAGATCCGTTCCCATCATGATGCCAGCAGATAATATGCAGATAATAAAGATGCCTGATCTCACGTTTTTGTAATAGGCCTAGATGTTGGAATTGGTGAAATAAGTATGAGTTTTTAGCCTCTATGCCACTTGTCTTGACTCCGTAGCGAATATTTAAATAAAGAAACAATGAAAACAAGATTGAACTATTCACTACCAATTCTATAATGAACATAAAAATAGGAAAATTCAAGAGAAGGAACAGTTAAGAGCAAGTAATCTATTAGAATATATTAGGAAGGAAACTCTGTTTCTACGCACTCTTTCCCACATACATCGGTATTCGAACTCGAGAATTGAGTTCCGTCCTTCATGAGTTGTAATTTGAACCGAGACTTTCACGAACTTAATAGTTCCTTTTCCGTGAAGGTTAAGACACCGTCAACCGAAGGAAGTGAATGCTTTTAATCATATTGTCAGTGACATTCCTGTTCATAGCGTATTTCCTTCCAATAATGATTTGTAAGCCATACGTAAGGGAGCGAAATTACATATTGTGCATCCAAATAAGAAGAAAACATTTTTATTATTTATATAACAGAAAAGAAGCTTGTTTTTAATCCCAGAATTTGATTACGGATTAAGATCTAATTAATCTGTCAGAAATTCGTATGGCATAGTTCTAAGTATATTGTATACAGTGTCCCATTTTTCTTGTGCACCTATCATAACTTTTTTTGTTTGAATAGGTATTGGAATTTTTGTTTTTGAAAGTTATGTTAGAACAAGGGGCTAACATGAGTGTAGAGATTTGGTGCATGTAACTACATTATGGTACAAGATACACGTGACGTCATCAATTTTTCAAATAGCACTACATACTTTAATCAAGTTACATTAATTACACACATTAAGAAGAGTTCAGTAATGTATCACAATGCCACCTTCCTAATCAATAACAACAAAAAAATGCAAAATGAATGCCATGAGAATGTGCTATTTGTTGTGGTGCCCCATTCATCTTGTGCATTAACTTATACAAAACGAAAGACGACTGATGTCCGTACACGTCGTGTGTTGTGTGTTTGCTGTCATAACATGTAAACAAACCACAATAACTGTCGACGCCACAATCCACGTACAGTGGTCTGCACGTTTTCCGGACCTGTCGCCACTCGACTTCTTCCTGTAGGGAACCGTAAAGGACAGTTTGTACCAGAACATTCTGACAACACCAGACGACATGCAGCAACGCATTCGACAGGCTTGTGTGTCCATTCAGCCAGCAACATGCCGGGCAGTCATACGGTCTTTCGGGGAACGCCTTCGAATGTGCATTAGTGTGAATGGTCACCATCTGAAACATCTTCTGTGACTCTCAAAGCATAACATTATCACATTGGAAGTACGTTTTTGTTCGTTTTGTTGTTGTTATTGATTAGGAAGGTGACATTGTGATACATTTTGAACTCGTCTTAATGTGTGTAATCAATGTAACATGATTAAAGTATGTAGTGCTATTTGAAAAATTGATGACATCACGTGTATCTTGTACCATAATGTAGTTACATGCACCAAATCTCTACACTCATGTCAGCCCCTCGTTCTAACATAACGTTCAAAAACAAAAATTCCAATACCTATCCAAACAAAAAAGTTATAATAGATGCACAAGATAAATGAGACATTCTGTATATATGTTGTAGTCGCCCTGGGTAGCGTAGTCGTTATAGTCCTGGCCTTCTGTGCTCGAGGTTGCAGGTTCAATCCCGGCCCAGGTCGATGGCATTTTAAGTGTGCTTAAATGCGACAGGCTCATGTCCATGGGCTGGGCAACTCGTGCTCTCAAAGTGTCAACACAATCTCAATGCAGGTAGAACGGACTCTGTACTAACTGTACTGTCTGTGTGCGGTTCTTTCAAGACACAAGTTCGATCGCGTCTGCAATAAGTGGCGGCTCATTTTAAGTGAAAAACAATATAATTCCCAGATCATTTCCCTTTAGTTACAAGTAAAAAGCGAATTTTTTTTATTAAGAAGAGAGGTAAAGCTTGTATTCTATTACACTTTCTTACGCATGACATTTTATGTTACAAATAAACAGTGAAGGTTTTAGTAAAGAAATACTGTCTACATCTACTTTAGAACAGCTAAAGGTAAAAACGAGATATCAACAAGGTGAGACTGAAATCAAATATCGTTAGCACGTTGTGCGTGCGAGTTACAGAATTGCACAACATATAATCGACTAGCTAAGAACATTTATGGATAAATTTGAAATATGGTAGTATCATGTAGAACATAGACAAATTCACTTTCTTTGACTATAAACTATATTGGAGAGTGATAAGAAACTCTTCTTATCAAATATAAGACCCTACTTCAAGACCTACAGCAGAATTCACTGCTAAGTTTGGAGAAACAGTGACAGTTGACAAGGAATCGAAAATTTTCTGAAATCTTTTTGGCTTACACCGATAGAAGATCCTGAAAATTTATAGCTTGAATTAATAAATCTACAGGACAGCACGCCACTCAGATTCCAGCAAATCAGGAATCAAACTGTTCGTAATGTTGCCTAAGTCAGAATTTCCAAATATACTCTTTGCTTCCATATGTGCTTGAGGCAGAGTTTAATACAAGAAAGAAGTGTAAAAGCTCTCAAAGTAAAGAAAGAGCTCAGAAGTAAGCTTATTTCATCTGCCGTGACATGAATTTGTTATTGTTTGCGAATACAGACCATTACCTTTCTGAGAACAGAGGAATATTCTTTAATGTATAAAGACTTGTAAATTCTAGCGTTCTACGTTTCAAATAAGGCATATAATAAGAAATATTAACAAATAGTGTAATAATAAGTAAGTGTTGCAGCTATATTTGTCGTATCTTGAAGAGGTTGTGTTCAGTTTGTGTTTCCAGCACTAAACTAATTTACAAAGCTAGAAAATAATATAATTTTGTTATGTGTTCGAGTATAGTCTGTCTAAAATTACTATAGTTACTGTACCATGCGTCATTCTGAAATGCAAATCATGGAATAGATATCACGATCACCTGCATGAGCCGCCAGAGAGCACCGTGGCTTTTGCAGCGAAACTACAAACAACTTGTAACTGCTGCGGCTGGCTCCGTCTGCCTTTCTCTCTTTCAAAGTTTTTTAGCACTTTGGGAGCACGAGTTGCCCATCCATGCTCATGTCACTGAATTTACTGGCATGTAAAAGAACTCCTGCGGGAGAAAATTCCGGCACACCGGCGACGCTGATATAACCTCTGCAGTTGCGAGCGTCGTGAAAGAAACATAATTTTAATTTATATGTTGTATTTATGAACACCTGTAATTAAAATTGACAGCTATTGAAATGACGTTAATTGCTTAACTTCATTTTAAGTCTGTACTTATAACCTGTTACGTGACCAATAATAAGCTCATTATAAAGATAATAATTCAAGAAGAAACATATTGTACGGACATGGTCCAGGTTATGCTTCTAGTACAACATTGATCAAATGGGATGAAAAATCTAGCATCGTAGCATTTCCTTAAAGAAACCCCCAACCAACTGAGATATTGTCACTTTATATAGGCAATTCCTGCAATTACGATGACTTAACTTATTAATACATTATTAATGTAATTTGATTATTCATTGTTTTAGTGGTTTATATCCTTAAACAAGCTACAGACAATGCATATATGGGTATTTTGTTTGGCAAAATTGCGAATTCTAAAAAAAAAAAAAAAACGGATCGCCAAAAATAAAATCTGAAAAGAACGTCAGTCAAGTTATTCACTAAGAGTAATATTGTCCGCTTTGATGGTGGATTTTTATTAAACTCCTCTTCATAAATTCACATACCGCTTTCACACTAGCTCCGCCACCTCGACCAACTGCATATGAACGAAAATAACGCTTTACGAGAAATTCTTTTTCTTGGATAATGATTACGATTTTGATTATGTTTCTTTCACAGTCTTTTTTTAGCAATAACTGAACTAACAGTTACCAATGTCACAAATATATTTTTCTCACTGAGCTGCAATTGGAATATAATTAAACTTCGGTACATTTTTTTTCTGGACTATACTGTACATGGAGATAGTGAATAGTAGAGGAAGCGGTAGTGTCCATAGTAAATTGCTCTCACATATACTTCTGTAGTGCTCGGGAAAAGTGGCACAAGTCAAAAATGTTAATTTTACAAAAGAAGGAAAGAAACTGTCTTCACACTGGTTTACAGTATGTCGATTTGATTCTCTTCTGTATGAATTATTGTAATGGGAAAAATACTTATGTTTCTTTTCCCAAGCAAGCACATGTTCCGTAAGTTGTCAATAAATTAATAAAAATTGTTTGTGGAAACTGACTTATGCCACTTTTCCCAAGCACTGCAGATTTCATCTGCCACAAATTCCAATACAACATGTGATGACTTGAGCTTCAGAGTGGAAAAACCGACGTTGTAACAGTTTCGTGAACAGTGAGGCTCAGAAACGTTTCATACGCGGTCTGTCGTGTATGGAATGCAGGTCCAATTTTGGAGTCTTGATAAAGTTTTATTTCTATACCATATAACCATGACTACAAACCATAACAGAAACTCTATGGAATTAATTTTAATGCAATATTCACAGAAAACTTGGGGTTCAATATATATGTTTGTGAAAGAGTACTTTTGTGTCTGTGTTGAATGCTTTATCGCAAGCAAAATATTCCCAATGTTAGGAAGCCATGTTTTGATCATGTCACATGAAGCCTTTGTGCCGTGCCGCCATGCTACAAGATCACGCAATGTGACAAGGGAAACAACCTCGCCAGTGCTTGTTTATCGCAGCCCGTCATCTGAGGCAGGAAGCACTCGTGCCCTGTATTTCCAGCGAATAATTTTAATAGAAAAAAAGAATAGTCACAGGAGGCGTCATTCTTTATTGTTGGTGTCGTGTCAGTCGATGACGATAGTAATAATAATGTTTAAATCGAATGATAAAACATACACTGCGTAGAAATATAGTCTCGTATCCAGGAGCAATAATATATATTGTCATACAAGTGTAATGTAGTAATGCGAGGAAATACGATAGGTTAATGTTCTTTCTTTTCGGATTGCTTTTCTCTTAGAAAACATTCAATTCAATTCAATTTATTTGGCCATTAGACATGACACACTCTTACCTATACTTTGCGTTAACAAGTTCGTTTTGTAAGAATTGAGAATTAAATAATAATTACCGTATATTCTCGAATACACCGCGCCCTCAAATAAGCCGGGCACTCCACTTTTAAAAGGAAAAAAAAAAACTGAAATTATAAAAATTAAGTACCGCGCCGTGGCGTCGTGGTCTAAGCATCCTGCCTAGGACTCGCGTTACGGAATGCGCGCTGGTTCGAGTCCTCATGGGGGAAGAAATTTTCTCATGAAATTTCGGCCAGTGTATGGGACCGGTGCCCATCCAGCATCGTGATGTACTTGGGGAGCTACGTTAGGTAGCGAAAATCCTGTTTCGCAAACCAGCCTTAACGGCTGGAGGGGATCAAAGTGCTAACCACACAATACCTCCATTCTGGTTGGATGATCGTCCACCTCTGCTTCGGCATGTGGACATGAGGCCAGAAGCTGGCTGGTAGGTCTTGGCCCTTCATGGGGTGTAGCGCCATGGATTTACTTTTTTTTTTTTTTACAAAAATTAAACTTTAAGCAAATGTATTCACAACAAATTAAAAACGATTAAACACAAAATACAGTTCAGTTAACAATAAATTTTGTCCTGGAACAGGATCCTGCAGTCTCAAATGCAACTTAGACGTATATTTACGTGCTGTAGCACGATTTCCATGTTCCTCTGAATCTTTGATAATTTGAAGTTCTTTGCTGTAAGTAAAGGGTCGCAATCTCATTCCTTTAGTGGTACTCATTCTCAGAATTTTGTTTTTATCATTAGAGAACTGATAAGTCTTAAATGTTTGTGCTGTATCGGAGGTGGCCCTGGCACTGAGCTGATCCCTCGTCCGGAGAGGCCCTCCATGTCCTTGTGTGGTCAAAAAAATATGTATGTGATCCATAGATTAATTCCTCCCTCAACAGGTCGCGACCCTGTAAGGTCCGTGTGGCGTGGGTCGTGTAAATGAACGTAAAAGAGAGAGGATAAACTAAAGGAAAGAAAGAAAGAAAGAAAGAAAGAAAGAAAGAAAGAAAGAAAGAAAGAAAGAGAACTGATAAGGAGTGATTTATCCCTTTACAGTGTTTACATAAAATGGCTAGTTTTCTTACAACTTATGTAAAACAATTAACACACATTACCTGCCAATTAGCAAGTCTAGCAACCCTGCTGCAATGACTAAGAGACGGAATGCTGCTATTCACATCTCAGTTCATGTGTGCGTGTGGATGAGTCGGCGATGCATTGTTGCCAGACTACGAAAACTTTCATTCTAATTTTCCAATTAACCATGCACTTAATTACAAAACGCATAATAGGTTTTTTATTGTAATGTAATGCCCCCTTCAATCTGTACAGTTATGCCACTTTCATCCTGTGTAATATGCTAGTGAAATATTAAAACTGTAAATAATATTAATTTCATTACTAGGAAAATATAATTGAGCAACTGCGTAGACTATAGGCTACATGCAGACTGCACACTGTGTACTAATAATTAAAACTTTCTTTGAGGAAGTGTGTGAGATTGCCGAGTGTGTCAGATGTAGGCCTATTTAAAAATTTGTGGACTTTAATTAAAAGGTCAGTAATTTGTTACAACTTCATTAACTATGACACTTAAATGTATAAAAGTTGCCTTGTTAAGAAAACATTGCTCCCATGCAGTAATTTTAATGCCAATGGTAATTAAAGTATATATTAATTTTTCAGACGTCGACACTTTATTCCGGTTCCCACAACTTCGTTACAGGTAGGGCCAGATGTGACACGAATCTTCAATTATATAATGCAAACATTGCGCTATAAAGCTCTTCATTTAGGTTAACGTCTTGGCGTGAGTCAATCCCGAATCTAGATACTCATTTTTGAGAAGAATCCTGTTTGCGAAGAACTATTAAAATCTTAAAAATCTCTAAGAGTAAATTTGATTCCGTATGTAATTCAGATCAGCCGCAGCCACCGGCGTGGCTCAGTCGGTTAAGGCTCTTGCCTGCCGGTCTGAAGTTGCGCTTGGGCGCGGGTTCGATCCCTGCTTGGGCTGATTACCTGGTTTGGTTTTTTTCGAGGTTTTCCCCAACCGTAAGGTGAATGCTAGATAATCTGTGGCGAATCCTCGGTCTCATCTCGCCAAATACCATCTCGCCATCACCAATCTTATCGACGCTAAATAACCTAGTAGTTGATACAGCGTAGTTAAATGACCAACTAAAATAAAAATAAATAGATCAGTCGTTGTGGTTATGTGAATAGCATGTGCACTTTCCAAATCATGGTCCGAGGTACAGTTCCCGACGTCGACAATGAAAGAAATTTATCTTCCGTCCACGGAACTGGGTGTTTGTCCGTAGTATTGTTGTTGTCTTGTGATGTCTCTGCGGTGGTCCTGCCATATCATGACCATGACCAGGAAGACCCGAATTTGTGAGATGCCTAATATGCACTCAGATGATTCTCCCTCCCCTAGTCACAATGGTGTGTAAGTCCGATTAAAAGGGGAGGTTAAGTAGAGCAAGAAAGAAAGATGCAATTGAGGACGTCACCCGATTAAGGGTGTATAGAGCAAAATGTAATTCTGATATGGAAATTTCAATGTTTGCCAGCTGTCAGGTTTATCGCAGTTGTGTCGAAAAAGTTTTTCGTCACTGTCAAATTTAGACTTGAGGCGTTTAGTTGCAAAATCAGGTACATCACTGAAACATAATTTTTCAGTACGAAGGGAAAACGTTTGCAAGGAACCAAGGATTTGCAACCAATACTATTTTTCATCATACGAATCCATGTGATGTATCTGGCTTTGGAGCATAACAGTGCTATAGCAGTTGTAGAATCATATGAAGATATGAAATATAACATTAACTCATTTAAAAAAAGTGTTGTATCTGATTTTGCAACTACACACCTCACTTCTAGATCAACATTATTTTGTCACTTGTGTCTGTGTATATGAACATTTTACTTAAATTTTGGAAATTTTGTTTGAAATTAAGAATCCCCATGTTATTATTTGTAATATTCTTCGTTTTTGATGTCATATTTTTTCATTCCAGTACTTCGCAATTAGGCTAAAATTACATATACATCGTGTACATTAGTCATTGATACACTTTCTTTATATCAAGATAATTATTGAATAACTCTTCTCGGGTTCTCAGCCAGATGAGTTGGAGGTTAGATTCCAAGCTTTCGACGGCTAGCTCTGCCACCTTCTTCATCCCTGAAGAAGATGGCAGAGCTAGCCGTCGAAAGCTTGGAATCTAATCTCCAACTCACCTGGCTGAGAACCCGAGAAGACTTTTTCTATATCAAACGCCGGGAAAGCCTCAAGTCATACAAGATAATTATTATTACAGCTCCTATACGTTTTTCGATCTTGGGATATTATGTAGCAAATTTCTTCTAATTGTAAGAATATAAAATTGAATCATGTTTAGTACTTCAGCGGAATCAGTATTATTTAATATATTTGTTAGAAATGTCATCGAGAAAGTGATTCTTCTGTCATTGAGCGTACAGAAACTAAAAATTGATCTCAATAATCTAGTTTGGAATTGGAATGGACAAGATACTTTTAATATTTCATAATATAAAAACCTAAGGAATTTATTCTGTATCAATTCAATTGAATGCACACTGCTCTTGCAACGAGGATTTTAAATTAATGTAGCATATTCCAAAGTGATTCTATATCAAGATAATTATTATAGCTGCTATTCGTTTTTCGATCTTGGGATATTAAGTAGCAAATTTCTTCTAATTGCAAGAATATAAAATTGAATCTTTTTTTAGTATTTCAGCGGAATCAGTATTATTTAATATATTCGTTACAAATATCATCGAGAAAGTGACTCTTCAGTCATTGAGCGTGCGCGAACTAAAAATTTATCTCAATAATCTAGTTTGGAATTGGAATGGACATGGTACTTTCAATATTTCATAATATAGAAACCTAAGGATTTTATTCTATATTAACTCAATTGAATGGACACTGCTCTTGCGACGAGTATTTTAAATTAATGTAGCATATTCCAACTTGATTCTAACTAAGTGATTATAAAGTAAAATAAAAACAGATGGTTGCGTTAATTATTTCGAGTTACAAATGCCAGTGATTTGTAAGCAGAATTAATAATCTTTGTAATGTGGGGTTTGAAAGTTAGATTAGTGCAATAGTATTATTTCGGTTAGATTTCTACAAGTATACGGACCACAGTCGTGGATACATTTTACTCTAGGCGACAATACAAGGAGCATTCCATCTGAGTTAGACCGAGTCCTGTTCAAAGTATTACATGATAGCGCCTACCTGTATATGCCTGAAGGCGTATGAGGGACAGCTGGTGAAGGGGTTATGAGGTCATGAGGGCTCATAATTAAAGTGTCAGGCCACAAGACTTACGCAAGGCTATCCATCTATATCTCTGTTAAAAAAAGAAAGGAAAAGCTACAAGACCCACACAAATGCCGAAGTAAGGTTATCCTTTTCATTTGTGCAGTATAGTTGTGTTCGAAGTGATATTGTTTCTGCATTCTGCATGTAATTTGTGTTTAAAGCTGGTTATAATGCTCATTATAAGGCATGTGTATTTCCGATTTATTTGAAGGAAAGCTACTTTCTAAGAAAAAATATTTCAGGTGAGGAAAATTCATTACCATTATCCTCACGACATATAATTTCTCTCCAACTTCCCTTCAACAATGGTATATGGCACTAGTCAGTTCGCAAGCTTGACTGTAAGGCCCCGTTCACACGGTATGGTAATTTCTCGAAACGGACATTTATTCGAATTGATTTCTTGCGGGCAGCAGTGTACACACGGTTAGATTTTTTTCGTGCGTAATGAAATTTAAGTTACGCACGGGAAAAAATCGAACCGTGTGTACACTGCTGTCCGCAAGAATCGATTCGAGTAAATGCCTGTATCGATAAAATCCCGTAACAAATGAATAGGCCCTTTACTCTTCCTTATTATACCTGACTTTTCCAATATAGGTGTTTCTTGATTACGAAAATTTATTTTAAATCTGTAATGATTTGATATGATTTTCAGTCTTTTCATTTCAATTCTTGGATTGAATTTATTGAATTCCATTTACAGTCTGTGAGCACAATATGTGCAGTCGACAAAGTCAATAATAAGCGATATGCAATCAAGAATTACAAACGTAAAAGAAGCGGAAGGTATAAAGGCAATAAAATCATAACAAAACACTAAACAATCTTATTCATATCATAAAATTGCTTGTTCATCAACCAATCAGAGATAAATACATACTTTCCCGATTAAAAAACATAAGAAGGAAATTGATTTGCAATTTTTAAAGATATTAGGCCTATAGAACAATAATCAGACATTTGAGATGGAGGGCATGTAGCACGTATGGGTGAATCCAGAAATGCAAACAGAGTGTTAGTTGGAAGGTCGGAGGGGAAAGGACGTTTGGGGAGGCTGAGACGAAGATCGGAGGATAATTTTTAAAAAATAGGTTTGAGGGAGGTGGGATATGATGTTAGGACTGTATTAATCTTGCTCAAGATAGACACCAATGGCGGGCTTATGTGAGGGCGGAAATGAACCTACGGGTTCTCTTAGTCATTTGTAGGTAAGGAAGTAAGTAAGCTATAATAGAACAGTTATTCCTTGTTTTGTTAGTCTACATTTTGGCAGATCAAAAAGATCACGATTTCTGATATAACGTAGATGTACACCCTTTCACACGAAAATAGTCGCTCTCCTATAGCGTGAATTTGTTTAAGTATCGTTCGCGTTAGCGCGAGATTCACACGAGGAAATATTAAGCATCTAGTTCCTAGTATGAAATCAAGTCATAGTAACGAAGTCTCTGTATGTCACGAAACGACAGATTTCCCAGGAAACGTTTATGGTTTAGCGATAGAACTCTTTTATGTCGTTACAAAGACCGGGCTTCGAATCTCTCTACGTAAAACGCATGCGTGTGAACACAGCGCATACGATGATTTCCGAGCTTTTCCGAAGTTGGACTTCGTCTCTGAACAGCTGCCAATTTTCGAGTCAAAAGGTGTACGGATACGGAATTGAAATTTGGAGCGAGTCTTGATAGGAGTCCACCTGTATGTAAACTTAGGCAGCAATTTGGCACGATTATCCATAAGTAGCATATATATATATATATATATATATATAAGAATTCTTGTTTACTGCACATGCGCAGTATTTTGTAAGCGAAACTTGTAGCCTACAATAAGGGAGCTTGCTGGGTAACTTTCGGTGCTGGACCCCTGACTCATTTCACCGGCATTATCACCTTCATCACATTCAGACGCTAAATAACCTTAGATGTTGATAAAGCGTCGTAAAATAACCTACTAAAATAAAAAAAAATAAGGGAGCTCCAAATTTTATTTCCGTATCTGTACATTACTCATATGCGTTAATATTTATGTAAATTATTTATCTTTAACGAAATTTTGGACTCCATAAATGTAAGTTACTCTGATATTACAGTCATTATTTTTGCATTCATGGACAACGGTTTGCTTTCCTTGATGAATTTGTTATAATTATAATCGTTATTTTTCTACTGAATGCTGACTTAAGTCCCACATAAAATATTGTTAATTAAGCTACAATAAACGAGAGTTGACTTCAGGGTACTGCAGTGGATCAAGGAATTTTTAACTTTTGGTACTCAGAGAGTACGGGTGGGGGAGGAATTATCGACCCTAAAAATTGAAATTCCTTCCGGAGTCCCACAGACGAGTGTCTTGGGGCCTCTTCCATTCCTGGCTTTTGTAAATGATCTGCCAGTTAACATCTTGTCCAGGGTTCGCTTTTTCGCGGATGATTGTAATCGTATACAGGGAAATAAAAAGTTATGAAGATACTACTGTTCTTCAGAATGACCTCAATAGAGTCCACACCTGTGGAGTAACGGTTAGCGCGTCTGACCGCGAAGCCAGGTGACCCGGGTTCGATTCCCGGTCGGGGGAAGTTACCTGGTTGAGGTTTTTTCGGGGTTTTCCCTCAACCCGTTACGAGCAAATGTTGCGTAACTATCGGTGCTGGACTCCGGAGTCATTTCACCGGCATTATCACCTTCATCTCATTCAGACGCTAAATAACCTGAGATGTTGATAAAGCGTCGTAAAATAACCTACTAAAATAAAATGTCAATAGAATAAACGATTGGGCAATGGCCAACAAAATGAAAATAAATTCTCTAAAAAGCAAAGCCGTCAGTTTTACAAGAAAAAGAAATTATAATATGTCACTATCGGAAAAAGTGATATTTTAATTAAACCCATGCAGAGTTGTAGGGTCTAAAGAATATATTTCAACACACACAAATTATTATGGGCTTAGACGGTCAGCTATTATAAATTGGCGTAAATATTTTAAGTGATTTCAGAATTTTATTGTTGCGTGTAAACTACATTAATATCCCATAAAAACACGATCTGATCACTTGTGAATATCATGGCGATTAATGTTTCCAATGAATTTCGTTCTAGCACAGCAGCATCCTTCATATTGACGTTGATTATTTCTGCCTTTTCCATTTCTAATAAAAGTGCTTTGAGGCTTGTAAAAGCTCTGATAATGTACAAGTGAATACGTTGGAATGTTAATTGACTGTGGGTGGACAGGAACCGGTCTGTTATTTTCAGACACCACTCACAGTTTTGCCCCCAGGTACTGCGAAACATCGTCTAAGAGTCTTGACTCATAGACCTCCCGAAAGCAATAAGAAGGTTGACCCACCAAGTGCGGTGAACTATGCTTGTAATCTCATCATGTTACTGCCGTTAACTACTGTATGAGTATCATAATATGATCTCAGTTTTTACAGTCTTAATACGGAACTGATTATTTATCAGCTTCAGTCTTTCACAAATTCTGTATAAGGTAGAACGTGTGCTGTAAGTTTTTATTTAAAAACGTGTTAACAGGAATTAAAGAAATAGTGTTACGAAAGTGACATATTTTCATGACTTACGTTGTATTATTATCTAAACAATTTATTTCCTTATCATGCTATGAGTAATACTATTGATTTATAGTTTACTTTCTTCAACTAATATTCAATTCAATATGAAATTGTTTAAAAACCTTGCAAGAGGGAAGATGAACTAACTGCAGTTTTCTATATTACGGACAAAAGGAATTCTCTGTACTCCAAAAATAAGAGATTTGACTTCATTAATAAACTGTGAGGTTTAATATATAATTACTAGTATACATAATACATTCTTCACAAGCTTAGTCTACATCAAATACCTATATGTTAGCCTTTATTTTAATTTTTATTTACGAAAATTTATAAATAATTAAACGTAACCTACAAATATTAATTTATTAGTGGTATATATTAGATTTTCCTCTGACTACAATTAGGATTATAGATGTTTAGTATTCAGATCCCATATGAAGCTATGAAAAGTAAATAATTAATATAAAGAAAGAGATCATATTCAGTAACAAAATAATTTTTAAGTAGGTTTAATACTTATAGAAAAGAAAAAGTTAAAGTTAATGGTTTCAAATATAAGAGTTGTCTGGTTTTTTTATTTTGTGTTGTACGTATGTATGTGTTTATTCACACTGCAATGGGTATATACCCGGTGGCAGTGGTAACTAATTACACTCAATAAAGACAATAATAAAGACAATTAATAAAAAATACAATTAATAATAATACTAATAATTAATACTAACAATAATTAATAGCAATAATAATAATAATAATAATAATAATAATAATAATAATAACCGGGAACATCCTAAATTAAATGAAGCACGATCGGTTAAAATAACATTTAAAGTAAATCTAATTTGTACCTTAAACCTATGTTCGAACTAAAACCCACGAGTATGATATGTTCATATCTGCACAAGTACCTTTCAACACTACACTCATTTCGCTGTCAACTCACTCACTGCACTGGGACTAAGACACATTTCACTGATTCTATCCTGATTTCACTAACACTTCAAAAAAATTTCACTGTTCAAATACTTTGCACTGCCACTACAAACTATAAAGCTTCACTGACAGGAACAAGTTCACTTAACACACTTCATTGACACAACATAATTCTTCACTGATACAACACTTCAATAACAAAATATCAATTACATCCTTTAAATACTCTGTATAATTATCGTCTATTAGTAAAGTCCTTAAGCCTATTTTTAAATACATTTTTGGTTGTTGATAAAGCCTTTAGTAAGTCTGCAGGTAAAGCATTCCAGTCCCTGATAGTACGATTGAGAAAAGAAAACTTTCCAGTGTCCGTCCTCTGTCTTCTTTTCCTCAATTTATAAGAGTGGTCGTTCCTTGAAGAGTAATTTGGCGGCTGCAACCTATTTTTTATTTCTCTCCAGGCAGGCTCACCTCTGTATGTTCTGAACATTGCGCATAATCGAATTCGCGTTCTCCTGTCTGTGAGTGTGTCCCGTTTTAATGGTGAATTTTTCCGACAATACTTGAGAGCCCGTTTTTGAATCTTTTCCAGTGTCTTAATATGTTCTAGTCTGTAAGGATCCCAACATGCAGCACCATATTCCATTACTGGACGTACTAGTGATTTATATGCAATCTCTTTGGATTTATCAGAGCCTTTTCTTAGTACCCTCATCACAAAGTGTAACGCTCTCCATGCTTTTCCCGCTGTGTCTGTAACGTGTACCCCCCAGCCAAGATCGCGTTGATGGGGACTTATTTAAATTAGTTATAAAAATAAATAGTATTAGATTAGTAAACAAAGAAGTAATAGTACTATACTGAATTTTTAATATAAAAATGTTAAACAGATATTTGGCATATATTCATTGTTAATTCGTAATCAATATGAGTTACAGTGAGTGGGTGATGGCGGATTAAGAACTGGTCTACATCTAATCCGCCATGACGTAAATAAATAAATAAATAAATAAATAGTTAAGTAAGTAAATAAGTAAGTAAATAAATAAATAAATGATATTTGATATAATTTACGACTACTATTTCGTTACAAACTGACCTCTTTTAATGTTTTATTTTTACATAGTTTAAAAGTAGAGCGGAAAACTACAGCCTGTTATAATCTTGGCTTATGTGTATAGGCGTCAAAATTTGTGTTCTAAGCATTTTTTATTAATGAAAAGATATCAATACTAACATTTTGACCGACACTCTACTTACAAGCATTTCTTCTATATAGGAAGGAAGCAATGTGATTTGATGGTCTAAACTATTAAGTAGACCTAATTCACACACACATGCGAATGCTTATATTACATTCTTATATTACTAGTTGTTTAAAGATATGAGAGGTAAATCCATGAAACTGAAGTTTGGAAGGAAAATTTTATGTTCACAAATTTTGTACGACAATAATTATAACTGAAGACAACATTTCAGGCCGCATATTTCCAAAATAAGAAGAAGACTAAATGAGAAGAAAGAAGGAACGCTTGGAGAGTAAAATAAATAATCACAATTTTTTTGTGTGTTATTTTGTAGAAATGCTCTGAGAGAAGGGAAAACAATCCTGTAAAGCAACCCAACGCAAGCGGCAATTGTCTACGCCAGATAATTTACAGTCATAATCTTTTTTTAGTTTTTTTTTTTTTTTTTTTACTTTTCTGCCCCTTGCAAGTCCACAAAAATAATTTTTATTTCTTTTTTGTTATCTGTCGCTCCCTCTCCACACGTTTATTGTATAATCCGCGGCGGATTAACTGCACCAGTCTGGACTGAACATGTGATATTTATTAGTTTCCTCGCCGCAATATTTTCATTTCCCGTATTAAATTTAAAGCATAGCAGGGGATACAGAGGTTTACATGCAATTTCACAGCCAAATTGTATAAGCTCATTACCAGGCTATTGAAGGTCAGAAAGTTCAACTCAACCTGTCCAGCTTTCATATACAGGTTTTTCCTGTGTGTGCTGTTTAATCTATCTTAATTTAACAACTGCTGCGTCCAAACAGCTCAGTCAGCTAAGGTTTTCACCGAAGGAACACGTTCGATTCTCGGTTGTGTGAGGTCTGTTGTAGGCAAAGAAGAGTGAGATAAATTTCCTGCACATATTTCATGTTTCCTTACTACCATGGCTTCATTTTTTTCCGTTATCCTCATTTTATTTTATATTTTATGAATAGCTCTGTACTGTAAGGGCCTTTAAGGGATCTTGTACGCGAATGTATAGAAAGAAATCATTATAAATAATTTAATATTTAAACTGCAAATCCACAAAGTTGCAGCAACAATTAGATGCAATTTTTACATCATAATAATTGGTCATTTAGGAATATTTTAAGGCATGAGACAGAAATTTTAGATGCATAGTTCTCTCTTTAGTCACTACTGCATGGTAGGGCCTATATGGAAAAAATAAATTACGTTAGAATGCTAAAATTTTGTGTAAACATTCAGTACTCAGGTACGTTAAAAGCAGACTATTATTCTGATATGCATACAATAAATTAAAATATTTTTACAAACAATTATGAAGTTTAGAGCAATGTTCGTTAATAAAATATTCTTTTCAGCATAACTAATCACAGAAGTACCATTATAATAATCTGTTTTATAAAAATTACTGTATCTTATTAGGTACTACCGGTAAAAAGAAAGTTGCTATCGTGGTTTGTTGTTGTTGTTGTTTTTTTTTTTTAGATATCTGTACTCATATTCATTCATTCATAGTTTTCTGCTCAAGGGCAGGTCTTTAACTGCAAACCCAGCATTCTCCAATCTTTCCTATTTTCTGTCTTCCTCTTTGTCTCCGCCTATGATCCATATATCTTAAGGGGTTAGGTACAGCTTACATTAAGTAACATTTTGGAAATATTCAACATTTTTTCCTCCCTTACTGTACCTTGTACAATAATGGAAATTAGTATGTGTAAAACACTCTCCTTTTGCTATATGAAAAAAAAAATATTTTTATGGTTTAAAAAAATACTTACATTTCCCCCCCCCCCCAAATTCAGTTCACTGTGCAGTGATGAAACGTTTCTCACATAACTCAAAAACTATCCAACATTCTACGATGAAATTTTTTGTGTGTATTTATGCATGTCATGTCTGCAATATGATGCAAGATCACTTCTCTACCTTTGATAGATTGTCTGATAAAAAATAAATTATTTTAAAAAATGGTCAAATATCAGTATTTTCTTCTAACACAAAATAAAAAAAATGTTATTTATTAAGGAATGTAGTTGAAAGAGCATGATATTGTAAACATGAGTTTCAGCAATGAAATAAAAGAGAGACAACATGAAAATGTTAACAAGTTTGTGAGTTATGACGTAAAAGCTTCATCACTACACAGTAAACTGCCTCTATTTTGAATTTTGAAAAAAAAAATGTATTTTTAAATCGTAAAACTATGTTTTTATATAGCAGAAGGATTGTACAAGATATAGTAATGGAGGAAAAAATGTTGAATATTTCCAAAAATTTTACTGCTGTAAGCTGTACCTAACTCCTTAATATCGTCTGTCATCTGAGATCTTCTTCTGCCTCAAACTTTTTTCCTGTTCATCACTCTTTCCAGTGTATCATTCAGTAGGACAGTAAATTCTGATAATAAATGATTCAACGAATTTTAGTTTTGCCCCTTAAATTTGCAGAAATTTGATTCAAGCAAAAGTGACAACGCTCAAAAAAGATTACAGCCTGGAGTCAATAGATACATAGGCTTACAATTGGCGTGTACGTTTGTTAGTGGTGGAGGAGATAACATAAACAATTACGTACTTTTAAAGACAGATCTGGGAATTTCATTTCTATTGCGTAAATTTACTAGATAACTACTTTAAAAATTGAACTGGGAGGCAATTATTTCTAATTGGTTGAAACAAAATACTACTTGCAGCTTCTCTCTACATTTTGCTAATCGGAAAAATTAAACAGTACACCATATATATATATTTTTTCTTACTAACTTACATTAAAACAATCTAGGCCTACATGGCAATGACCTCCCACTCCATTTAAAACACGTCTGGTGAAGGGGTTGTTCACCGGAACATAACAGACTACTGTGCATTCGCCACTGATTACAACGTTGCACGGTGGCACAATTGACGTTTTTATAATTACATTTTTTCTCTGGAGAACTCTCCAAAAACACAGCAAAATGTTACTTTACTTTTTCGTTGTTATTTACTAAAGAAATCGTCCAGTAAAATTAATGACATAACTTACGGTTCACCCGGTATAATAGAGAGCAGGGAAAAAAACTATACAACCAAACGTTGTAGGCCTATCTTTTTATTTACTGAAGAAATCATGCACTACAATTAATGACATGACTTCGACCTACGGTTTACTCGATATGATAGAGAGCAGGGAAAAACTATACAACCAAACCGTATGTCTCACTCTTTAAAATATTCCTGTATGATACCTTATAACGCCGTAAAAATTACATAAAATTATGGGTGCATCTTTTTGTCCATAGGCCTATACAGTTTGAATATTAAGAAATTTATTGAATTCACGTACGAGACTCCTTACATAGCTACCTTTTGAGCGGGAAGAAACAGCCAGGCTTGAAAGAAAAGCTTGTGGAGAATAATGGGCACATTGGACTGTTGCGCCTTATGATGATAAATTATATTGATGATGATGATGATGATGATGATGATGATGTGAATATTAGTGATAACGACGAAGTAATTATATTTGCAGTGGTAATGGTGTTGACAACAGTGACGGTAATAACGGAAATGAGGATGGTGGTGGTGACAATATTTATGATGATGTGATGATTCAGATGATTCAAATTACTCGTTGCTTGGTGTAGCTGTGGTGATTGATAGAATAGATAACAGCGTTGAATTAGATATTTAATATGAAATCAAACATTTCCTAAATAAGTCCTAAATAGGAAAACATCAGAACAGAATCATTGACTTTTAGAAATGAACGTTATACCCGGGGTGTCTGTAATTGATTAAAGCGGTTTCATGATTCTCTAATGGTCATATTATTAGAGGTACGGTGGTCACGTTTGTGTATTGAATATCTCCAAAGGTTTTGTTTGAATTGCTCTGCAAGCATGTTTCCGCATGGAGCCGCAAGAGTGCTACAGGTGTAAGACAAAAAGTGAGAAAACATAATTCTATCCTAGAATTTCAACCATGTCAATCTGTCACAGAGATCCGGTGACACTTTAGAACGAAGTTCCATGAAGATCTACCCAGCATGGACTCCATTCGGCGATGGTGTAAATCTTCGTGATGCCTCTGTAAAGGGAAATCAACAGGTCATTGCCCTGTGCCTGAAGAAACAGTTGAGCTCGTACGGGCCACTTTATCGTGTTCGCGTTCGTGACTTCTTATACACCAGATTGCGAAGCCGCTGGATTGGTCGTATCGGAAATGATGACCACGAACTGCTGTATGGCCTCCATGCTCTCCCGACTTAGCCCCTTGTAAGTATTCGTATGGGAGTATGTGTTTTTGTCACTATTATAGGCTGATCTGCCAGATCTCCGGATTCGCATCATTAACGCCTTTGCTCAAATTCACAGCAGCATACTACATCGAGTATGAGACTAATTTTATTAAAGAATTGATGTGTATAGGGTAATTAGAGGGGCACATCGAGCACCTGTAACATGTAAAAAAAAACTTGGTGAGTTTTTCTATGTAATTATACAGTTTTGTAATCATATGTTTAATAATATACAGGGATTGTTTGAAACCGCCTCAATCATTTGTAGAAAACCCGTACATACTGGTAATACGTATGTTCTTAGTTGAACCCCAGATCATATATATAACAGACGTCCACACCTGTGGAGTAACGGTCAGCGCGTCTGGCTACGAAACCAGGTGGCCGGTCGGGGCAAGTTACCTGGTTGAGGTTTTTTCCGGGGTTTTCCCTCAACCCAATATGGTAATTTTCGGTGCTGGACCCCGGACTCATTTCACCGGAATTATCACATTCAGACTCTAAATAATCTTAGATGTTGATAGAGCGTCGTAAAATTACCTATTATATATATAACAGATTGCTCATCCCTATGTTAAAATCGGTAGCACTTTGAAAAGAACAACCGCCAGGATCGCCATCCGTCCGCCTTAAACGAACACGAGATGGCAGTACAGTCGCAATGGGAGTTATGACGTGACTCCTTATGCAACAACTAGATGGCAGCATAGTGAACCTGAGAAAAGTTGTTACCGTCGAAACCTATAAACCCGAGCATTCTGGGTATATATGATCTAGGCTTGAACTTACAACCATACGGGTACCTGTCATCTAATAGTGAACTATGAACTATGTAACTGTACACGGGATAGGAGTGCTGCATAGCTAGTGCTGAAAGTCATCACATATGTTATCAATAGGCTTTCTTTTAACCGGAGCTCGCTATCTA
Source organism: Periplaneta americana (assembly GCF_040183065.1). Taxonomy (NCBI): domain Eukaryota; kingdom Metazoa; phylum Arthropoda; class Insecta; order Blattodea; family Blattidae; genus Periplaneta; species Periplaneta americana. Next base: position 150,846,790 of record NC_091118.1, read on the forward strand.
TTGTGACTATCCAATTTTCTCGGTCGCGACGATGTGTGGACTCCATTCTAGATTTTATATCCTTGAAAAATTAGCCTATTGAGTGAAGCCTGGAATGACTTCCTGGCTCATATTCAGGCGCGCTAGTCATTAAGCCTATACGAAGAAGGCGATCTCTCAAATAAATATGAACTTAATGTCAATTTTGATTCTACAGAATTATTCCTAACTATTAACTATTGTGAAGCAATACCTACGTAAAATGAGTGATAGGCCTACGTTGAATAGCAACATGATGATGACCACGGGGATTTCATGTGGTTAATACGATGATCCCTCCAGCTGTTACAGCTAGTTCGCGAAACGAAGTATCCGAAATTTATTTTCATTTTGCTGTCAGATGTTTATTCCAAGAGTTGTAAGTATCTAAAATTCTTCACCTTGCAGCAGTTGATTAGTCACAAACAAGGCCTTCTTAAAACTCATACATTTCGGAACCTGTTTAAAGAAGTTCATGGTCGCCCTCTAGCGACGAACGGCGGCATCACCGAACTTGGATTTCTATTTGTTTGTCCCTATTTGTTACATTGCGAAATTTGTAGGTAGCCTAAATACTTTTGCACTCTTTACAGCACCACATTGACTAGTGTATTGAAAAATGTTACGCTGCCCACAATAAGAATCATGTAGAAGAGTTAACGGTAGACCTACATCTACATCAATGCATTAATCGAGTGATCACACTTATTACATCTATCCGCCATGCTATCATCACAGTCTAGTAGGAGTCACGAAGCTCAATACGTAGTAAATATGCATCCATAGATAGTTGCTAACCACTAGGCTCGCTACTATCGCCTCATTACAAACAATGCGAAATATTACCGGCACAGTCTATTGTTTTGTTCCTAGTACCCTCAATAACTCAAGCTTCGTGACTGTATATACTAGACTGCTATCATGTTGCAATATATGTACTTTTATACGAATATATAGACTACGATCGTGTTAAAAGCACAAGTTTGTCAGCACTGTATCTCATTCTTCTCCACCATTCCATTTCCACCCCCTCATATCCAATCCTTAAAAACTTCCCCCGCCATCTCAGAACCAAAACTTTGTTATTTACCCTTGAGTAAAAAAATAGAGAGAGAAAGAGAGAACGAAGAACTAATTTCTTGATAATTTGAAAGTCTCTACCACAGGAACAGATTCTTGGAACAGGTTTAAAAACAGGGAGCTCCATGGAGAGGAGAAAAGGCAAGATAGAATTGTAGAGGAGGGAGGGAGGGGAAAAAAACTTTAATCTGAGCACCAACCAAAAACTCTAATCTTCTTATAGTATTCTTCGTTACTTATTCTTTTCGCTCCGTTTATCTCAAATGCTCCCTCCCTCCCCTCTAAACCACTACCTTTTTCTTTACCGCAGCCATACTGGTAACCCCCTTCTTCTGTAGAAACAAACCAGTTTCAGATAAAAGAAGGAATGCAAATCAAACCTCCCCCATCCCTCTAGAAAAAAAAAAGACATGATACAAATTACTCTTATTTTAGATAGCTGAAAATAATAGGGATTTGAAAAAAAAAAAAAGGTTTCTTAAAATTTTATTTAGAGATGTGTATATAGTATATTGTACTATTATAAAGAAATAAAACTTAAGAACTTTGTGTAAAATTGTTATTATTAGACTTCATGTTATAATAAGAGAGATTATTTATTAAGGATATGGATCTGTAAAATTTTTAACTTGTACATTTTTACACCAATTAATCTGAAACTTTTACCACATATTTCTTACAATGACGACATGCAATACACAAATATTCACTTCGATATTCCAATTAGTTTATTTATAATTCATTTTTGTAATTGAATCAGGAATTTGCAAAAGGGATCAAGTCCTATTTTTTGCAAATTGAGTTTATACCCGTTTCTGGCTCTCCATACACTCTTCTTGGATTTCACCATTAAAAGGAACCAATTTCTATAGAATGTACACATTAAATTGTGTATCAACATGTTTGGACTGTTATACATCCACATCCATACAAAACGGTTTTGTGTTGTTTTCTTAAAATTTACTTTTTCGGACTTGGTCCCTTTTGCAAATTCCTGATTCAATTCTTTCTAATACTGAACTGTAATTGTCCCAATTTTCAAAGTTTTTCCATAAATTTACATTTAACTTATTCCGGGTAGATGTATGTAAATGTTACATAGGCTATGCCTTTCATATTTTTCCAATTACTTTTGAGAAAAAAATACGTTTTAGTTGCTATTTTTTTATTTTTTTTTTATACTTTTCACATCCTCAACACATGGTGATTTCAATACCTTCAATAACAGAAGAAAACACACGTGTCAGTTTACTTTAAATAATTTTGTGGACGTCTGTGCGAAATTTCACTGAGATTGGAGAAAAACTGCATTCTTTAGAGCATGTTGAATGTTACAAAATGTTGAAAATTGGAAAATGAGGAAAACGAGTGTCAAACTGCAACATGCACATACAGAAGATTCTGTTGCTTTTCCATTTTTAATGAATTTTTCACCGAGCCATAGCCTTAATGCATAATTTATAGCAATAATATAGACCCAAGGTTGTGTCGATCAAGTATGAAGTGTCCATCTTTGACCATCAGCATATTGCATCGGATATTCTGTCTCGATCAGGACTGTTTGTCTTGGATAGTTCGATATGACGGTGATTACAATGTGTGCAATGTCCGTTACAACGAACGGTCCAAAATAAAACCGTCCTCTTCGAGACAGAAAGTCCGATCCAGTATGCTGCCGGCCTTTGTGTTCCTATACTGCGCCATATTGAGAACAATCTTGTCCGGAACTTAAGAACCACCGAAGTGAAGTGGAACAGTAGTGAAATATGTCAACATACGTTTAGAGAACAATTATAGGTTTTAAATGCGAAGGCCCTTCCATTGCATCAGTTTTTCATGTCGTTCTCTTTTCTTCCTTTCCTTTCGCTTTTCTTTTACATTTTGTCCTCTTTTCATTTTATTTTCAATAACAGAAGAAAACACCTTTCACCTCCATTTATTTTCTTTTTCTTTTCTTTCGTTCTTATTTTCATTTTCCTTCTGTTCTCTTCTCCTTCTTTACCACTTCTTTCCTTTTGCATTTATTTCGCTTGATCTTTTGTTTCATTTATTTTTTCTTCCTTTCCTTATATCTCTTCTTTTTCTTTACATTGTTTTTCATTTTCTCAACAATCTTTCTCTTTCCTTTCTTTGTTTCCACTCTTTTTAATTAATCTCCTCTCCTCTCCTCTCCTCTCCTCTCCTCTCCTCTCCTCTCCTCTCCTCTCCTCTCCTCTCCTCTCCTCTCCTCTCCTCTCCTCTCCTCTCCTCTCCTCTCCTCTCCTCTCCTCTCCTCTCCTCTCCTCTCCTCTCCTCTCCTCTCCTCTCCTCTCCTCTCCTAATCTGTATGATTTTGTTTTTACTTTTCAAATAGACAACAGCAACAATCTAAAACGAAAGAGCAATACGAAAACTAATGGAGAGAAAATGCTTGTTTGCAATGTTTAAAATGTCCTATCTTCTACTCAATACAAAAATACGTAGCGTATAAATCGATATCACTCTTAAATGCATACGTCTACGTAAAGATTACCTTCTTCACAAGCGTTGATTTTTTTAACGGTTCAATTTATACGAAAACCTAACAATATTACACCATACTTTTCCATGTCCTGAAAAATACAATCTTGTCCGTTCTTCCAATCAGCTCTGAGTTCAGCTTGATTTTTCATTGGGTTAGATATATTATCTGTTCCCACATTGATCTTTGGTATAAGAAAGAAAAAAAAATGATAAGCTCCACCCAGTTACACCGATGTTTCAAGATGGCTATTAAAGAGGGAAAGGTTGCCCGACGAGTTACGCCCACTTCTCGGCCTGCATATTGAATTCGATGGAATTCTCCTCCTTCTTGGGCCCCTATCACCCAACCAAAAGACAACGGAACTGGAATTTCTTCCCAGCCTCCAAGAACCCACCTACTTTCCCATTATTAGGTCTACTGTATTATTAACATAAAAAGTTAGTAACTGTTAGATTTCTTTCAATTTTCTTCCTAACAATGGTGCATTGTTAGTATACATACAAAGAAGTGATTCATATACAAAAACATTTTTAGTCTGGAGGAAGCGTTCTTGAAATTATGGTTCACGTTGTGCGTTGTTTAAAAGTCTCATGATCTCTGGATTACTACAGAATTGTACTTCAGAGAATTATTCTTGACTCAAGGTCGAGTATATAATTATCATATGTAGCGGTTATTCACCTTTCGTTCAGGGATAGATGCGGTACGTTTATATTCCGACCAGAACTCGTCACAGACATGGCGGACTTCAATTTCCGACTGCCTTAGTCAGAAAGGGGGAAGCCTTTCATATTGGAGCTGGCGTTCTCCAGAGCCGGAGACAGGCATGAGGAAGTAGGTTTAGAAATTGCAAGATCATGTTCACGCTGCCGACACTGAAATCTTGTTTATATTCTGTTCCCACGATCGCAGAAACTCAACACTCGGTTCTAAAGTAAGAAATGAATATTTTCAGTAACAGAAAGTACCGCTATTGAAAGGTTTAACACGAGCTTTAAATAACACTATATAATAGTAATTCATGAATTCTTTTTGAATGTGTTACAAAGTTTAACTAATATTGAAAGCATTGCAAGACGTAGCTTTATAATTTCTTATTCAAGATCTAAGAAGAGTTTTTTTCTGGGGAAACTATAAAGTTTTGACCGTATGTTGTATGAACATTTTTTTTATCCTGTAGACCGTCCCCGACGACTGTGAAAAGGACGGCACTTATACCCCTTACACTTTATGTACTTATGTGAGTCTATTTTAATAAATGACATTTTATAGACGCAATGAACTTATCAAAATCTTACGGAAAATTATTATGGTGTTATTACAGAAGAAATATAGATTATAAAGATAATACAAAATCCATAATCTTTCTTCTGTGTTTGCAAATTAAACCATTTAGCCATGAATTTAAATTCAATAATAGCGAAAATCGTTGAAAAAAATCTTGCAACGCAGCTCGCGTCGCGTTACCGAGTAAGTACATCAGAGGAGAGGGGAAGGTAAGGAGTGCAGGCCGCGCTTGCTTCGAGTTATTGAAGCAGCCATGATGTTGCCAAATGCTTTATAGAAACATAACAGTTTTCTCTAAAACAGTGAATGTCAGAGAAAAAACTTATTTAGATTTTTGAAATCTCTCCTCATTATCTATTACCAGTTGTATTTTGGTGCAGAGACTGTATTCCAATCTGTATAATGTATATACTGGATAGCTATACCTACACAGATTCTAAGTAATTTGAAGTAAAGTCACTCAGAGGTAGCAGCGAACGATATTTGAAACAAAAAAGTCCATATAGGTCTACTTGGTGTCACACTTAATTTCAAGAACCAAAAGATCAGTGTTTTCATATTATATATATTTTTTTATTTTACTGGGTTATTTTACGACGCTGTATCAACATCTAGATTATTTAGCGTCTGAATGATATGAAGGTGATAATGCCGGTGTAATGAATCCGGGGTCCAGCACCGAAAGTTGCCCAGCATTTGCTCGTATTGGGTTGAGGGAAAACCCCGGAAAAAACCTCAACCAGGTAACTTGTCCCGACCGGGATTCGAACCCGGGCCACCTGGTTTCGCGGCCAGACGCGCTGACCGTTACTCCACAGGTGCGGACATATTATATTTAGGCCTACTTGATATAGAATATTGTAATAGCTATTACGACAGAAACCAGCAGAGTTTAAACAGAAACTCAAGCACAATGGATGCGGATAATCCAGGAATGTGATGGTACAAACGTCAGATCGAATTGTTAAAAATGTTGGCCATTCACACTTGTCAAATAAATAAAATAACTGATCGAAAATGATATTTAAGCTTTTGTCACTAGGACCTACCTTCGACAGGAGGTGGAGTGGAGTCGGGCAACGTATGGCAGCAGCTAGAATTACGACAGAGAGAATAAGCGATTGCTGCCATCGAAATACATGAGTTTACTGCAGAGCCTATGTTTAAAGATTTTCAATTTGGAGCAAAACCAGTGTGTCATAATAGTAATATGCGTTACAAGAGCGGTATGTTGACGTTTTCATGTTCGAGGAAAAGATTGAAAAAGCGAAACGTAGTAGAGCTTTTTAATTTCCGAGAACATGAAAACAAACATACCGGTCGTGTATCGTACATTATTTTGTGCGAAGATCGTTTATTACATACCTGAAAGACGAATTTCTAATTTGTTGCAATGAAATCTCCATGTTGGTTTCTGTTTAATGACGGCAACTTCGGAAAACCAAAATATCTTTCTTCAACATTGTTGCTGTAAAATGTTTTCTGTGTTTACTATACTCCAGCAGGCCGTGATATACGTCTGTCTTTTTTTCCCCCCAGTCTATAAATGCGAACTTAAAACAAACGGTAAGGTTATGTAATGATTTATTTTTCATTTTAATATTTTAACAATATTATTTATATAACATATTGCAATAATAACATCGGCATCTTCAATCTTGTTGATTTTTTCACGGCTTCCTTAATGTTACTTGTATCAGGAATGCAATAAGTTTCGTGGAGTAGTAGACTTTACTTAATTTTTGCAAATATTTAAAAACAATAATTAACATTGCAATTTAGGTGAAATTGCAGTGGTAAGTTTCCAATTTATAATCATTACTATGTTAAACGTCTCTAAAAATAATATGTTAAAAGCCTAAAGCAGTAAAATGAATGTCGCGCTTAAGCTGTAAGAAGAGGGAAATTGTTATGTGTGTTACGTTGGGAATACTGAATGTGGTATTTCACACTTACCGCGTATTGGTTCTGTGCGGAAAACAAGCAAATACGCACGATCTCGCACAAAATACTTTTTCTGAATTTGTTGATCCAAATAGAACCTTCTATCACTCTTTACCGTACAGGCACTCGGTAACCTTACACTCTATAGTCTATGCTGTATAAGGAACGTTTCGAAATTTTTATTAAATTCCAGGGCTTGTTATAGAGGAGACCAAGTTAATAAAGTTTTAAATAGGAACTCACGTCTGGAAACGCACAGTGCCACAAACAAAACGAAATGAAAAGAGCGTTACTGACATAAATGCTAATTCCGACAATAAATGTACTAAAGGAGCATGGTAGAAGACACATGACAGTAAATGATTATTCTTATGATGTTAGCGTGCAACGTATACCATACAGGCAAACTTTAAACATCTGTTTTAACATATTTTCCTGAGTTCTGAGAGTATAGTATAGTAGGTTATTTTACGATGCTGTATCAACATCTTAGTTTATTTAGTATCTGAATGAGATGAAGGTGATAATGCCGGTGAAATGAGTCTGAGGTCCAGCACCGAAAGTTACCTAGCATTTGCTCAAATTTGGTTGAGGGAAAACCCCGGAAAAAACCTCAATCAGGTAACTTGCCCCGACCAGGATTCGAACCCGGGCTACCTGGTTTCGCGGCCAGACACGCTAACCGTTACTTCACAGGTGTGAACAGTATAGTATAGTATAGTATAGTATACCATACTTCATACATGATTATGATATAAGATGTATGTGCAGGGGTCCGAAGTATAGTAATAATATACCTACATTTGTGCCCTAACTGTAATCTGTAGAATTTTTTCAGCATTTTTCCTCATGTCAGTGACTTTTATTTTTGAGGTGTGGTGTTATATTGAACTTTAAGAATAAAACAATAAATGTCTCAGAACTCAGGAGGATATACAGATGTAAGCCCTCTTTGAAATAAAAGATGCAAGAATGTTTATTTTCCTTTTTCTTATAAACATTTGATTTGATTTTGTCTACTAGTTGCGCCGTACGTTTCCGGACATGAACACCTATTCAAATAATGTATGTACGAGTATTTACTGTACTCAGTTCCATCTACGGGGCCTGGAAGTTTTTAGCAGAAATGTTACAACACCCAATATCAAATTGAAATGTATTTACGTCTTATTCGAATTTCTGAAGCATAGTAGGCCTATTCTAAAGATTTAAACAGATCTAAGTTGGTCAAAATATCTGGAATTTTGCGTTATTTTGCTTCACTCCATTGCATATTGTAAATTGAAGATGTTCCAAGATCGGCTCGCTTATCTACTGCTATGAAGGTAGACCATATAAACTGTTTTTCTCCCGTCGGGCATATTCATTTGTTGAGCAGTGCCCACCAAGCAAGCTTTTATCTGCTGCATGAAACTAGAAAGTCATCACACTCCAGTGTATCGACTACAGTTGTACTTACATTCCAGACTCATGTAGCAAACTTGATGCGTACTTTAACAAATAGCCCAGGGCCTACTGTACACGGAACACATACGTAACCAGAGCTGCAATTTAAGACCACAATACGGTTATTTTATTATTAACAGTGTTGTATGTCATGTCATTTATTTGTACTGTTTGTTAGCACCTGGTAGTAAGAAAAAGTACATAGCTTCGTAAATAGGCTACTGCTTAGTTCCTTTAGCGATGATTTCGAACTAAAGAGGTTTAGTGTTGTAGATTATTGCGTTCTGGCAGTAGTGAGATGGCAATTTAAGACCCCATTTGTTCTGGATTTTCAACGGCGGACCACATCCAGACATTGACGCAGATCATGGAAAAAACCGAGGAACTCAATTTAAAATTGTATATAGCCTTTGTGAATTATGCTAAAAGCTTTCGATTCTATTGAAAACATATTAGTTTTTTAAAGGCACTCAAGAATCAGAGTCTTCTAGTCAAATATATTAATTAGACTACTTGACGTGCTGTACCAAAGAAACACAACAAAAGTGAAACTGGATACAGAAGGAACACCAACACACAGCGATGAGTGAGACAAGGAGATTCCTTGTTACCGAAGGTCTTTAATTATTGTGTATTGGAGGAGGTCTTTCGCAAGTTACCTTGGGGTCGCAAGCACGGCAAATCTATTGACGGAAGAAAACTGACCAATCTAGCTTCGCTGATGACGTGGTTCTGTTTTCCAGATCCAGGAAGCGATTGGAAGATATGCTAAATGATCTGTGCGAAGAAAACATGGGAGTAGGTCTAACAATGAACACCAGCAAAACCAAAGTATTGACTAACAACGTAGAATTGTAATTTTATTGTTGATATTGTAGTTGGAATCTCCTGGTAGAGGGGCAGAGAAGGCCTGACGGCCTTATCTCTACCAGGTTAAATAAATAAATACTACTACTACTACTAGAAGGACAGATGATCGTCAACAATGCGAACATCGAATTTTTCACGCAATACATTTACCTTGGCCAGACCATATCATTTCAGAACAGCATGGATAAAGAAATCGATAGAGAATAGCATCAGCATGGAACAAGTTTTGGAGCCTGTCCATCCTAATGGACAAGAGCCAGAAATTGCAGAACAAGAGGCAGATCTTCAAAAGCTGCATTGCACCTGTACTTCTGTATGGGGCGCAATCCTGGTCACTCACCAAGAAACAGACATAGAAATTAGGAAGATGTCAAAGAAGAATAGAAAGGAAAATACTCAGAATAAGTCTGAAGGACAGAGTCAGAAAGGAAGAAGTACGGCGAAGAAGCGGCATAGAGGACGTGGTCACACTAGCTAAGAGGATGAAATTGCGTTGGGGAGGACACGTGGTAAGAATGCATCTTACCAGATGGGCACACACGGCGACACTGTGGGATCCAAGAATTGGCTGGAGAAACCGTGGACAACCGAGAATCAGAAATATTTTCTGTAAACTTCAGTTAATATGATTAACTTGACAAGATTCGTCAGTTAAATCTGCAGTGCTTGGGAAAAGTGACATAAGTCAGTTTCCACAAACCTTTTTTGATAATTTATTGACAACTTACACTGGTTTATGTCGATTTGATTTTTTTCTGTATGAATTATTATTATAATGGGAGAAATACTTATGTATTTTTTTTCCAAGCGAGTAGATGTTCCGTAAGTTGTCAATAAATTATCAAAAAAGGTTTGTGGAAACTGACTTAACTTATGTCACTTTTCCCGAGCATTGCAGAAATTTAACTACAAGTTAAGACAAATAAACTAAAGTTAGTATTTATACAGTCAAAAATTCACAGTTAAAGTGTATGTAAAGGAGTGGTAAGGTACAATAAGTCCACTCGATGTGCGGTGCTGGCCTTCGGGGCTCTTCTCTGTACAAAGTTGAAGATAATAAAGTTTAATTTCTAGAATATTGTGTGAATGGAATAATTATTGTGTAACGAACATGCAAGAAAAATAAAAACATTACGAGAAAACATGTAGCCTATGTATTCGCAAGGAAAACATATACCAATTTCCTTCATTCAGAGATTTTTTAAAGTTGGTTATTTAACGACATTGTATCAACTATACTAGGTTACTTAGCGTCGATGGTATTGATGATAACGAGATAGTATTTGGCGAGATGAGACCTAGGATTCGCCATGAACTACCTGACATTCGCCTTGCAGTAGGAAAAAACCTCGGAAAAACCCAACGACGTAATCAGACCAAATGGGAATCGAGCTCGAGCCCAATGCAATTCCAGATCTGTAGACAAGCGCTTTAGCCGACTGAACTACGCCGATAGCTTCATTCAGAGATGATTTTAAATTACAGAATAATGTTATTCAATGTTCTTTATTAGTACTGTATCGTGGGTGTCAATTTGTGAAATGAAAATCTAAAGGAAATATAAGTATTTATTGAGGAAATTTACTTATATGTAAACCAAACATAAGCCTAATTACACACACTATTTCGTTCTTTCAGCGATTGTTTTAAGTTGTAAATTTATTTAACCTTTGTCATTAGTCATTACTGAATCGACATAGAACTACGTAAGACTAATAATAATAATAATAATAATAATAATAATAATAATAATAATAATAATAAATTAATATGGCTGGAAAACATTTAAATGCAGTAAATCTATACTTACTTGTAAGAAAATTGTGTCGGTGCATAAACTATTAGTTAATCCTGTCGGCGATGATTTTAAATATAAAAAAATACTTCTGTTGTTGGTTTGTTATTATGTTCACGAAGTAGTGATTGCATGAGAATGATAGAGAAAGCATAAATTCCGAGAGAAAATCAGTCACGCAGTAGTTTTTTAGCCGCTACCCCGAAAATTGTGTCCACAGTAACGATAATTGCATTATATTTTAACTTCACTTAATTTGACTCTTTACCTGACATAGACCTATGTTGTGTAAATACATAGGTTACCATCCAGTAAAAAGAATACCTCAAGTTCGACTCTAAGCCTGTTTTTTTTTTTTACATGTACTAGGACATTCGATAACTAATGGCAACAATGCTGTAAATCAGTGCTCCTAGCGGTGACAAATGAAATCTTGTACTACGTAATAGAGCAGCGATTATTTAATAAATTTGCAATATTTAAAGTCTTGTAGTAGCCATATTTTGTGAATACAGTGGCTGTTTCTGATTTGTAGTAAACAATACAGCCCTGAAAGTATGAACAAAGATGCTTCATAAAAATCCAAGTTGCAAGAGAAAAACATGCAACTCAGTGCTTTAGGGCATTGCAAGAAGCCTGTGGGAGAGAAGTAATATCATACTGAACTATTGCAAGTTGGGTGAAAGCAAGTCATTCGCTTTCAATCAAGAATCGATGTCCGAAGAGCTTTATATTGGTCTGTGAGAGAGATATCCAGAAATGCTGCTGCAGATGAGGTCCGCCGTCTTCCAAGAATTTGACAACGTATTGTTGACATGACAGGAGACTATATATTTGAAATATGTAATGTCAAAAGTAACCTAAATTTTGTGTGAAACAGTAACTATTATGTTGTCATTACTTTTCGAATTTATATCAATACTCTCATATTTTAAGCCTATATAGTTTTCTTGCTGTCCTGAACAATTTATTTGAATGGACTTGAGAAGTTTAATTCAGGTCTTCAACTGAAAAAAATCCATGATTCCACCAGGAATCGAACTTACGACCTTCATATTTGTAGCGTAATAGGCCTGTATTCCTAACACTACGCTACCTCATGCACCCAGATTTGAAGTGGATACACTCAGAATATTTTTCATAGGGTCATAGCAGAAGTAGAATTAACATAATATTATTATTTCCAGTTAAATATAACGTAATACGCAATATATTCGATGGTTCGTACAGTATCTATTGAGGAGAAACAAAATAATGGATCACATGAAGAGAAAAAGAAATACTGGTACAGAAAAGTTACTCCCTCCGTTACAATAGAAGACATGAATAGGGTGTTAAGAGAGATATGGAACGTACATGACTTGCATCTATATATCATTCCAGTATTAATACATTACCACTATTGTCTACATCCAGTACCTACGTTAGTATGTATCGGGGCGTAACATAATGTAGTACAGTACATTACAGTACAATGCAGTATAGGTTATTACCATATGGACAAGAAAATTTACTACAAAAGACTATGAAGACTACTGTGATTTCCTAAAATACATGGCCTGTCAGTCTTCCTATATGTCAGTTACTTGAAATGAATGGAAGGTCATAATTTAGTCCTTACTGATTACATCGAAAACGGACAAATTTTTACAGCTAATGGATCACAAGGAATGTCAACGTCTAGTTAAACTTGAAAGAAAAAAAAATACTCAAATATTAGTGATAGTGATTTCAAAATAAATATTTCGTGAAGTCTGTATTCCTTTAAGAATTGTGTTTAGTAGTTGTATGTATCATCTGTATGAATTAGCTGTTTCTCCTGAATTGTAAAGTAGATGTTGTTTAAGTTGACTCGAAAAGGTTGTATATAAAAAAAGCTTTTTTTTTTTTATAAAATAAGCTTCCTTTATTTATGCATGTTATGGAGTCAACTATTTAGATAAATTTTGCATAACTATAAACAATCATTACGTCATAGGTAAAATGAAGTAAATGTTTCCAGTAATATACAAAAAAAAAAAAAAAAAAAAAAAACTTAAAAAAATTTTATAGTGCCGTGGTATTGTCACGTGGACTACAATATGAACAATAATTCAGTAATAACACATTGAGGCAATTAAGTTAAAATTGTTCAAAATTCTTGTAGGTTATACTCTACATAACCAAAAAAATAAGTACAAAGAAAATGACACAAAATTAAGATCATTTCAGTTGAAATGAACACTTAGCGAAACAACACAACCAGAATGAGCTACGACAGTATATTATATACACAATTTATAATTGGCAAACAGCCAAGAGGGATGCTCAAAGAAGAGGTGAAGCGATTAGGTTTAGAGACTTGAAGTTGAAACAGATCAATGAAATGCGTAAACTGATGTTTCTTATTTCAGAAGTACAGGGACATCATTTTATTTTTACTTACATTTTAAATATTAACCTGTCTATACCTTTAGAGAACCGGAAACACCGCTTGCTCCCCCCTCCAAGACTGGAGTTCGATGATACTGGCGTAAAACACAAATCACTCTACTAGGTATAGGAAGGAAGAAAAGTAGTTCATCCATTTACGTAAACTAGGAAATATCGCGATTTTGAGTTTGATAAAATTACGTTTTTCTTTAATCAAAGTACAGTACTGTATTAAGAATAAGTGTTTTTACTCACGAAGTGAGTTACCATGCGAACGTATTCATTATGCGGTGTATATTATACTGTCTACAGCACATTAGCGTACAATATAGAGAAAAAAGTTAAATTGAAAAATAATCATAATATGAATATTTAAACACAATTTTGAAAATGGTGGCCGTTCATTTCGATACAGGCTTCAGTTCTTTTGTGTATATTATCGCACTATAGACTATTGCATCTAATTCCAATTGCCAGTTTCGTCCTTCGTACTAGTAACTCATGTTGAAATAATTCTGTACCTACTCTACTTACTGTAAATTCAATCTTCACTTCTGCCCGACCCGAAAATATAAAATTACTCAGACATGCTATCTACTGTCCGTCCAAGTGGTTATGCCGCAGGATTGTAGAAAGGGAGGAAATCACGTGACAGTTAATTACTTAACGAGGCCCTTTTATTTACGTTAAATTAAACAGCTGTATAATATTACGTAAACTTCCAATTCCTAAGAGAAATAAATGTTTTCAGAAAAGAGCTAAGACAGCCCAGCTATTACAGAGGGGCGAGCAGAAGCAGGTGGGGGAAATCGGGATGCGACGTAAGCAAACGGACAGTACCTGTGCGAAAATATGATTCAATATTGAAAGCTCTTTCGTCACTGGAAAACGCGAACATATTTCTGGAACGTACTATACTCAGTAACTCAGTACTGCTTACTATCTGCGGTCTTGGCTCTGTGTGGAGTTGGAACTTCATTAGTAGAAGGGGTGTGAGTGAAGTACATTCAAAAACTCAGGTACAATAAAAATTGAAGTAAAAATAAAATGATGTCCCTGTATAAGTCTCAAATAGTATAATTATTGTAAAGATGGCATGTCTCCGAACATAATTATTTCAGAAACATTCATTACTGTGTTGCCTACAGAATTATAATTAACGTCTACCGAAAACTTCTTCAGACAGAATTTCACATGTGAATAACATAATCCCAATATTGCTTGAATGTGTCTTTCTTTTATTGTTATGTATTTTGTTACTTTTTGTTTGGTTTTGTATTATTTAATATCCTGTTGCATGCAAATAACTCTAGTTGCTTATCAGAGCACAATTGTTGCTTATCCACTTGCAAGTAGATAATGCAAAACTCAAGAGATGACAGCACGCATTCTCTTTGGAATGTCCAGCATCTATTGAAGACGTGTTGATCTTCGTGTTGCGCTAAAGATTTTAGACTTTCTCTTCATTTGTACCCCGAACAAAGACACATTTACTGTATGTCGTTATTTTAAGAATTTTGAAAGATCTATATAGCATATTTAAAATATTAAATATTCCTAATAGGAGATTCAGGCAGAAGCGATGTACTTGTTTACACCAACTGTTTTGCTCTCTTGTTTAATCGTTATTTGTAATATTTTTTAGCCACCAAAACTTATTTTACGGAAAGTAATATTGATTTATTTGTACTTTATTATATTTTCTCTGGCTCAGTGGTTCTCATATCTAGTCATATGTCCAAGGTATGCGGTTTGAAACCCGATCGAGAGTGATTAATATTAAGGGCGAAAGTAATTCTTTGCATGGCTTTTTCCTCAAGGGAGGTAAAGCTGAGAGTTTCGAATTGTAGATTTGCGGGACATGAAATTACATTCTTTCCGAACGAGAAGGTTGGAAGTAAAATTTGCTTTTAATTTGCTGCCAATGACAAAAATAACTTCGATGGTAACATATTGGATCTGTGTGACGTAAGTACACTTATTATTCCTTTGTACGTAGTCAATAGTAGTAGTCATTTGTCGCCCCGTCATAAGGAAGGTTTGCTATGCGTAACGTTCAAACAGCTGTATCTTCGCACCCATTGGAAATTGGACATATGTTTAGTTCCTCAGAATAATTCTGTATATAGAGTGAGTCAAGACCTGTGCGACAAATTCTGAGGAGTGATAGATCTCGCAGTGATGATCAATTTTAGTGAAACATCCAATGCCCCATGACAAATCATTTAGAAGCTAAGCGACATAGAAGAAAATAGAGGCTTTAGTAATATTTACAAATGTGAAATGAATTATTCATTTATTTCAAGTACCCTTGCGGATAGATTACAGAATGTTCAAATTGTCTACCTTCAACCTGATTACATTCATTGCACCGTCATAGCAGTGATTGTCGGAGTCTGTCGTACATTTCAGGTCTGTCAACAGCAAAGTTTTACAGCAAACATCAGGGCTGGTATTTTTTATGATCATCTGCTGGGACCTGTCATTCTGCTGCCCCGTTTGAATGAAGCTGTTCGCTTGAAGTCCTTCGGAACAGCTTCCGCTACTCATAGAGGGTATACTCATCGCGATGAGCAGGGACATGTGGTTCCAGCATGATGACGTCCCTCCGCACTTCATCATGGTTGTACGAGCACATCTGAACAACATCTACTGGAAACAATGCATAGGAAGAGCAGAACCTTTCGCGTGGCCAGCGCGATCACCCGACTTAACGTTCCTAGAATTTTGTTTAGGAGAATGTGAAGAGTGTCGTGTTTCCCAGACCAGTTGACGCCTGAGAGGAACTGATTGTGCAATTATCTGGTTTTAGTCAAATTCAACACAGACCTGTAATATTCGGCAGAGTCCGACAATCACTGCTGGGACTGTAATGAATGGATACTAATCAGGTTGAGGGTAGACACTTTGAATACCTTCTGTAATCTGTCGGCAGCGGTACTTAAAGAAATAATTATATAATTCATTTCATAATTATTCTAAATGTCACTAAAATCTGCATTTTTCTTGGATGTTTCGTACCTCCTAAACGATGCGTCAGAGAACATGGGTTGTTTCACGAAAAATGATCCACATTGTGATACATATCGCTCCTCAGGATTTGTCGCAGAGATCCTTACTCACTGTTTAAGTTTCGCAATGTCAGCAAAATTTATAATCTTGAAGACTTGTATGCTGCATTTGGCTTCATCGGTCTTCGTAATGAAAGCAAGGTGAATCAATTGTGACAAGATAATTTATGAATAAAGTAACATTCAACTGTGTTGCCTATACTGTGTATGATATCAACGTGAGATAGACCTGACATGATCCATGAAGAATATATAAAACGCTTTAATGAACTATCCATAGAGTACATGGAAGAACACGAAACACGCAACTATAAAAATCCAAGGTTGAAAAATGCTCTGGCAAAGTTTGCATTATCAGACATCGTCAATAGTGATTTTATAATAGGTTCCGCAAGCGTGAAGGATGGATCTAACTCAATGTGCCTGTTGTATTCTTGTGATAAAACATTAATAAAGGCTCGAAGCTCGTGATTGTTTTCAGAGATGATAACATAGTAACTGTCAAAACAAGGAAGACAGCCAATTACTCATTTGAACGCAAATGGAAATTGATAGTGTTTTAATCGGAACAAATCTTCAGGGACAAATATGATGTCATTACAGTAATTTGAATGAAGAAATATTGTTACATATTATTCAGCATTAAAATTATCATAAAATCTGTTTTGCATGACGAGGATATTTAACTAGAAAACAAGATAATCAACACGCTAGGTTTGGACAAAAGCACATCGCGTGTTTTGAGAACGAATTTAGTATCTTCCAAAATGAAATTAAAATTCTTGCACATTGTCTGTGCAATTTATTCTAGAAACTAAATAAACGTTCTTACTTTTATATATCTTGACAACTTATGGTCAGTTATGTGGGAAGTTAGTATGAGATTAGGTAATTAAATTAACTTTCAGCCAACTTGTGCTTGTACTATATTTGAATATAAATCAAGACAAAATGAGGCTGGATTAATGTTTATACAACCAAAATCTAACTGGAGATTTTTCAGTTAAAATAACTTCGTAATCTTTGCCCTTCCTACATATTTGTAGTACAGCCTTAAATACAAAAAATGACTGATCTCCTGTAGCGTGAATTTGTCTTAATCCACTACGGGCAGCGTTCTGGTTCACACGTCGATGTTTATTTTGCACCTAATTTGCCCATTGAATATAACTTTGTTGTAGATTATTTATGACACTTGGCCTATAAATAGAAAAAATAAACAAACAAACAAAACACAAAAGAAAAACAGAGCGGAGTCGTGCACAAGAAACTCGTTCTGTTTAAATCTAAGCTCTCACGAAATTAATCTGAAGTATTTCGAATAGGAATTAGCTTATAGCAGCTAGTCATTTTTTATTTGTCTAAAATTATACATTACGAATTCATTTTATAAATTCAGAACTCGATTTCTGATTACTTATTATCGACGCAAATAACCTGTCGTGACCATAGAAAAATAATTGGAAATATAACTTTATTTTCTTACGGTGCCCATTATTTCTTCGTCCACATCTATGGTATTGCTATTTTTTATATTCTTGACCTTTACATTTTTGTTACGTACTCTTTTAGTAAAATCTGTAATCTCTGAAATCGCATTCAATCTAGATATTTAATTCTCTTGTCTTTGTTATAGGCATCCAACAAACAAAACTCAGTGCGCAGAAACCAGCGGGCGTGACTGTCTCGCGCAGATGACGTATGCTCCCTTTCCCAGCATGCTCTCCGTCTCCAATCACACCACCGACACTATGCGCATGCGCATGTATTATCTTCTTGTGCTGAACAGAACATATATTATTGCTACAGAGTCAGGAAGTCACATAGCGTTTTATATTAAATATTAATTTAATTTAATTTAATTTAAATATTTAAAATTTAATTATGAGGACAGTTCCAGTGAAGCTAGATACCGATTGTGGCTTAGAAAGAGACGATGTTGACATCTTGTAATGTTATATTCACTTAATTGGTTATTGTTACAGCTGCTCATTGAGTGCACATGTCCGCAACCCTAGCCGTTATAGCTATACAATAGCCGCTTATTAAAGAACCCGCCTACTGCAGGGGGAGGGGGGGTAAGAGGTGTATAGCTTGCGCGGCGCGAGGAGTCTGAGCTGAGTTTTGCTTGTAGGATGCCTATACATTCTTTGTCTATCAATTTAAGCCTATAGCCTGCCACAGCTCTTAAAAACATATTGCAACCATTTAAGATGTCCTTTTTATACAATCGTTTCTAACCCATTTGTTAATACTACATTACTTCATTGAATTAAAAAGAAACTGTGGTCTTTCGTACTTCTAAAGTTAAATCTTTCTCAATGTGCCATATAAATATTTTTTAGTTATATACCTACAGGGTGAACAATAAGTACCTATGTAATATTACTAGTAACTTCTTAAATTTTAATTTATAAAAAAGTTTTATACAAAAGCTGTTGGAGATAAACCATACAAAAAAGTTAGCTATACTAATAGCAACAGGGGGAAAGTAAGCTTTACTTTTTTTAATGACACGCTATAGGCCTATTAACATTTACATATTCCGAATTTCAATTAAATTTTACGTATGAATGTGTAGAAATTTTACCCATTTACCCGTGTAGTGTCCTTTAAGATTCTTCCTATCGCATGCAAAATAATGGTAAAAATAGTCTATCTTCAAGTAGTCATAAATATAATACTATTTATCGGATATCTTATATTTTTAGTGAAACGTGCAATACACGTTAAGCTTTAAAATACAAAAAGAATGGTTATTCCAGATTAAATCTTTTCCCTTAAAATAATTCTTTAATTTAAACATAATTTTTTTTTTTTTGTAAATTCACTACAGACCTGTGATTAGGTGAACTCTATTCACTTATTATACTCATAGCACACATTGAATTGAAATTTTAGTCACTTACTGCTAATATATATTAAAACACACCGTACCAAAATTATTACTATACCTTTGATATTATGGGCATAGGGCTCATACCAATCTTCACCGTCAAAAAAAAAAAAAAAAAAAAAAAAAAATTGACAGTGACGATAGGCGAATTTGTGAAATAATTATGTTCAAATTAAAAAATTATTTTAAGGGGAAAGATTTATTCTAGAATAACCATTCTTTGTTTATTTTAAAGCTTAATATGTATACACAAGTATCGGAGTAACTGGCATGAGCTTGTTCTACGGATGCCAAATGATAGACTACCCAGGAGATTATTAAATTACAGACCCCTTGAATACAGAGATCGTGGACGCCCGAAGAAGCGATGGAGAGACCAGCTTTTCACCTGAGACGGAACAGGCCAAATGGCCTAAACCCTGATAGCTATTGATGATGATGATGATGTATGCACACTAACTTACTTACAAATTGCTTTTAAGAAACCCGGAGGTTCATTTCCGCCCTCACATAAGCCCACTATCGATCCCTGTCCTGTGCAAAATTAATCTAGTCTCTATCAACACATCTCACCTCCCTCAAATCCATTTTAATATTACCTTACCATCTAAGTCTCGGCCTCCCCAAGGATCTTTTTCCCTCCGGCCTCCCAACTAACACACTATATGCATTTCTGGATTCGCCCATACGTGCTACATGCCCTGTTCATCTCAAATGTCTGGATTTAATGTCCCTAATTATGTTAGGTGAATAATACAATGCGTGCAGTTCTGCGTTGTGTAACTTTCTCCATTCTCTGGTAATTTGTATAGGCCTACACACATCACTAAAAATGAAAGAGCTCTGATAAATAATATTATATTTATGACTACTTGAAAATAGGTTATTTTTTCATTATTCTGCATACGATAAGAAGGAATTTCCCTTAACTATTTATTAAAATTGTTTCGTGGACTTCAAACTTGAGATAGATAAGTACCGGTATGTAAAAAATCATGTCATAAAACTAACAAAACACTACCACTAAACTTAACAACAGATGCTCAAAATGAGAATCATTCACAGCCAAACAATGTCCCAATCTAACACAGAAACAGTCCATTATCTTTGTCACAGTTTCATGACTGATCTGTTCCATCTCATATCTACAGTGGACAGTATTATATCTACAGCTTGATTCTCGTTACTGACTTGTTTTTATTACAATTTTTGATTAAAATAATTAAATACTATTTGTAATACCAAGGCTATCTCTAGTAGATAGCCTTGGTAATACACAACATGTGCTTTTACTTGTGAATGCTTCAAACTAACTACAGTATAGCCTGCAGTTACATTTTAAAGACAAGAGACTTAAGATGGAATACATTGAATTTCCCTAAACAGGGACATAATGAAAGGAAAATTAGATTAAATGTACAGTTTTAAAAGAAATTCCTGGAACTGACGACTTCCAGCTGCAAAATTTCTTACTTGTCCATAAATAAGATGCATCTTACAATATCAGGAGGAGTTTAACCATTTTCCATTTAATTTTCGATAAATATATTTAGAATCGTTTTAATGTGTGACGAAACGATCAACTGTTACATAAATTGTTGGTAGCTATCTCGTACTTCCTACTAGGAAAAATAGTTGAATAGCAACAATTGTTACAAATTAATTCCGGTTAGGACACTAATGCAGTGGCGTATAATCATACAAATAGTTTCTGATATTGTACATTATAACACTATATTATGAAAAAATTTTTGATAAGTTACTACCGGTCGGTTTTTCTCGATCATTAAGAAAGCTTTAAATCCTTATAATACAAAATAGTAACGCTATTTCGCTTGACTATTGATTTGTAAGTACAGAATTTTAATTATTTTAAGTATTGTGCCATACATATTTTACTTCGGTGATCATGGATTTCCTATCACAAAGTACCCGTCCAAGATCCCTCTACTGTCAATGAAAATATTGTATTGTTGTCCATTGACACCCTGTATAATTTAAATAAAATTTTTGGAAGCAGACAACCATGTCTAACTCCTTGATTAATCTCAGAAGTAAGTTCTCTTATTTATTTGTAATTATTTTCGTATTGTTTAGTTCCGAAAAGCTCTGAATTCCTCATGCTACTGAATGCGTACTTGTTTACATTAAAATTTATAATCCAAAGGTTCATAGGCCACCCAGTTAACGCTAGACCTTAAATAACATAAGCATTACATGATGAGAACTGATAACGCATTTGTCATTCGTCATCGGGCGTTCTTCCTTTCGTTAAGAGATGGATCAGGTGATTGTGCCTTTACATCACTTAACAGCTGTTGGTGCCACCTTGTCTGATATATTATGTAGAATGACTCGACCGGCCGGGCGGCTGATTGATGAATCCTGCCTGACTACTGGGCTTTTACTGTGTGGGGATCAACAAAATCAAGATGCATAACATTTAAGGTGAATGCATGTGGAAAAAGCAAGGATTGAAAGAAAGGGGAGGGAAAGATTTAGTACAGTACCCTCCCCTCTATACCCCTCGATCCTTCAAAAACACTAATAATGCACACGTGAGTAGTCACGTGTTTATGTGTGACTTGAACAGAAAAAGTAGCCCCCCCTCTCACTTCCCATTGGATATACCCCATGAAGGTTTTTTGGAGTGGCAGTCCTGTAATTGCACGCTTGTGTGTGTAACATGTTCGAGAATTTGTAATTGAAATTAGCGTCGCTCTACCCTCAGAACTAGGCAGTCTATGTATGGCTACTGAGAGACCAAAGACTGGGTGAACTGGATCTGAAAACTCAGATTTCCACTATGTTAATTTGCTACCGTAACATATTTTTGAAAATCACACACAATACAGTGTAATCTCGATAACATACAGAGTGGAAGGTGTTGACTGACCTTTCAAGGGACGGATCCTTACCATAGTATGAATGAAAAAGTGTTCTAACATTTTGTTCCTTAAATTTTCCAGAAATAAATATTTGACATGATGATTTTTGATTAGGCCTACATAACCTTTCAAGCACTTGTAGAAATACTCCTACATATTTTATAAACGTCTTTACATTAGAATTCTCAGTTTCAACAAATATTTTGCATAATCTTTCTGTTACGTTTACTGTTTAAGGACATTTTAACATTCCAAGAGATTTTTCTCACACTCGTCCGCTAAACGGTTAACGCTATGTTGACGTCAGTAGTGACATATTTGATGACGTATGTTTATGTTCGTAAAAGTTCGGAAAGAATCGTAAAGGATCGTTGCACGTGTTCCTTAAACGTCCTCAACCAGAGAGCAACGAAACATTCTTTCCTGAGCTTTCTTGTACTTCGGCCTGAATAATTTATCCACCTACTGAAATAACGTGAGGTAAATGGCTCTGATTGGCTCTTTCATCAATGACGTCAACATAGTGTTAACCGTTTAGTGGACCAGTAGGGTGAGAAAACTCTCTGTTAAGTAAATCACTTTAAGTAGCTAGGTAAAGTAGCTATGTTTGGCAACTCTATTATCAAAATTTAGATGCGTGCTTCAGCTTAAGGCCTAAGTACAGTGGGTTGTAGTGTTTTTCAGAGCGGAGCGTGGAATATGAAGTGTTGGTTTACATAGGCCTATCTTCTCACTGCCTCGGGGAAAGGGTGTTGGCAAGTGCTGCTGAATTTACAGTGATGTTGCAATTATTTATAGAAACAAAGTCGATATCCTACTCAAAATAAAATGACAAGGGAAAATTCTGTTCATTTTATCATAAAGATGTGCTCTGTGACGTTACTATCACTGAACATATTCCGTCCTGTATTTATATTTTGCAGAGAGTACTTTCGTTTTGTTTTTTGTTTTTTTATTTATCGTTATATTCTCCTTTCCTACCAGATCGAAGCTTAAGCTTTTAAGATTTATTAGAAGACCTTAAATTGATCGTGCAATCTTTGCGAGATTGTCCTACGTCTCTTGGTCCTATCGATTGATAAAACAATGCTAGTCTTGAAAATCTCTAGTGATATTACCCTATAATAATTCTACTGCTATATCAATACTGTAGTTTGAATGACTCAGTAAAAGAATAATAATTATTTTTAGTTTATTTATGTTTTCATATCCATTTAGTGAAAATTTTTCACATACTTTCAAGATACTTTCCATAATATTGTGTGACTCGCTTGTACATAGTTCCTTTTTAATTCAGCCCTTTCTTTCACAAACTTTTCAGGACACCGCTCTAGATGAGATGGTAAGAGTTACGATATTCGAATGGAGCACGGAAATTTGTTTCTCAGTAATAAATTATCGATAAATTAAAATATTGCCGTCTTCTTTAAAAATTAATTTAGAATTTTCTATGTAGACGTCATGAAGGTCGAATTAGGAGCATAAAGGTAGATCTCTATATTCATATACAGAGGCGGACGCAGGATTTTTTTTCGGGGAGGGATTTGATGAGATAGTAAAAATTGAATAATGAGAAATAAGTTTATATACTCACAATTTTTTTCGGAGTCACAAACATTTACAAGTTGGCCTGAGTAGCGTAGTCGGTATAGCCTTCTGTGCTCGAAGTTGCGGGTTCTATCCCAGCACAGTTCGATGGTATTTAAGTGTGCTTAAATGTGACAGGCCTCATATCGGTAAATTTATTGGCATATAAAAGAAGTCCTGCGGGAAAAAATTCTGGCACACCAGTGATGCTGATATAACCTCGGCAATTGCGAGCGTTGTTAAATAAACCATAATTTTTAAATTTTAATATTTACAATGACTGCAATACAAAAACAATGACAGAATGACATTTACAGAAGAAGGCGACGAGACTTCTTAGACATTTCATCCAGTCCTTCATGAGCATTTACTTCTACATTTTTATGTATATACATCAAGGCCAGTCCTTAATCTGTCTGCTCCCATCGTGCTCCTCAAGTAAGTCTTCAAATACCGCAAAGTTGAGAACGACCGTTCTGGTGTTGCTGTAGTTACAGGCAACGTGCAGAAAAGTTTCAGAGCCTTGTGAGTGCAGGTAAAAATAATTTCATTGCACCTGTTCAAAGATGATATAAAATCAGTAAGCAATAGCTGAAGATTTTTCTGATCAAGGAAATTTCTTCTCCACATCTTCAATTCATTGAAGAAAGACTCTGGTGATGCATCAACATCATTGGGCCACTGATTTACTATAGCCTCAACAGCAGTTTCTAAATCTTCATCTGATGCTCGCACTATGTTTTTAGGCAGCAAAGTTTGTATGGACTTTAGGATTCCCTTATGATTTAAAAACCTGTCCTTGAGCTGACTAATGAAATAGTCTAAGAAGGGAAGGAGAATTGAAAGCCTAAAATACTCTTCAGGATTCTCTGTCTTGAAGTTAGAATGCTGTGTTTGTTTCCCTGCAGTTCTTGGAATTTCCAGCATAATTCCAGTAAGTTCAGCAAGACTTTTTGCCTCTAGGTTCACTGGCTGAAAATTTAAACGAAAATCTTCCAGTTCTCTTTCTAGATTCTCACATAGTTCAGTGCATGTCTTAAGGTCCATCTGTTCTGACTGTAGTAGACTTTCTAAACCATGTGACAGGCTAAAAACATGGCTAGCTACAATCATAGATACCAAAAATTTTGGTTTCTCTATGGCTTATATTACGATGTACCAAAGTACATATGATAATATTTCAGTGCAGAAATTCTGCGTCATCATATGATGATGGAAGAGTGGAACAGAGAAAAATTCTCTCCAGCACCGGGATTTGAACCCGGGTTTTCAGCTCTACGTGCTGACGCTTTATCCACTAAGCCACACTGGATTCCCCTCCCGATGTCGGATCGAATCCTCTCAGTTTAAGTTCCACTTCTTGGATTCCCTCTAGTGGCCTACCCTCATGCACTGCGTCATAGAGATGTATGACAATGGCACAATGTCCATACATGTGCAGAGGTGCATATCATGATATACGAAAAATAATCACTTTGTGATTTAAGATGGTGCTTATTCCATCGGATCCTGGCCACTTAAGTCACTCATAACGAGTTACATTATTAGTCCTCTTGCGTTGGATCTCTTGTAGTGTGTCAGAGAACAGTGCTACTCTCCAGTGGGCAGTGGATCAGAGTTGCGAAGCAGAGACAAGAAAAATCCTAGATATAGGGGTTTCTTTCAATGCAAAGATACATTTATTTAACATTTTAGCAAAGAGAATTTACGTGGAAAACCCTCTAATTGCTATGTACATTCACGAATTAAAATCAATATTATTTCTGTTTCTTGTTTCGTATTTTTCTCAAAATTTCGGGAGGGGATATATCCCCTTAATCCCCCCCCCCTTGCGTCCGCCCCTGTTCATATACATATGTAGATATCAATACACTTTTGTAATACCACAAGAAAGAAATGCATTTTTGAGGATGAATTTTTCCGCTAGATACCATTGAAGTGAAATAGCTTTAATTAATTTTAAAACACTGGGATTATCACACTCTTTTAACATCTTCCATAGAAGATGGTTCTCCAATCCCTATTCCTTCTTATAGCAATTTATCAAATCATTTCAACTAATATATTTCAAAGTCATGTAGTCTGATCAACATGATCAAACTACATAATATTTCTGATGACAATTTTACTGGCTGTTGTAAGGTATATTAAGCAACAATGATACAACTCTATTGTCGGAAATGGAGCCAGGGCTATTTTTCGGAACACAATACGCCTTGACCGACGCTAAAACTGCGCACTTGACACAGTGTTTAAAGTGATTTGAAGAACTTGAAGATTCAACTTCCTGTAAAATCTATTGCGTTTTAAGATGTTTATTAGAGACTGAATCAACATAGGGCCATAATGCAACCGGAAGGGTTAGGTCAATTTGAAATATCAGTGAACCAATCGGAAATCGAGTCTGCGATCTTTGTGGGATTGTTCCTTACGCTACCGCATGCCCCAAAAGTTAGAGTAAATAATAGGTATAGATTCTTGATAACGGCAATATGTAGGCTACACTTCCTGTGAGTAAACCATAATAATACTACATGTTTCCGCTACTATTTTGAGTAGACATGATATGTCCTATACTTATTTCCCCTGTCATTCAGACTGAATAATTAACTCAAGTTTCCCCTATTAGTTCATATTTTAAATGAATCTTTAATTTAAAATGAACGTAAATAATAATAATAATAATAATAATAATAATAATAATAATAATAATGAACCAGAAAATAGGAAAGATTGCAGAATGTTGAATTTGCAGTGAAAGACCTGCCCTTGAACAGAACACTATGTAGGCTATATGTATTTATTTATTTATCTATTTATTTAATATTAATATTTGTGTGCTGTACAACAGCCAGAAGCCAATTAAAGTTCAGCACAGTACAAAACAATACAATAGACAAGAATACAAAAAGATAAAATATTAAAATGAATATAAAAACAATGGGATGTAAACGATAACGAGAGTAAATAAATAAATAAATAAATACTAACAAAATACATAATAAATTATGAAAACAAAGTGACATATAATACGAGTAACAATAAAGTAAATGCTATACATTAAATGGATCTAAATTATTTGCATGCAAATTAGCAATCTTGATGCATCTACAGATCGGAGAAATAGATTTTGAATTTCTAGTATAAAAAAAAATTGGAATATTAATCTTTTTGAAGGAATTCCAAGACTGATACTATTTAAGAAGGATTAACAATCAATTTCACCTTTTAAGACTTTACAAAAAAAATATTCAAGATCTTGACGTCTGGCATATAGACTACAAAATTTAAAATATTTGCAGTTTATAAACATAGGAATTGGGTGAAACTCGAAAAGTACATGATGAAATAAATTTTATTTAAATATTTTCCAATTTAACAGAGTCAGTGGAATAAATATTATTATTATTATTATTATTATTATTATTATTATAAACATTTTTATGTATCACGTATATCGGCCCGTTGCTATTTCTGTCCATTTTTCATAATATCTTCGGATAGATATCATTGCTACACACCTTTTCATGCGTCTTAGTTAATCGAGGGCATAACTTTTTAGCCGCCCAGCTCAACATAAGCTATTGGCGTTTAAGCAACAACGGCTAGTTTTATTGTAAAGATGCAGTCGCTGTTAGTGTTGGTAATTTAAATATTACATACGTCCAGACAAAATATTTTAGCCACGGAGATGAGACGTGGGAACTAAGTCGCGTGGAAAGCGATGTTCAGTGACATTCGCAGAAGAGTCATTTAACAAAGTACGAGCATGAGAACCTTCCTATATTCCTTGCGCGTCAATGGCTTGTCTTGTAGCTACAGTGATGGACGAAAAGTTTTCTTGGCTAGAAGCAACGCGCATGCCCAGGGTCAAACGCGCCTGTTCACAACACTTGCAACCATATAACACGTCCGTTTGCTGATGAAAGCATTAAAGTCAGAGAGACAAGAATCAGGATACAGTATGTGAAAGGTTTCTTTGTAATTAAATTGAATCATTACAATTTTCCCCAAAATCGTTGTTCGAACATGAGAAAAGGTTTGAATGTTACAGTACGTGACTGAATGATCGAGTAGTTGCACTAGGAGACACCTCGTGTAAAGACTCGGATTCGATTCCTGGCAAGTTCCTCTTTCTTTCTTGTTTAATGATTCCTTTAATCTATTATAATTGAGTGTCATTTTTTCGGTGTTTTGCGAGTATCTTATTCAATATTTCCAATATTACGATAATACGCAAAGAATTGCACGATTTATAGCACACGTACGAATGGTATATGGACGAAGTACTGATCCCATAGGCTATTTCATCTTTTTATGTTGATTTATTTGTTTATTTATTAATTTATTTTTCAAGTAAGGCCATATAGGTCTATATGTGGAATTTTTTACTGTGGAAGTCACTTCTTTAAGATATATAAAATATTTGCTATATAGAAAAAATAAGGCTTACTCAACAGAGATTTATTCAAGAAAATTTAAAAGAAGACTGCTTTGGCATTCGAACGCTAATACACAATATAGTATATCATTTTTTGATAGCTCTATGCTCTACCACTGAGCTAGTATGTATGTATAGGCACAGTCTAGTATATACAGTCACGAAGCTTGAGTTTATGAGGGTATGTACTAGGAACAATAGACTGTGCAGGTACTATTTCGCATTGTCTGTAATGAGGCGATAGTAACGATCCTAATGGTTAGCAACTATCTTTGGATGCATATTTACTACGTATTGAGCTTCGTGACTGTATGTAATAGAATGTGGTATAGGCCTATACTGCAGTTGAAAATAAAGCTAAGATTAAACCATCGTCACCTGACTTGAAATTTGCCTAGCTTATATGAACAGTGCTTAAGGACTCGACAGTTTGAACTCGGGTAATATCTTTGTCTATTAGGGCAGAGTTCTGATATTTCATCTGTGCATTCCGAAACCGTTTTTGTGCTAGAGAGGAGTATAACAGATAGGGATGGAAGACTGCGCATGCGTAGAACAGCACTCCCCCCACCCCCCAGTCTATCACATTACCAGAAAAATTAGTTGTTAAAATTGAAAAAAGAATTATGTATTTTTAAGTAGCAAATATTTGCAGTACTTAATAAAATAATCATAAAGGAATAAACTCTTAAGAATAATTTTTAAAATTTACTTCCTCATTCCAGCAATTCAATTTCTCTTAAGAAAAACAAAGCTAAGCGTGCGTGCTTAACCTGATATTATTGGTCTGAGTTGTAGTGAGACATTCCCCCCATTCGCTGTGACGTCATAAAAGCGCACATATAAAGTGTCAGAACTCTACACAGCTACTTTTATACCAAATAAAATAAACAGATAATAAGTGTTAGTGCAAACTTCAGGAGGGAAAGAAGGACCTGTATGTCACAGCGGCACATCTGGGTTTGTTTCGTTTTAAGACTTGTTTATTTCTGACCACTCCAATGTACTCCCCATGATAAATACGGCACATGCATACAGAAAGGCGGAGTGTTAAGCTAGTAGTAAGTCGGTGATGATGAGGCAGGGATCGCGGTGGCAGCCTTGTGAAGCTTGTAGCACCGCATGACAGATGGACTCCGGGAATGATGCAGCAAATGTGCTACACACAGTAGTAGCAACACTATCTGCATACTTCGCGCTTCTGTGCTCCTATTATTTTTTGTGTTCTTCCTCATGATCTGTTGTGAGGTCCATGCTGACGCACTCGCAGCTGTAAGCTGTATTACTCAAGATGAGATGGTAGGGTAAGCGAGTTAAGATACTAAAGAATGGAGGTGAACTATTCTACCCAGGTAGTTTAAATGCTGTACAAGTTACACACGACGCTACTGTGGTATAGAGATAATTCACACATCTGAAAATAATATATAACTACCCTGGACGTAATTTCTAGCGATCTTAACAAAATTACCGTATTCTATTACGCGTGCTGCGATTTTTGGATGTCCAATGTCCGTTAACAGAGTAAGTTACGTTGAGACGATGAAAATGGTCCAAATCAGCTGGTTAGGAATAAAATGGAAGACAGAGATCATGATGGTATGATAACGACTTCCAAGATGACAATGCTGATGATAACATTGGAGACGATGTTTGTGAAGACTGTGTTTGTAGTGAAGACAGTCATAGCGACAATGGTGAAAACCTCTACTACATCAATGGCGATGACTCTTGACGACGATAATATTGATGGCGATGGCTCTAACAACGATAATAATGACGGCGATGGCCCGAACGACAATAGTAATTATGACGGTGGCCCTGACGACGATAATAATGACGGCTATGGCCCTGACGACGATAATAATGACGGCTATGGCCCTGACGATAATAATGACGGCGATGGCCCTGACGATAATGACGGCGATGGCCCGAACGACAATAGTAATTATGACGGTGGCCCTGACGACAATAATAATGACGGTGATGGCCCGAACGACAATAGTAATTATGACGGTGGCCCTAACGACGATAATAATGACGGCTATGGCCCTGACGATAATAATGACGGCGATGGCCCTGACGATAATAATGACGGCGATGGCCCTGACGATAATAATGACGGCGATGGCCCTGATGATGATAATGATGGCGATGGCTCTGACGATAATAATGACGGCGATGGCTCTGACGATAATAATGACGGCGATGGCCCTGATGATGATAATGATGGCGATGGCTCTGACGATAATAATGACGGCGATGGCCCTGACGATAATAATGACGGCGATGGCCCGCACTACAATAGTAATTATGACGGTGGCCCTGACGACGATAATAATGACGGCTATGGCCCTGACGATAATAATGACGGCGATGGTTCTGACGATAATAATGACGGCGATGGTTCTGACGATAATAATGACGGCGATGGTTCTGACGATAATAATGACGGCGATGGTTCTGACGATAATAATGACGGCGATGGTTCTGACGATAATAATGACTGCGATGGTTCTGACGATAATAATGACGGCGATGGTTCTGACGATAATAATGACGGCTATGGCCCTGACGATAATAATGACGGCTATGGCCCTGATGATAATAATGACGGCGATGGCCCTGACGATAATAATGATGGCGATGGCTCTGACGATAATAATGACGGCGATGGCCCTGACGATAATAATGACGGCGATGGCCCGCACTACAATAGTAATTATGACGGTGGCCCTGACGACGATAATAATGACGGCGATGGTTCTGACGATAATAATGACGGCTATGGCCCTGACGATAATAATGACGGCGATGGTTCTTACGATAATAATGACGGCGATGGTTCTGACGATAATAATGACGGCGATGGTTCTGACGATAATAATGACGGCGATGGTTCTGATGATAATAATGACTGCTATGGTTCTGACGATAATAATGACGGCGATGGCCCGAACGACAATAGTAATTATGACGGTTGCCCTGACTTCGATAATAATGACGGTGATGGCCCGAACGACAATAGTAATTATGGCGGTTGCCCTGACTTCGATAATAATGACGGCGATGGCCCGAACGACAATAGTAATTATGACGGTTGCCCTGACTTCGATAATAATGACGGCGATGGCCCGAACGACAATAGTAATTATGGCGGTTGCCCTGACTTCGATAATAATGACGGCGATGGCCCGAACGACAATAGTAATTATGGCGGTGGCTCTGACGACGATAGTAATTATGGCGGTGGCCCTGAAGACGATAAGTAATTATGGCGGTGACCCTGAAGACGATAAGTAATTTTGGCGGTGAGCCTGAAGAGGATAGTAATTATGGCGGTGGCCCTGAAGAGGATAGTACTTATGGCGGTGGCCGTAACAACGATAGTACTTATGGCTGTGTCCCTGACGATGATATTAATTATGGCGGTGGCCTTGACGACGAGAATAATGATATGGATGGCCCTATCGACGATGATAATGACGACGATGGCCCTGATGACGACCATAAAAATGGCGATGATCCTGATGGCGATGGTCCTGACAACAGCGGCTCTCCTTTATCCAAACCGGTTGTGTCACATTAATTGTGAGTGACGAGCGAAAATGGTTTATCCTACAGAATTCTCTACATGTTTTCATTCCGTATGAAGTACAGAAAATATGTTTCGAATCATGGATCTACTACACTTCCGCCTTCAGATATGGACTAAAAGTAAATCTTACTTGACTCAGTTCGCTTGGAAGACTATTTCAATGTAAGACGAAAAGATATTCATTGTTATTAACATCCGAATGTTAAATTCCAAGCAGTACCCTAACAGAGAAAGTGTAATATAGGACCTAACTACCATTTATTATGTTTGCCTTTGAAAATACTTCTATGAATTCGCAATATCAATTTATATGAAGGTCTGCGAGATTTATGTAGAAAATATTTCGTGTTTATCTTTTTGATATTCCGAATTGATGTTCATTTTCTTGGTGTCATGCTGGTTTCCTGTTGTTATATAGTGCAGCGTGAAATCTATCTGCTACACTGGCAACCGTGGCATGGTGCGTCATTATTACAAATGTAACTTCCCATAGTTATGAAGTGTAAAGGACCAGACGAATAGTGTTATACATTTATTTTTAAACCCGAGGTCATACTTCTATATGAAGCTTATGCCGAAACTGTAAGCGTACTCAGGGGTACAAGTTTAATATTTTCAACAATACTGTAGATTAACCATGGAAACAGTCTGTTGTTATTTAGTTCTGTTCTCTTGTTTAGATTTTTAAATTTATCTTTTTGTCCGGAGATATTTAATTTAACTGATGGATTTCACAATGTGGATAAAAGACTACAAAGCTACAATCTCCAGCAGTTCTTGAATAATTTCTAGTAAAAAGAACCCTATATGAAATATATGTTGTATTATTAATTTATATAATTTCCCGTAAGTGAGAATTTTGCATGAAAGATTTTCAAACTCGGTATTTTCTGAAATGCGCAGCAATTCTACACAATTTTAACGTTCAGCATACTTTTCGGTGCTTACTTTTTACTTTCACACTGTACGAAATATCTAAGAAGTCAGAAATTCCCCGGATTTTTATGTATTTGTGAACATCAAATACAGACGGTGTTTATTTTTCAAAATAGTCCCCAAGGTTATCTGTAGGATACATCTCTGCCAGCGATCAGGGAGCTTCTTTGTTCCTTATTGAAATAACATATTTGATTGGTTGTGCAGCCATTTGCATACTTCTCTCATCATAAAATTGTTTTTGCATTAATGTTTTGTCTGCTAAGATTTTCTTCAGCAGCCCAAACTAGTGAAAATCGCAAAGGAATAAATCCCTCCTTATATGGAGATGCTGAAGTAGCCTACTTCTAGTTCAGTATGGGTATCTTGGGTGATTCTGAGCACTGAGAACGGGCGTTGTCGTGATGGAGGGTCATACCTTTGGACAGTTTTCCACTTCTTCTCAACTTGACTTAATTTTATTCGCATTTTAAAACATTAATATAGGCCAAGTATGCCGCATTTGTTGATTCTTGAGTTAAGAGAAACTCCATAGTTTAATACTACATACCTTTACATTTTTCTCAAATGATTTCAATTTAAAAATTTCTTAATAGTTGCGAATCTAAATGTCTCCATTTCGTGCTAGCAATCTCTGTTTCAGGAATGCATTAGCGTGCCCAAGTCTTTTTAGTTGTCGCAGTTCTATCCAGTTGTCGCAATTTTATACAGTAACTCATGACAGATAAATAAATATGAGCCGATGGACCATGGACTGATTGATAAAGCACGATTTGCATCATAACGCATATCTGTATAAAATTATTCAAATCTTCAACAGATAAGCATACAAATAAAATTATAAAGCTAATTTTGAAACAGAATCAAGTTATAAAAATCATATACTGTAGTCGTCTCTACTATTGGATTTACCACTAAGTACACTTAAAATATTTAGAAATTATATATGTAAAATGTTATAAATCAGAAAACAGAAAAATAAATGTCACATAGCTAGAAGAAAATTTTAATACACAAAAGTTATATAATAAAACCTTTAAATTTCTGGTTTCACAGTAGCTTCACTAAATGAGCAAACCGTGTAAATGTAAATTCTCTAGTATTCGCTTAAATCCATACAATTGCTGTAAACCTTGTAAAAATAATAATATTGTTATTATTATTATTATTATTATTATTATTATTATTATTAGTAGTAGTAGTAGTAGTAGTAGTAGTAGTAGTAGTAGTAGTAGTAGTAGTAGTATGTTTGTAGCAAATACTTGCAAAGACAATAAAGTATCAAGTTGTAATTAACATTCATTGCGTAAGTATATTGTCCAGTATAATACAAGAAAGATGGTAATAAAATATATCTTACAATTATTATCATTATTATAATCAAGTTTATTATTTTAAGTGCTTAATGGCACAAATAATTTCTATGAACAATGTGAAAGAGTGAATTGGTACCGGTATTAGAACTGAGGATGCAAATCGATGGTGTTATAATTTTATGAAATTTTTTTTTTAATAAATTGATTTCAAGAAATACAAAATTACATTTACACAAACCGTTGAATGCGCCTATACCGACTTAAGCTTCTGAAAACCTTCACAATTACGGAAAGAAATGAACAGAAGCTGAAAATTTTAGAACTTAAAGTGTGATAAAAATATTTGGTGCAGTATTTGATACAGTTAGTTTGGAATGCAGAAGATTTTCAAACGAAGTTTACAGGAACTTAGGAAACCCAACAGTTGCAAAAGTCAAAGGTAAAAAGGCTGGGAAAGTTAGAACGTGGAAAAAAGAGCCCACGCAGTAAAGGCAATAAGAGAATTTTGGAAGAACTAGTATATACATGCAGGCCACTTGACTGAACGGAACTTAGATGTTTTGATAACTTAAGACAAGACATAAGTTTGTTAAAAATTAAATTTGAGATTGGAAGATCTGTCCAACTACAAAGTACGATAACATTTTATTGTCAATTCAGCAGCGAAGACGTTTCGTAGCTTGGAAAGGCGATAATAATAATGGCAATAACAATAATAGGCTAATAATAATAATAATAATAATAATAATAATAATAATAATAATAATAATATGTCTATGGCAACGCAGAAACAAAACATGATTTAAGTCAATACATGTGCGCACTGTTACCGACATTAACAATGGACCTGGTTTATTATTCATATATTTTACATTAGAGTTTGGAGTTTAATTCGTGGAAAAAGCACTAAATGGCTTTGTTTTCTGCGAAAAAGAAAACATTGTAACGATTCCTAGTGTAAAGCTTCGTTTTATTTTTGTTCATACCAGCTTTCATCACAAAACGATTGTGATATTGTAGTCCCTTGTAGCGGACCGCTTCTTCTATACGTCTGTGTGTATTGATTCAGTCACTGTGTGAGGCTAAACCTTATTATTGTATGGCTTATACAAGAAGCCACGAGATAAGAGAGGATGCGGCCGTTGAAAGAACTTCGCCCCAACCCGGGGTGGTGATGAGTGACTAGGCACAATCATTTATTGGTCCAATAGAAATACAAATGTATTATGTCGCCACAACTGGCAAGAGGAACAAGAGTCCAGTACTTCGGCGGCGGACTGTGCTATCCAACTCCGTTTCGTTTTCAGCTTGCGAAAGTTTCACAAAAATATCGCGGGTTCAGTACTACAACTAGGTAACTTCAAATCTAATGTCTTCAGATAATTAGGAAACAGATTTGTGTATCCACGCTGTTGTCTTGCTGTGTAGTAATACTGTGTAGTGAACTTTTTAAAATAAATTTATTTTGAGACCACAATTGAACTCTAAACTTACTACTTAAGCAACCTACTGACGTAGCTATCACACAGAAATAAATCAAGTTATTTGGTTATAGCCTAGATCATATATACCCCAGATACGTCGGCCTTATAGGTTTTGAAGTTAACAACTTTTGTCAGGTTTACTACGCTGCCATCTAGTTGTTACATAAGGAGTCACGTCATAATTCCCATTTGAATTGCATTAGCGACTGTACTGCCATCTGGTGTTCGTTTACGGCGGACGGGTGGCGATCCTGGCGGTTGTTCTCTTCAAAGTGCAAACGATTTTAACATAGCGATGACCTATCTGTTACATTTATAGGTAGTACTAGACCCGCAATATAAAAGTTTATGCAAGTTTTATAAAAGTGAAGTCAACCCTATTACAAGCCAAAGCGGCCCACGAGGATGGCGGTAAGTTAAGCCTCCTATCTTTACATGAATCGAGGATTGCAGAAACAGCACGTCATGAAAACTAATTTTTTCAGTAGACACAAAAAACAGTATTACTGGTGGTAGTCCACATCATTGGTTATAGTACTGGCTTCTTCAGAGAGAAGCCTAATAGATGTGTCATTATATATATTTTTTTTTATTTTATTAGGTTATTTTACGACGCTTTATCAACATCTTTGGTTATTTAGCGTCTGAATGAGATGAAGGTGATAATGCCGGTGAAATGAGTCCGGGGTCCAGCACCGAAAGTTACACAGCATTTGCTCATGTGGGTTGAGGGAAAACCCCGGAAAAAACCTCAACCAGGTAACTTGCCCCGACCGGGAATCGAACCCGGGCCACCTGGTTTCGCGGCCAGACGCGCTATCCATTACTCCACAGGTGTGGACGTGTCGTTTTATACCAAATTTATTGGAATCTAATGAATTGTTAATGAAATAAATCAATGTAACCTCTATTAGCTTGACATGTCCTATTTCTGCAAAGGATCAAAATTGTAGTATAATAATTTCAGTTCAACTGAAGTTTATTTGTCAGATTAGGGATATAATATATGCATATGTCTACTGTGTACTTAATACTTAAGTTCAGCATATAAATGAACTTATTTTTCCACTATAGGCCACTGAAGAATATTATTGTAAAATTCTTGATATTCATGTGATGTGTAACGCATTAGTTTGCTTATATCGTCAAGCTTCTCTCTTTGAATTGGCACGATTTTGTCTGGATATGCCAATGAAGAAGGTAAATATGGTATTCTCCTTTGTACTTACAAGCAAACATTCTCATGGGGGCAGATAAAAATATTAATCGTTTTTCTTCCATCATTTTAATAATGTCAAAAGAAGTGCTTACACAAATTTTGGCCATTCGAGCGCAATTACGAAAGCCGTAAAAAATAAGTTTCCCTGGGGTCCTTTACAGAAAGAGAAGAAAATTTCATGGAAAGTTTTATTGGAACAGATATAGCAATTGTTGAGTTATTTTTCAACGTGTTCACCACCAGAATTGAGACATTTGTCATTCAGTGGGATCAATTTTTATATCCTTGTGTCGTAGATGTCTGCCGTCTGGAATCGGCACCAATGTGTCGGCACATGTCTTTGACATGAGTTGTTTCTGCGCGCTTCCGGGATTTCACAGGTCTCCAAATGTGAGACGGCTATACTGACATATGTGGTTTCTGCATGGAATGATCTCTATATCAACAGTCCACGCAACTCGAATAAACTCATTTCGCCACAAATAGTGACATGTGCTGTTTCTGCAATCCCTGATTCACAATCAATCGGCATTAATGGCAGTAGAGATGTCAGTTCTACGTGACCGACGCCTTTACACTCAAGGAAATGTCCCTGGTATTCATTTCTGTTAGAAGCTGAATAAATCTCAGGACTATAGTGTGGCCCGAAGAATTAGATCAATGAAGAATATCCATGACCCTATCGGGAATTGAATCCGCGACCTTCAGGTTTCATAGCCTTATGTCTTAATCGTGATTTTACCGCGCGCATCTGTTTTTAGTCTGTAGTGTAGTTTATCCAGTTTATTCCGAGGCTTCTTCCAATTCCTTCCTCTGTCCTGCATTGAGTAGTGGGCTGGTTTCCGGTAAAATTGAGGCTGGTTCACTAGTGAAATGAAGTGTCGAGATAACATATACCTCCCCATTAGCCTATTTCGAAATGATTTAGTTTGTCGTGTTATCAGTTATATTACGTTAAGAACATTTATTTCTTTAACTCCTCTATTTAATTTTTATATCTCAATCTGTCTTCAAATCAAGAGACTGGCCTAAATTGAAAATTCTACTATGTGTCAGACAGTGTTTCTCATTGCTGCTGTCGGCCTCTGTAGCGTAGTTGGTACAGCGCTGGCCTTCTATACTCGAGGTTGCGATAGGCACAAGTCAGTAGATTTACTGGCATGTAAAAGCACTCCTGCGGGACAAAATTCCGGTACACCGGTGACGCTAATATAACCTCTGCAGTTGCGAGCGTCGTTAAATAAACCATAATTTAATTTAATTTTTTCATTGCTGATAGTGACAGGCAAGGCCGAGAAATACAGTACTTGGTGATAATTAAGAACTGGCCAAAATGATGGCAAAAGAAAGTGGAGTACTTGGAGAAAATCTCCCCTAAACTTTGTTTGCGGTGATTCCAACAAATCATTGAAAATTAAGTAGGCCTATAGTAAAATTGAAAGCCAACTGATTGTGGTGTAGACAACGGTTAATATGCAGTTATGTAGAAAATATTATCTAAGTTGTAATCACCGCTATTATATGCATTTTTAATAATTCTCAGATGTCAACAGAGCCTAGCCTGGCATCCTTTGGAAGAGCAAATGAATTCTGAGCGAAGTAAACATACCGACAAGCTATGCAAATCTAGTTTTTCAGGTAAAGCTCCCTGTAAAGAGCTTTACCTGAAAAACTATATTTGCATAATATATACATACGTTAACAGAAAACCACAATTCCAAGTCACACAGAGTTTGTGTGCACTCGATGTGGGTCTCTGGGCTCTCGACAGCCCACTCGAGTTGTGTGGATATAAGGGGAAAAATTGAGACGGTGTCGGGTGGAGTTCCTAGGTAACTCAGACGTTAGAGCGCTGGTGCATTCAGAGGTCAGAGGTCCCGGGATCGATATCCGGCGCCGGAACAATTTTTACCTTGAAATTATTCATACCGATAAGCTATTTATCTCCCCCCCCCAAGTTACATGAATTAAAGACAGATATCTCTGCAAGCCATCGCATCTTTATATTCAGAATGCAAATTTCTTTCATGAGGCCTCTGACAGGTAAAGTAGAAAAAAAAAAAAAGACAAATATGACGTAACAGGTCTTCAAGAGTCATGAAATATGAGATTTCAAGGAATTCAGCTCCATTAAGAGTTATAAATTATTAGTCTTTTTAATATATTTTGGAAGCATGACTATTTGAACGTTTATTTCTGTATATTGTTTTCTCTGGTATAAGTTCGGTCTCGTATTGGCACCGCATGTCTGCCAGGTGTATGAATTAAAAAATTTTCGAGAAACTAAATTTGAAGTGTAAATACCTGATAAAATTTTTGACGCAGTACATAGCTGAACATTCAATACCTGATAAGTAATCTTAAAATTCGTAAAAACAAAGCTATGAATAGAATAATAAAATTTTGTAAGATTTAACACACAAGGAAGAAGTAGAGAAAAAATTAAGAGAGAATGATGAATGGTAGATATTCTGAACAAGACGACATTATTAGACCTCAGATTTTTAAGCACTTAAAAACAAATTTTAGGCACCTAAATAGGCTCTGAATTTATCAAAATAGGCACTAAAACATAGGTTTAGGTACCTAAAAATACAATTTCAACAGCTAAAAATACTATTTTATATAGCTAAAATATAATTTCTGTCCACACAAACTACAGTAACTATAAAAATGCAATTAATTAGTGAGTATTAAGCATTACGGTAATACAAAAAAAAAGTAAAAATATACCGTTAGAAACTTTATTTTTGTTAAGTCTTAAATTATGAATACCGGTACGTATATTTTAATGAATTCATCAGCCTTATTGCTCTAAGGCTGCTAATACATAAGTTTTCATATTATAATTAAATTAATTAATTTACCAATTAATTTACAATTAACACATTTTTCATAATTGATATTGCAATACATACCAACGTATTTCTCCAATTTTTTTTATGGTGAAACTTTGTCTTTTCTTATACAGAACCATTTTATAAACGAAAAAAAAAAATTATTTCCAGTGATGCCGAAGCAATAGATGCATATTTACATTTAGCAATATTTGTCATATTGATTTCTTTAGGGAGAACTAGGCCTACATCCTGCCGATTCATCACAATCGTACTGTCTGCTCAAGTGATCAACAAAACCAGACACCTTCCAGGGATTTCTTCATTCCTACAACCAAATTATTACAGGATATTTGAACCAAACTCACCCCATGACATTCAGAACTTTCTTTTTCACTACTAGACCACATGAAAATTTAAAAACATGTATGTAACAAATAGAAATAGTAATTTTAGAATCTAAAACCTTAAAATAGGTCTCAGTGGACAAAATAGACTTTTCAGACACCATAAAACCACTTTCAAACGTTCATATTTTATATAAAATGTGAAGATATTTAACTAGTTTTAGTTTACCCCTATAGAAAAAATAGACATTTAACCTAAAATCCGAGCTGTAACCGTTACAGCATTCTATAATTGTAGAGACTTTTTCTTTTTTCCTTACAGAGGAAGACCTCGAAGGATTACATCGCAGTCCGAGGGTTATTGCGTTCAACACTTCTCTCGTAGGAATGATTGTAGAAGTTCGTAGGATCGCATTCCTGTAAGTATTTTGTTTCTCTATTTGTTGCCATCTATTAATCAGCTTACATAACACTCAGTTAACGACAAATTCTGCTTTAACGACCCTCTGTCCTGTGATGTCATCTATGTGCGAGTCAACGGTATTACATTCTGCTGGATATTTTGTTGACCTGAAATCATTGAATGATGGTAAATGAAATTGAAATCAGTGAAGGAAAATGCGCCCGAGGGCCAAACGGCGAAAATTGTCCACTTACTTCCAATTTGTTCAGGAAAAACTCGGAAAAACCCCAATTAGGCAATTGTCCCGAACAGGATTTGACCCCATATCGGATACTTTGATAGTAAGATATACTCACTACTGTTCCACAGCGGTGAACTAGAGGCAATTTATATACTAGCCTATATAAAATAAGAGATGTCAGATATATTGAGTCAAACTGGGAAGGAGATCAGGAAGAGGAAAGAGAAGGACTACAAACTCTTAAAAAAGAAAACTAATGGAAAAATATTCTCTCATTTATCCAACATGTATATTATTTAGGTCAGTGTGTTAAACCTGTTAGTACGCTTGAGGAAAGTTACATAGAGACAAGAAACACGTCAAAGCAACTGCACTGCATGCAACTAACCTCATGACTCCAAATAAATTGAGTAATTCGTCTGCAGATGGCTCTAAAATAGTTCCTACTTCATTAAAACTTAAGTTGAACTTCAATCTTCTCTTGCATAAATGTTACAGAAATGCTACGGCGACAATATAAAAAAAAATTGCAACCATCCGATGTCCTCTTTTGCAATGAATGTGAAAAAGAGAAAGAGAATGGAAGATTGACAGACCAAAATACTGACGTACATACACCAGACTAGAAGAAGGGATGGGCGTTCCAGATCCGAAGGTTTCGCTTAGTGTTCAGCGGATTTTTTTATTCCACCCTACTTTCCAACCTCGATTTGCCTTCTTTTCTGTTCTTTTCCGTACATATCACCCTTGGCTATCTTCATCCCCCTCCATACACACACCCTCACCCCCGCACGCGAGAACATCCCCTGCACCTTAAGGGAAGGATGAGTTCTTACTTGCTGCTTCTTCTGAGGTCGTCTACTTGATGACACGAATTTTTCATCTTCTCCTCTTAGCGTCTATCTCTTTTTCTTCTTTACTTCTTTTCTTACTTTGGTACTGTCAGCAGAAGTTGGAATTGGGGAATAGTGGTAGTTGATCAGGAAAAAAAAAAGCAATGTGAGGGAGAGGGAGAAAGAGAGGAATGATGTAGAAATTGCACTACATTCTAGTATATGGTGAAGAGTATTCCGGATTCCTTTTAATGCAGCAAGAAAAAGTTGCTGATCTAATGTTGGACTCAACAGTAAATGTCGTTTCCTACGTTGCGAACAATTGTAATCATATAGGCCTACTACGCTTCTTAAAGGCGAACCCAATTAAGAATTTTGAGTTAGTATACAGTAAAACTGAGTCATTGCTGTCATTTTTTTTTTACAAATACTACTTAATATAGTTCCTGTTATCTGTTCAGTATGCAGCTATTCCAGGCAAACTGGGAATTCCAATGAAGTTATTTTCAGAAATATTTGTTTATTATTAGTGTAAGACATAGATAAGGCTCTGAATTTAAATATTTTAATATAAAAATGGGAAATTTATCCTTTGGAAAGGTGGAAAAATTCAAGTACCTTGGATCAACAGTAACAACTATAAATGACACTCGAGAGGAAATTAAACACAGAATAAATATGGGAAATGCCTCTTATTACTCGGTTGATATGCTTTTATCATCCAGTCTGCTGTCAAAAAATGTGAAAGTTAGAATTTATAAAACAGTTATATTACCGGTTGTTCTTTATGGCTGTGAGACTTGGACTCTCACTTTGAGAGAGGAACAGAGGTTAGGGTGTTCGAGAATAAGGTTCTCAGGAAAAAAATTGAGGCTAACAGGGATGAAGTTAAAGGAGAGCGCAGAACTGCTCGCATTGTGTTTTTCACCTAACATAATTAGGAACATTAAATCCAGACGTTTGAGATGGGCAGAGCACGATGTAGCACGTATGGGTGAATCTAGGAATGCATATAGAGTGTTAGTTGGAAGACCTGAGGGAAAATGACCTCTGCGGAGGCCAACACGTAGATGGGAGGATAATATTAAAATAGACTTGAGGGAGGTGTTATATGATGGTAGGGACTGGATTAGTCTTGCTCAGGATAGGGACCGATGATGGGCCTATGTGAGGGCGGCAATGAACCTCCGGGTTCCTTAAAAGTCATTTTTACACCCCTTTGCTTCTGACTGTCTCATACACGTTTAATGCTACCAAAGAAAGTTGAAGAGTTTTCATTCATGGGTAATCTAAATGTAGTATGAATATGGATTAGACAAATCAGCATTTAAGTTAATGTGCACTAGGATGGTCCTTATGATGTAAAATTCTAAATCCGAAGGAATATTGACGGGCGCCCCCTACATTGGTTCCATTTGATGTAAAAACATTACACAATTTTTTTTTTATTTTCAATAATATTTAGGGTGTACTTAGCTAACATAACTATTTAATAGCATATAGCCTTATGATATAGCTATATGTGATGAATAATGTAGATAACAATTGCAATAATTACAGTTCGTAAGTAAAGAAATTAATAAAAAAAACAAACAAATTTTGTTTTACTCCAAATGCAAAATTGACATGTAATTGAATTTAAATGTAATGATGAGGAGTTGAAGCTGATGGTGATTCACTTTCACATCTGTTGGGTGATAGCTGCCGTAGTGATGGATGGAAGAAATTTACGGTGCTGTGCTACTACTTGAAGGATGAATTGAGTTTGCTCTTCCGATTTGGTGCGCAGCTCATCGTATTCTTGCATGAGAGCCACTCCTTCCTCAGCAGTATCATTGGTGACATGTAGTTTGGCCACAGATCGTTGGAGTTCACAATATAATTGTTTAAGGAAAGAGCTTCGAAGAACTTCCTTATTACGAAGTCAGGAATCTCTTTCACTCTGATGGCATGATCAGAAAGAGCGATTCGTTCCTGCGGATCTTCCGAAATAGGAGACCTGTCTAATCCCAATACCATCTTCCTCTTTTCTTCAACCGAGATTGAGTCATCGAAGGAAGAAAAGTCAATCAGTTCCTCGGAAAGGTACCAGAAGTGTGCTTTGAGTTTCTTCAGGACACCAAGAGAAATTCTGTCTCCAGAAACCAGTGAACGTTGCGCTAAGAGAAGATTTTTCTTCGGAGCAGATATTCCAAGACGTGATGAGAACCAACTTCTGATGTAAAACTTGACTCCGAAAATGCAGAGTTCCTTGAATTCATTTAGTTCACGAGTAGTTAAACGAAATGCACTATTCCGAAAAAGAAAGATCTTCATGCCATAAATCTTGCACGGTGCATAGCTTCTGGTTTCATAAATTTGATTCCTCCTTGAGTAACTCCTCCTAAGAATATAACAGTAAGCTCCAATAATTCTCTATAATCATCTCTAAGGTGATTAGTGCTAAAACTGCTCAGTGGAAAATGAAAGGACTTCTTTATTGACAGAATCCTATTCGGTTAGTAGTGTTTCGTCAGTAATTCCAGGATTGAAGTGTTCTTTGATGATATTTGGCCATAACGTTTTGAATCGTTTGAGCTAAGGAAACGCCCATACATGTAATTTCATGAATATAACAAACCAAAAATTCAAACGGAGAAAATTCAAGGTCATACCCCAAATATTAATTGAATTGAAAAATATTTTTTGGAATTTCATTTCAACCAATTTGGAACACTTTTAGGGGGCGTCCGTTTCATATTTCGAAAATTGAAAAATAAGGACCACCCTAATGTACACTGAACATTTATTACCCGTTAGTGAACAGGTACAGTTGTATAATTCATTCATTAATATTAATTTTGTAAAAAAAATATTTCCTGATTGATTCTAATTTTGGATATTCGAATTTTTTCAAATTCCCCAAAGAGCTTGAATTAAAAAGATTCCATTGTATTTTCTTTCCTTAGTTTTTAGTTGATAGTCATTTGGCGGTTTCATATTTACGGACATTGACAGCAATTATTCATTTTTATATTAACCCAAAATGTTCAATAGAGTTGACTTTTAAGCACGTATCATCTATGTTTACAATTGTACATAACGTTGTGAGAGATATTTACCGTTGAATCTAACATTACATTACTAACTGTTTCTTTCTGCATTAAAAGGAATCCTATATACTCTTTACAA
Source organism: Periplaneta americana (assembly GCF_040183065.1). Lineage (NCBI taxonomy): Eukaryota > Metazoa > Arthropoda > Insecta > Blattodea > Blattidae > Periplaneta > Periplaneta americana. The sequence goes on from NC_091118.1 coordinate 150,891,413, forward strand.
TTTGTAGAATGTAGTGTAATTTCAACATAATTTTTTGTCTCATCGACTACTACTGTTTCTGTATACCTGTCGATTTTAAGTTGGGCCCAACAGTAAATATAATTTGTTATATTGTGAAGAATTGTAAACATAAGTTGTGTGCACTAAATGATGAACTATGTTCAGAAATTCTAGGTTAATGTGAGACTGTATCATTGCTGTCACTTGCTGTTAAAATAAAAGGGTCGTATCAGTTAGAATACGTAACTATGATACGTAAAGAAAAATTGACGAAATACGGTTTCAGTTCCACATAATATTCTTTATAAGAATTTGTGATCAAAGTTCTTCTGCAATTTTTTAAAATGTAATAAATTGCATACAGGATCTCTGAGATCAAATGTTAAAAAATCATAAGATGCGCATACACATTAGTCATTGGGTAATAGCAGTAGTTCATCGAAACAGGAAATAAAAAAGAAAGGCAGAAAGAGGAGGAGAAGAAGAAGAAGAAGAAGAAGAAGAAGAAGAAGAAAAGAGGGAGAAATTATACAGAAATTGCACATACTTCACTCTATCGTTAACAGTTCAATAAGGAAAAATAGCCTAGTTGCTGATCTAGTGTCAGACTCAACAGTAATTTTCATTTGCTATGCTATAACAATTGTAAACATAGACTGTGCGTGCTGAGAGATGAATCCTACTGAGAATTGTGTGTTAATTTGTTGCATCATCTGTCAATGCAAAATCGTCGGTTCACTTTGAATGTATAACTAGTGTACGCGGAAGTGTTGTGTTAATGTGCTAGCTACACATCATTCCTTTTAGAAGCAGTCAAGATAGTAGTTCTTTTGTGATTGGCCAAAATGAAATCAATCAGGCCTATACATAACATATAGGTGTAATATTTAGTTAATAGAATACTGAAATGTTTTAGATTACTCTGCAAAGCGATTAATGATAATGAATTACTTATTCAAATCCTACATAGCTTCCTTGCCACTTTAATATGTAAGCGAAAGTTATAGAATACTGTAATAAATTAAATGCCTGTGAAGAAGCAACATACTTCAGGAGAGTTGCATTGTAATAATGTATTTTATTTTTGCACGATTACTTCCAGGAGAATATTAATTGATTCTAATATATCCGTAACAGTATTATCAAATAAAAGGAATAAGATCTTAATATAGTTTGATCTTATATATTTTAGTTCAAGTGGTGACCAGAATTCTAGACACTAAATAAGAACTGAACAAGATATGAAGTACAGTAAGCCAGCTCATTCAAAAGTAGCAGTAGCAAATGAGGTAAAAATAACATAATATAAATCAACATTGTATACATAGGCCTATTCTTTCGTCCCAAGCCTAAAAGACTTATCTTTTTTTATATTTTTCGGTTTTTTACCACAGTAATATTTAGTGGTCTCTCTATCATTTTCCTAAGCAGAATGGTCGTAATTCATTTAGAAAGTGACGAAAAACACGAATGAAATTATGACGTATCTCAATATTTTATTGAAATCCTAAGCGAAATAACAGTATCGTGATTTCCTTAGCAATAAAATTGTAACTCTGAGATGCGACCGTTCTGGCGTGCAGAGCGCAACTCTTTCTCTAGCACAATTGGCTTGGTTATGAGTAGAGTCCTGCGTTTGGTTACTTTGAGTAGGCCTACAAGTTAGGTGTACATGGATTTATACGCCTATTAGCTTCGCTTGGAACGAACAGCTCTGACTCGTCTCCCGCTCCGTTTGTGTTTACATCTGCTTATTCCTATAGACCAGCGGTGACCAAAGCGGGTGTCGTGTTTACATCGTGTAATCACAGACATTGAAACGAGTACGAGGAATTTTCTGTACATTGCTGTGTGTTTCATTCACGTACTGAAGGCAAGCAGTGGTGGTATCATGTCGCTCTACAATCTCTGTCACTACAAGCATTAAGAGGTGGTTTCGTAAAGCATGAGAAGGAGAATTTTTTTGATGTTCTGACGGACAAAATGTAGGCTTAATATGTTTACTTTGCTGAACGGTTCAATTAAGAGTATATATAAACATTAATTGCCACGCTGAATAATGTATTATTATTATTATTATTATTATTATTATTATTATTTTCCACTAAGTATCCGTTTCTACAATTTCTACTGTACGTGCATGAATATTGACATTTTTAGATCTTCTCCCTAGAAGGATAAAAATTTTAGTTTTTAATCTCAATTTTAATCTCCTTAATGTTTAGATTAGGACAACTGTTTATTAGTAATTCATTTAATAATAATATTATAGAAAAAATGATTCAATGTTATGTGCCAACGAGCTGTTAAACGCCAGAAATTGACATGTCTTAAATCATAGCCAGGAAGAGAACGATGAGATAAATAAATGTAAGGAAGTCAGCTATCTCATGGGGTTTGAAATATCTAGTGCTCTAAAGCCTTGTAATAGTACAGAATTTCTCAAAAGAGTAATGATTAAAGTACCTTAAATAACTTGTTCATCAGAAGGTTTTAATTTCGAAAAACTACGAATTTCTTGACTAAGTGTCGAGAGAAGAATTTAAGAGGAAGATTAAAAAAAGAAGCAAGAAAAATCGTATATTATTCTCTGGCTCTTGATGACAGCAGTGACATTACTGAAACAGCAAAGCTTGAGATTTTTATCCGCGGGATTGAGCAAGATGTTAGTACAGGAACCACCACTGGTTGTATTTTTCATGCCAAGTACCTTTCCTCCGTCTTCTTACTTCATAGGCTGTCTGTCGCATGTAATCACTGCACTCGAGTTTTGGTCACCTCTGCTATAGACACTGAACAATGAGAATACTACTCGCGCACAAAATAGTCACGTGGATTTAATAAGAAACTAAATATTTGTTTAAAGCCACCTTATGGACATCAGAATATTATTCTCACAATACGTAAAAAGCATCTAAATGATAGATAGGCCTACTTTTTTGTTTCACAATATATTTTTCACCCAAGAAGTAAAAACTAATGCTCATTATTTTTCTCCTATTTACAGAGTTTTGAATATTTAAATTGAACTTTTTAAAATGAATAGAGTAGATAAATTTTATCAAAGTGAAAATGAGTTTAGAAGTAACTATTGTATAGTATTCTATTTGAGTATTCGCAATTGAAAAAGAGTTAATAATTGAAAAAGAGTATTGAAATATGGTCTTTCAGCTTTTGTTCATTTAGCTATAAATGTTTGTAGGTTTTTGTCTCAATGTGTTATTATTATTATTATTATTATTATTATTATTATTATTATTATTATTATTATTATTATTATTATACATCACCATCACCACCACTACCATCATTATATTCACGTGCATACATATGGCGAAACAAGCTGGACTTGTGGAAAACAGATTTTGGGACATCTTGACCGCAATACTTCCGTCATTTGTCTAAAACTGAAATCATTCCCTGAATTAATAACGTTCGTCAACAATCATTTTAAAGAAAACAGTGAGGTCAAGATTTTTATGTTATAATTGGTGATTTACCATGACACGAATGGGTGATTCATAACAAAAAGTGTGTTTAGTTGTTCTCCTTTGTTACATTTCTACCTGCTCTTTTCTTTCAGTCTTTTTTTTTTTTCGCTATATCCATCATTTGTCTCTAGAATCATTAGCCCGCGTCTGTCCCTCCCCGGCAAGTAGACTTGTTTCTTGTAACATCCTGGCATTCCCGTGGTTTTCTCTGAGGAGCTGCTGCTATCATTAGTCCCCTCTTCAAGGCGCAACTTCGCCGCGGTTTACTCCGTCTGTGCTTCTGTCAAGTATTGCGATCACTGAACCGTTTACTTCATCGTAGCGATTTCTGTTTACACTGCAGGCACTAGTACGGTAGATCAACGTGTGGTACGTTTTTGAACAGATCTTTTCCGATATTTTGTTTCCAAGTCGACAATTTATTATGTCGTGATTTTACTTTGCAGTTTTATATTTACATTTATTTTTATTTGGTTTCAGAATAGGAGAACATTGTAAATTATTTTTGTTTCTATAAGGTGCTGCTGAGTTTGTGTAAAGGCTGGTTCACAATAAACCGCGAACGGAAACGACAACGAAAACGGAAATAATATTAAAATAAATGTATTTAAATGTGAGCATTCACAATTTAATTATGAATGCTCACATTCAAATACATTTATTTTAACAATATTTCCGTCTCGTTCTCGTTGTCGTTTCCGTTTCCGGTTTATTGTGAACCAGCCTTAATTTCTATGTACAATTTTCATTTTATCTTGACAATTTACATCAGTTAGATGCTAATAAAAATGTGTGCACAATTTTTTAAAATCTTTATTTTGAAAAATGTCCCTCAGAAATTTTTATACGGTATTTCTTTGTTTAAAAATAATCGATATTATTATCAAACATTGTGCGCCTCAGATGAAGATTATCAATTTCCTAAACGTTTAAAATGAAGCTAAGAATCCTATAAAGCAATGGTGGATTGGTTTTTCCTGTTCAATATCTTCATTTGTAAATATATAACTTTAAACATTTAATTTTTTGTTTTTAAATTTCACTTCCCGACATAAAAAATCATATCGTTCTTAATAATGATAAAATATGTAGTACATGAATGCAGAATTTCATACACAGACCTAGCCTATACTTTAGGTATAGTCATTTAGGAGAATCTTATTTCTAGTAAGTTAAAAAGAAAATCTAATTTCAGATAAAGTCACTTAAAAATTTTATTATGCATTCTGATTATTAACGTTTTATGTAGGTTATACTGAATATGTAACTCAGAATAAAGACAGCGATGAAGTCTTCACTACAGTAATCCTCAAGAAACTGTAGTCTTTTGGCACCATATTTAAAAAAATGAAGAAAATGACCAAAACTCGGTAGCACGTCTTCTTAAACATTTTTCCTTACCCTTGCGTTCCATACATTTTTCTCAAATATTTTACTAAATGAAATGCGCAACGCAAAATAAATTTAATGGACAATTGAAAAAGTAAAGCAAGGAAACTCTAGAAACACAGTCTTAAGCGCGCAATCTTGTAAGGGATTCATGACACTGATTGAGTAGCCACGTGAGCTCGAAAGACTGTAGTTCACTTGTCTCATTCCGGAGTGCGCATTCTGAATGAACTTAAGAAATTGTAAAAAAGAAAGAGCAAATAGAAGATGAATAATTTTGTTATGCTTCAATTTCTACTTGTTTCTCCTTATGATAACGATAATGACGAAGATTAAAAAAGGAACTGGTAGAATATTGGCAAAGAAAACTGCAGTACCTCGAGAAAATTTTACTCGCTCGGCTGACAAATTTTTCTGCATCAATTGCTGTAGGAGGCAAGTTAATAAGAATAATGTGCCAATTATTATGTGTAGGTAAGTCACTGAACCTTAATAATTTCTGAAATGCAATTTCTTTAGTTAATACAGAGACTAGGGATGAAAGAAATAGTTACAAAAATAAATAAGAAACACTAGGTACTACCCTAATTAGAAGATAAGCTGAAGGAAAAAATAATAGAAACTTTTCGCAAACTCCTGGTACGCCAAAATTTAACGCTATGTTGACGTCAGTAGTTACGTAGTAGTAGTGAAAAAATCGAAAGGAATTAGTGCACATATTGCTTTAACGTGGTTTTTGTTTCTTGTTTCTATTATACGATATTTCCCCTTCTGCTAACGTTTACGTATCATGTCGTAGCTTCTATGATAGTCGATCAATCACGCTCTAATTTCTTTTCAGTTGATAGCTCAGTTTCTAAGTAAAGCACAGAAAATGATTCCAAATGAATTTTTTTTTTGAAAAGTGAGAAAAAAATACTAACATCGATGTGATGTGTTCAGAATAGGCATTTACACTTTCAGAAGTTGGTAAGTGGCAAACTTTTTTATCTTTCACGTTAGATGAGGGGTCAAAGTGAGAGAAATATTGATAAAGAATGGGAATTACTTTTAAAAGTGGCCGCTACTCAAAATATTTACTGGTGTCCAAGTTACGGCGAGTTAAAGATGCGTTTTCGTTTGATGGAGTAGTCACGATTCACTATTTCGTTTGTTAGAATCTCAACGAAAAATTCTTTCCTTAGTTTTTTGTACTTCTGATTGAATAATTCAGTTTTGAAAAGTTAACAATTTTGGCCAAATATATAATTATTCAAAAGATTACAAGCTATAACAAACCAAACATACAGTAGTTTCATGGACTGAATCTCTAAGAAGTGCGTATTTGTTAACTCAACAATTGTATCGAGAAGAAAAGGCGAAATCACAACGAAGTACCAAAACCTAAAGTATCAAATTAAGAGAATCTGTTATCAAAAAGGAGTTCAAATGAGCTGATTAGTAAATTATGCTATTGAAATTACATCGGAAACGGTTCACAGAAATATCAAGAAACATCGTACATAATGTTTCTTAGTACTCGATAACTGACTTGAGAAAAACTTGAATCAACTTCTCTCCCTTCATTTTAAAATTTGTTGCACGCATTATTTGTTCTTGTGTTAAACTTATGCCATAATTATTTTTTTTAATACGCCGGTTGTCAAAGAGACAAAACATTAACGAATAAATTTCAAACCATTCCCTACAAACACGATTTTACCTCACACTCGCGCTGTTGCCATTATGTAATTATTTGTGAAATCTTAGATCAGCACTAAACCAAGTTAATATAATCTAGGATTCATATTATACAACATAATTTTATTATAAATACAAGTTCATTTCTCGATCTTCGATACAACGTGAACTCCAGTTAGCGATGTCCATGCAACCGGATCTAAATATATACGAGTCTGGAGTAATTTTATTTACTAACAATATTGCAGCAGTCTTTGATTTTTAATTTATATACGAACAAGTTAGCTTTAAAATTAATAAAGCTATTTCAATTTAAGATATCTGAACGAGGATGACGTAATGTGGCATTGACGATATTTCTGCTATTTGTGTATTTAAATGGATAATTAAAATATAGCAAATATCTAAGTCTCCCAGCTTTGTCAGGTGCGTTCGGGTACCGAAAAGCGAATTAGATGTGGTTAATATCAAAGGAATAATTCTTGTACATCGGGACACGGGCTGAAATAAAGCAAAGAAGGTGTCGGCTGGCCGGCCGGCGTGGAGAGAAAGAATAAGAAATAAAGCAAAGCTAGAAGCCGCATTGACAAGTAGTGAGAATAAGAAGACACTGTTGCTTTGTCCACCAGAAGGGACGGTTTGGTTGGTAGTCGTGTAACAAAAGTGTCTGTAGCCAAAAGGTTTCCACACAGCTTGAGTCTTCTGCCGACCGACTAACTGCCTCAGCAGGAATCATCGTGTCGCCCAGCTTTGATCTACCGGGGTAGCATTGTCGGCAAAGTGACTCGGTACATTTTCAACTCTCGCTTTCTGTATCTGACTTTTTACGTTCTGATGTAGTAATAATAAAAAGTATAGTCCCTGAGCATTTCTTTTTATGAATCGTGGCGCAAGAGTGAATTATATCCGAAGACCATTTACATCTTCCCAGACAGCTTAAAACGTTTGTTTCCACTGTCGTGAGACAAATTGTGTGGCCTACCTCGATGAGAGGCGAAACGTGTACTACCCGACTCAGCTAAAAACGTAAGGTTTCGTAGTAGCGATACTTTATATCTTACATGATGTAGATTATTATTATTATTATTATTATTATTATTATTATTATTATTATTATTATTATTATTATTATTATTATTATCATCCACTGAAATTAATTGTTTTAGACGTTCCACTAGACATTCTAAATTGGAAAAAATTCGAAACACAACTATTAGACAAGGAATGCGAGTTAATAGTACATTGTTAGATTTCGTTAGCTACAAGCAATTAGAATGGTATGACCACGGACGTAGAATGCCAGAAACAAGATTGCCCAGACAGATTTTGGAATGGATTCCGCCAGGAAGAGGAAAGAGGGGAAGACCAAGGAAAACCTGGATGGACGATATGAGAAGTGGAATGAAGGAGAGAGGCTTGGAAGAACTGGATTGGGAAGCAAGAGAAGAATGGTGGAAGAAGATATAATTTAAACACTTTGGATACAGGAAGATGTAGTTTACATTGTAACCCTGTTAATAATAATAATAATAATAATAATAATTATTATTATTATTATTATCATTATTATTATTATTATTATTATTATTTTATTACTGAATCTCCGAATATATCCTACAGTAATTCTATTTAGCCATATACGTATAAAGGTTAAGAGTTGTTACATCAACATTGAACGAAAATACTCACAATCAGTGTTGAGAATTATATACACAAAAAAAAAAATATATATATATATATACATGTAAGTATGTACTTAAAAATGACTAAATATACCCTTATATGTGCATTAAGACTGAGAAGAAACTGCCTACTGAAGGATGCACTGGAGGGAAGGATGAACGGGAGAAAAGTTCGGGGCAGAAGAAGATATCAGATGAGAGAGGGCATTAAGATTTATGGATCATATGAGGAGATAAAGACGAAGGCAGAATATAGAAAAGATTGGAGAAAGATGGGTTTGCAGTGAAAGACCTGCCCTTGGGCAAAACATTAAATGAATGAATGAATGAATATGTACTAAAAGGTGAAGAGCCGGTAAACTTACTGTAGTATAGGGTCCCACGAAAAAAAAAAAAAACAGGCATATAATGGGAAATATTCTAATTCTTATGCACAAAAAATAAAGCCACTTTAATTTCTTAGTTATTGCTTTATTGACTACTGATAATTTAGGTAATTAAAACCAATTTGATGCAAACAATTTTCTTTCCTGAGTGTATGAATCTTTCTGATACAATAATCTTTTCCATGCTTTCAATATCCAACTTGTTTCTCCTGTCCATAAAAATAAATTAATGCATGGAAAAAAAGAAATTTCTACATCACTTGAAGTGAGAAGACAAAACTTATAATCTGGTAACACGATAGATTAACGTTCCCATTACTATCGTGTTCCTGAAGCTTTTTAATACTGTACTTTCCATTCATCTTCTTCAGAGATTCTTTACTTTAGCTGACGGTGCGTTTTTTCGACAAAATTTATTCATAACTCCTTGATTTGGCTTGCGGAATACGTACCAACTATTGAAATTGAGTGGAAAATATTGTCGTTTTTTAATTTACACAGGGCAAAATGGCAGAATAACTCATTAATACATCACCACCCCCCCTATACAAGGAACATCAAAACAAACACACCAACTTCAGTCGCCCCCCTGCCAACTATACTGTACACTGACGTCTACCCAAAAATACATTACCTTAAAATATTAAGTACCAACCAACTTGAAATAAAAATTATTGCTTTCTGCTCAATTTTAGTTTGCGCGTCATATTTCCCAAATCAACAAATCAAAGAGCATTGAATAAATTTTGTTGAGGAATCACGCCATCAGCTAAAGTAAATAATTATTTTTTAATCAAAGTCCAGAAAAATAGAAAATAGTTATCGATAAAAAAATAAAACAAATATGTCTGGGGTATACTCTTAATGTCGAAATATTCACAAATGTCCTAAATATGCACATAAATAATACACCAAATGAAAGAGCAACTCAGACAGTTTTACTACAAGTGCTCAATGTGAACACCATTCGTCACACGACACACACCGAGTCGGTAAGCGAGTTCTTCCCTAATCTTGATCAGTGTGTCTGGAATAATTGTTTCAACAACTGCTTCAATCCTCTGTATTAAGTCTGGTAGGTCAGCTGGTAGCGGAGGTACATACACACGATCCTTTATGAATCCCCAAAGGTAAAAATCTCATGGCGTAAGATCTGGTGAACGTGCAGGCCATGCGAAACAAACTCTGTCATTCGGCCATTTAGGGCAATCCAGCGGTCGGGTACAACGTCGTTTAGCCAATCGCGTACTTCCATATTATGCGTTGTCCTTAAAATTTTCCACACAGACGTCGCTGGAATTGCTAATTCACGACTAGCCTTCCGAACAGATTTATTGGGCTACGAGTGAAAGACTCTCTTACTCGTTCAATGCGCTTTCTAACGGCAGACAGAGGAAACGGTGCATGCGCGTACAAAACTGTTTGAGTTGCTCATTCATTTCATGTATTATTTATAATTGTACGTTAAATGTAATAAATATTACAAATCCTTAAAACCCCGATATTCATTTTGAAGCACGGTGTATAATAAAGAACTCTAAAAACGTTTAGGATATATGTACATTGGGTATTCAATATTACAATTGATGAATATCTCAAAACTTACAACTTTTCGAAGCTTTGGTCTACCTCTATTTGAGATGAACAAGAAGAGAGAAGGGTTACAAATGCCTAGAGTTACCATCTGTAAAACTGCAACGATTAAGAGCTTTCTTAAACTTACAACGTTCTTTTAAGTACTTCATTACAAATGGTATCGTAAGCATTCAAGCTGCATAATCCACTATTGCTTTTTCTGTCATTTAGAGGTGAACAATCCTGGAGTAAGTAACTTAGTTTGTACACTTCTTATTTTGATTAGAACAGAGGTAAATTACCATTACTACTTTCTAGTATGCACTAATTAGTTGCGAAAGTAAATATGAGAAAATATGGAAATAAGTGAAAAAAGTACCTATAATATTCAAAATCTTTGTAGTCTCCTTTTGAGTAGAGTACACATTACGAGTTGAAAATTTTTATTCTACAAACCTTTCTAGTGCACTATTAAATACTGAGCTCTGTGTTATGCCGTAAATAACAAAATACAAAACGTGTAGAAAAATGTCAGAATATGTTTTTAAAAAGAAAATTTAAAAGTTTGTCTTAACTTTCAAAGTATTAATTTACCTATTACTGTATTCACGCGAATAATAATTGTAATCGTCGGTTTCCTGAAAATTAAAGCAAAATATAAGATTGTTGCTTTTCTTTTTTAAAGTGAGCTCAACGTATCATTGGCTTATTGGAGTGAATACTGTGCCTTGCTTATTTGGTGCAAATTTTGTATTAGGTTATGCTCAAAGAGGTTATATTTTGTAATATTTTATTTATTATTTCTTCAAGTACTTACTGAAACTTGGCTGTCTTGTTTCAGCACGAGAAGAGGTTTTAGTAAAGTATGCAGAATACAGGATGTCTGCAAATTCTGTAAATATAGGTAAAGTTGAAAGAGGTATTAGAATGAGTTGCTGCTAGGTTAGTCTTGGTTAAAGGGGTGATTTTAATTTTGTAAGTAGCGTGCAATGAACGGGAAAGAAATAATAATTTACTTTAGTTCTTTCTGTTCTCTCTTTATAATACAATTCAAGTTAATGTTTATTAAAAATTTAAAATTATGAGCAAAGCTCGGAACTTGGGGAATTGTATGTCGTGCGCATGAGTAAGGTTACAAGTACAACGTACACAAAGTTCAGGTTGTAAGTGCTCAGGGACAGTCGTATGTACTAAGAAAGTGGTCACATCGAATGACAGGAAGCCAATGACATTCAGAGAATTAAAGGTAAACGGTCTATTAGAGGAATTAGAAAATATGTGTTATTCGAATGGGTATTATAGAAATTTGAAAATATTTTTTTTTTAAATATTAGGTACAGAATTTCGTGAAAAAATTCGGAGGACATACATTATTTTCTTCGAATGGAGAGTTTATATTTTGTAAGTTGTGCTACAAACGAACTAGAGGCTGGAAACGGGCATTCATTGAAAGACATTGCATTCCTTTAAATTTGTAGAAGATTTGTTCATAGCCAGGGATCAAGTCATAGAAGGACCTGTGTTAGTAGTGATACACAAATTGAAAACTATTTTCGAGAAAAATTTAGGATATACTTATCTTTTTCAGATACGAGATCAACTAGCAACTGCTGAAAATCGAACGGATAAACAGTGACAGTGAAAACATTCAGTATTTTAAGTTTTTTCCCGTCATTTTATGTGACTTGGAAATAAGTGTTTCTCGTTTCAAATCATCTTTAATTAACAGGCGAATAAGTTATGGGTTCTAAAATCTTCGAATGTAAGTAACCATACACTGTAATAACATGTACAGAGCAGAAACAGTAAATTTGATATATTGCTCATGTTTATTTTTAATATATATCTGCTATAAAATTAGGTGTTTCAACCTACCATAATACTATCAATATGTAGTTCTAGCCAGAAATCACTTTTCTAGCAGACCTGGCAGTGCCTTCCTACTGAAAGCGGGAGTTTGTTGACATTGAAGTCCGGTCGCTTAGCCACGTGCAAAGACACAAGTCCCCAAGTTCCGAGCTTTGATTATGAGTAATCATTTACTGAATTTTTCGAGATAGTGTACAGGTTTATTGAAAGTAATAAAGTTCTGTATTTTAAGGTAATAATCATCCTAAACATCAACTATAAGGATTCAATAGTCATTTACTACAGGCGATATTAGACATATCAATTCAGTGAGATTTATCTCGTAGCAATGTGACTGTATGAAAGTTTTTATTGTTTTTGCGCACATGATAATTAAAAAAAAAAATATATATGGTTTATTTAACGACGCTCGCAACTGCCGAGGTTATATCAGCATCGCCGATTTGCCGGAATTATGTCCCGCAGGATTCTTTTACATGCCACAAATCTAGTGACATGAGCCTGTCGCATTTAAGCACATTTATATATGATAAAATAGATGACATAGGATTATGTTATTGTTATACTTATATAGGTTTCAGTTACTGTTTTAGCGATCGAACTGCACTCATAATGTCAATTTATTTATTTTATACTTTTTTATAATTCGTTACAAGATATTTTTTGTTACTTTATACTGTGTTCTTCCATTCACGTTCAGTACACCACTCTAGGAGTTTAGATATATTTTCCGTCAATGGTTTTTCTAAATATGTAGTTACAGAATTCTTTTGCAGACATTTCTTGTACAGGGCAAATCGCAATATAGCGAGCGTACAAGCTCCGCCCACGACCCCTTCTACTTTTCTCCTGCTAGTTCATCAGACACTCTACGAGATGGGCGAGTGTTGTGTCGAATACACATTATTTTCATGTGGTTGGGGATAACTTCCCCTACTGGCGTTCGCTATATCGCGATTTATCCCTTGTACATTTTGTAAAAATATACATATTTGATTTTTTTCCACATTCCCAAACAAGTGACCACCCACAGGTTGTTCCACATTCATCACGAGCAAAATACACATTTAATGATCTACCCATAACATAGTGAAGCATGTTTTTCGTAAAATTTATTATCTGCCATAGACAATTTTAGTATGATATTATTAAATATGCATATTTTAAAACAATTTTATATGTAATTTTGTTAATTAATTATCTTTACTTTTCAATTCGAACGGTTTTTTTTTTATTTTTTAAAAGGTTTTTAAATTTTAAAGTTCGTAAAATTTGGTTAAACTCTTGCAATATATAATATTGATTTATTCATCATATATATAGATATCTACACAGTTGTCTGGTGATGCCCATAACAAGGGGCGAAAACGTTCACGTGTAATAAGATGTAATTATTAGCAAAAATAACTTTGTTGACATTTTAATAAATAAGTCAAAGATGGAAATATCGAACTTTACTTTCGTATTTTTCATTATTACATGACTTATTCGAATACATACAAAAATGAATTCAAAATTCAAATTTATTGCTGGTACTATTTAATAAAGTTGTATAAAATACCTTGTGCTTTATTCTACGTATTTAAACTCATAGAATGCATATTTGCTGTCCTATATACTGTAGTAATACGCTAGTCAGTTATTCTTCTATGTCTTCCTGCCACTTACGTATAAAAATAATTCTGTGCAGAAATATAATTTTCAACTATTGATGTGTAGGATGGTTTAAAAAGATGTCTAAATATTAGAATTCAAGGAACACTTGGTTTTGAATATTTGAATATTGTCTTTGTTCTGGAAAATTGGTATTTTAACCTGAATCTAAAACAGATAAATAAAATCTCCATTTTTATACATAAATAAAATAGTGATATTTTTGTAATAAAATCTGTGAATGATCATAAGTTGTGTTGAATACGGGATTAAAAGCTATAAAACCGGTAATTTATCTATAGTAATGTCACGAGAGGTCTGAGATTTATTAGGACTATTTCGTGAATAAAATAAAAATGTAAATAGGCCTAATATATCTCTAAAATTCGCTCACAAAATGTTAATAATTGTAAATTTACGAATACTTAACCTAATGAGACATTCTGAATTTGAAATAAATGAATATCGATTACTGCAATGAAGAAATTGGATGTTATTCAGTAATACCTATTGCGAAAAGCGAAATACAGGTTTAATAATGTTAATTACATGTACTGCGCTATTCTCTTATTATTATACCTAACAGAAATACATTTTCATTATCTGCTGAAATCATAATTTAATTTAAACATTTTATAATATAATTACAAGTAACCTGATTAACACATTAATTAAATGGAGAATTGGTGAAAACGCAGTTATAAAATCTTAATGTAGAAGTGTAATTTTTTCAGATAGCCTACGATGGACATGGAATTAGAAGTTGAAGATGTAGATGTGGAAGTAGAATTTTGCACTTTATTTAGTACTTCGTCGTTACATTACACACTACACCGAGAACTAAGAACTGTGCAATATGTGTGGGGACAGCTATATAGCAATGCGTATGTATTCACAGTGAGACATATGTTGCTAGACAGTGAAGTGTATAGATATTTAAAACTCAAATATTATTACGCCATACGGAAGGCAGTTTGGTCAAAGACCTTGTATATATTACTGAAAGAAAGGTTTAACCGTGTAGTTTCATCTTAATGTATTCATGATCATCGATTTACGGGGGAACAGTTGGCGACGACGACTAAACAAAAGAACGACCATGCGATAAATTGATTGCGATGAATCTAGCTGCGAAAATTATCGCAAAGTGTGACTGTGATTGGTTGGAATTCAAAATTTCATTATACTTCATTGGTCGAAAATGGAATGACGACATATAAACGAAATAGTCACAGAAAATTGAAATCTACAATTATTATCTTATAAAATACAACATCGTGAGCCTGTATAACAAAACACTAGAGACTGAAGGAAAATGCAGTCAAATACTACAGTTGGAGAGAATGTAGGAAAAAAACAGTTCATCAAAGTGCGTTTACATTTGCTTCTGTTGAGTATGGCGGTAATATCCATAAGACTATATTTCTGATTTCATTCTCAGTTATGCATTACAAAATACACTCCTCTGAAAATAAACTGAAAGGGATTCTGAGCGCTTGCGTTGCTCTAGCACATTTGTGTTCCTTCAGATTTCTAAAAACTACCTATAAGAAATGTTCGGTAGGCGTGTTGCGATAAAGTAACTGTGTCAAATTTAGTCTCATGAATCTTTTCAGACTATTTATGACTGTCATTACATATAACCAAGTTGTATGACCATTTTATGCATTCCCTCTCTTCTTTCTCCCTCCCTCTTCCTTAAAGATGCAATCCTATTTGTAAAGAGAGAAATGTGAGGGATGGAAGGAAAAGGGTAATCATCATCAACATCGTCATCAAAGGTAAATATGTAGAGAGGACGAAGCTCCGTCTCACTAAGATTCATGCCATATTTTATAAGGCACTCTTCCAAATGTCCTTTCTTTCCGTAAAGAAATTCCATGTATAACGCGTGATGATTTCATATTCATTGTCATTTTATTCGAAAACGTATATGGAAGTAACTTTTGATTTACTCTATCTGATCACGTGATAAAATTACTTTTCTTAATTTTATAGAAAGCATTTACAGAAGAGATCCACACTAAGAAAAGAGTAAGGCAGGGCTGTAGCATTTTTACGGTATTTCTCAATATTTATATTGATGAAATGTTTGGGACTTCGTAACCTAATGTTGATCAGGAATATGTTTTTAAAATAAAATTCTTAAACTTCCTTTTATTTACTGACGAATAAATAATAATCTAAGACAGTGAAGATAAATTACAGAAATCAAGTTTTGTTTTAAATAAAATATCAAAGGAATGTAGTTTTAAAATCTTAACTCGAAAAACTGAAACAGTAACATTTAAAGGAAACGACCAGTACGGACTAAAATAGTAGTAGGCTTATGAAATAATCACAGAACTATTTCAATATTTTAAGTATCTCGGATGCTGTATGTCATACGAAAGAGATAGACATAGATGAAAACTTAATAATTTTTAAATGTTTTCAAAACAATCCATAGATCTTTGAAAAATAAAACACTGAAAGATAGGCCTATACGGCCGCTGTGCCTATGATAATATATGGAAGTGAAGCCAGAGTAATGACGGAAGGGGACAGGCATAAGTTAGCTAAGTAAGCTAAAAGTGAACCACAAATATAAATTATTGATATAGAAAATATAGAAATACTGCAACAATTTTAATAAGGAATATAAACATTAAAAACTTTTCTAAAAAAAAATAAATTAGGCTACTGATATTCACTGTAACAAAAATTCTACATTAAGGAAGTTATAAGTTGGAATGGAATGAAAATAAGAACACTATTACAAACAAATTTAGTAACCATTTTACTAGCATAGGGTATGACACCGCATCTAGTATAGAAGAGAAAGATTTTTATACTCATTCATAACTATAAGCTTACTAATGATAAATGTTTACCCTCTGTGTTTATATTTCCTGTAAATGAAGGTGAAATTATTAATAAGGTGTATAGTTAAAAAATAATGTGGGTCCTGGTACTGATGGTATTATAACAAATGCCCTGAAACTCATTATCGGAGCTATTTCTAAATCACTTGCCTTACATTTAATTTGTGCTTATCTCTAGATGTATTTTCCTAAGTCCTAAATATGTGCTGTTGTGATATCAATCCACAAATATGGCGACAAAAATAATCTTAATACATACAGATCTATTTCGATATTACCCAGTTTCAGTTGGAAAAATGTATAAAAACACAACTAATGAAATTTTTCGAAAAAAAAAATGAACTACTAAATAAAAATGAATTTGGTTTCGTAAATAATTTATGCATTATGATGCTGTAAAAAAATCTTATTTGAGTACGAAAGCACTCTTTTGCAGAAGGGTGCTAGAATTTTTGTATATTTTTACAAATTTCCTAGTATATTTTTCTGGAAATAAACTTAAGTAACGGAACTTAATCAACTGAAATTAATGATAACCTTGGTGATTCACGTAACATTGGTATAGGTGTACCTCAAGGCACGGTTTTAGGTTCTGATGAATATGTAAATATCCAAAGTTTCGGAGCTACTTTTCGTTTCCATAGTCAGAAAAGGGGAACTTACTTACTCGATCAGTTACTAAGAGCCATTATTCAGTCCTTGTGTTTAACATTATGCCAAGTATATGCTTCAATCGTAGAGAATTAAGTTTTCGCAAAATATTAATTCCAAATCACGACATAAAATTTAAGAGAATAAAGTAGTAATAAATAGAGACACTTTATAAAATTATTCCTTGCGACAAGAACAACACTTCCAAAATCCCGATTTCTGTATGTTTTATAAATGTAACTGAATGTGTTTTTAAATTTTAAAATATCGTGGAAAATGAAAGAATATGCTATTTTTTTAATGACTTCGCAGGTTTTCAGCTTTCAATCTACTTATACGCAGTGGCTAGACAGTTTGAAACGAAATAATATAGTATAAATGTATTTCGTTGTATCCTCAAGGAACAAAAATATTTATATTGTTATTATCTGATAGAAATAATAATTGTATTGAAAATGAAAATACGAGAAAAACCACACGAACTCGGATATTTTAAGAATACATGGCACTCCAACCACCAGACAGATATTGCAATGTAATTGTTATTTAATAGTCCCTGTATTATAGACTATCAAGAGATCTAGATAATTTTGAAATACACTTCATACGGAATGGATCGAAAGACTATAGGCCATTATTATTATTATTATTATTATTATTATTATTATTATTATTATTTTTATTCTTACTGTTAAAGTTATCTCACAAAACTTCTACAACTGCAATTCATTTTGAAATACTCTGCGAGATTGAATGCCAATTAATATATTGAATATCTTTATCTTATATATATTTTGGTGGCACGTTGTGAGACTAAAGCTAAAGTTATTTAATTAAAATAAATAACCCTGACATTCGCTTTGGTCTTCACTTCTCCTTTCGTTGAACTTGTAGTAGTAGTCTTTACTTATTAGTAATGTTTTCATTGGACATTCTTAAAACATGTTGCTTCCGATTGACTTTATAAATTTTAGTGTAGAACTGTAATAATTTATGTATTATTACATCTATAATATATATCTTTATTTTTATTATGTTGCATCTATTTATGTAAAATGCACTAATAGACAAAAGATTTAGTTTATCGAGCTTATAAGCAACCACCGGCGTACCTCAGCTAAAAGGCTTCTTTTCCTGCCCGGCCCTAGGTTCTATTCCGTCATGGGCTGATTACCTGCTTGGGTTTTTGTCTATAGTTTTCACTAACTGCAGAGCGAATGTCAGGTAATAACATGACGAATCCTCGGCCTCATCTCGCTAAATATCACCTCGCCCTCATGAATTCCATCTACTCTAAATGTCCTATTACTTGATATAGCTTTGTTGCAATGTATTATATTTATTAACATTCCATGGTATTCGTACATTGCTTCACAGCTAGAATATGGAACAAGTCAAAAAACTTAATACTACCATAAAGTCCAAATTTATAGTCACAGTCTAGTTGAAATATATACAGAAGAGGTTTAAAATATAGCCTACTAGTACAACACAAAATTTTAGTATCAATTTCATGAAAGGTTGTTGAATGTCTTGAATTCACCTATAGAATAGAAGGCGTGAGAAATTAGGTACTTCTTTAATTTGGCCCTAAATAATCTTATGTTTTGAATTTCATTTTTTATATCGATAGAGAGGCTATTAAAAATTTTACTGCCATATAACGCACTTCTTTTTGGTAGCACGATAGACTTGCCGATGGAGTATGAAAGTCATTTTTGACGCGTATTTATGCTATGAACTGTTGAATTAGTTACAAAGTTTTCACGATTACATACTAGAAAGATTATTAATGAAAAAATATACTAAAAAGCCATGGGCATTATTTGTAGTTTTTTGAAAATAGTCCTATATGATTCCTTAGACTTGGCACCTACTATTATTGTAATTACTCTTTTTTTTAGTAGGAATATACTGTTACTATCTGTGGAATTTCTCCAGAATATTATTCCAAAACTCATTACCGAGTGGAAGTATGCAAAGTATATTGTTTTTAAGGTATTGATATTTACCATCTTTTGCATAGATCTAAAAGCAAAACATGCTGAATTTAGTTTGGGGGTAATTTCTTTAATATGATTCTTCCAATTTAACACATTATCGATTTTTAATCCAAGAAATTTGGTTGTTGTTGTTGTTTCTATTAGGGACCTGTTGTTAATTATTGCGCTTGAAATTTGCGAGGTTTAATTTGGACAGGATTTAAATTGAATTATGTCAGTTTTGTTACAATTTAATACTAACTTATTGACTGAGAACCAGTCAGATATTTTGAAGATTGGAATGTATTATTGGCTGTAATTACTAGACTATATGTATCATGTATTACTATACTTATGTAATCTCAAATCTTAAATCTTCATAAATGAAAGCTTAAAGTTTGTTCTTTTCTTTCTTTATTAGATCCAAGCCGACAAGTTATAAATTATTTTCGTCAGAAGTATATAGACCTAATTGCTAAGGTATTACAAATTGGTTTGAGACGCTTAACGTCCATTTGGGTGTAATTTTATGTAGTTTCAGTAATAAATTTGGCATTAGTTTTACAAAACATCTTCTAAAAATGCTATTCATTTTCTTGAAATTATTTATTTTATCAGTTAAACTACATCCATGATATAACTAAATTTCCAACCGATTTGTAATAAAGAAAGACGCGTTATAATAATATTATATTTCAGCTTGACATCAAGAATCGTAATCCTTACTTGCAGCATTTTAGAGATTCCCCTTTAAGGACATTAATATTTCAACGTTTGGCATAACGAGAATGATTGGTATCCTAGTTACATAATCGTCCACTCAACTTCTTGAGCATAGCCTCGAGAATTGATGCGAGCTCATCTACAGAATTTCTGTGACACACAGAGAGAGACAGAGAGAGCTAGACGTAAAGTGGGAGAAAGAGAGGACAGAAATTTTTCTTGCTGTAATGGTGATGTCCATAAGCAGTCAAGGAAATGGATGTTTATCGTTAACAATTGGAAATGTCTGGTGCGCAAAAGTATAGTAGCTTCCTATAACTCATGTTACTTGAAATGACAGTGTAGGGTCAGGAGAAGGGGGAATATTTGAAAAGAAAGAGCAGGCACTCCTTTTAAAAGCGATGACATCTTGGATTATCCTATTTAAGGCCAAAAATCCCTGAGAGGCATTTCCTAACCCTCCCATTTCCTCGTCTGTATATGTTAGAGTTTTCTTGTTATATATCTTACTTTTTTTTTCCATGGTCTACGTATTTTTCATCTTTCTTGTAGTTTTTTTATTTTGCTTAAGGGTAGGTTGAAGGTATGAAGATGACATCTATTAAACAGATTTTTAACATGCTAAGACTAGAGGATAACCCCGGTTTTATCGCACGTATAATTTCAACGTTAACTCTCGCACAAGCCATTACGATTTATAACCTGCAAAAACTTGTACGAATGGTATACGCACAGACTTGTGGCAGCTTTGGAGTTGGGTGGAACGGACGCAGGTTCGAACTTTGCTAGGATACGGGTGTTTAATCAGAGTCATTATGATTTCCTGCTTTGTCTTAGATGAATAACCAGCAACACTCCGATCTTCCATCATTAGAATTCTATAGTTACGTCGTCTGGTGCAAGTCAGAAATAAACAGTGTTATATTATAAATGACATTATTTCTAATTGTACACATATTTCAGGTACCATATAGTTAACGATGTAATATGTCGCTAATCGGCGATGTATGTAATGTAGGGAGAAAGGAACTTGCCACCCTAACCCATTATCCCTTGGTCTAGTTGCTCATAAGTGTTGTCATGTTGGTATCACTTGTGAGGTTCACACCTGTCTTCGGATAGTTGACTAAACAACATTGCTAACGATTAAAAAGTGGCAGAGTATTAAGGAAATCCGTATGATTGGATAAGACTATACAGGAATTAATGTAATAGAATTAAGATAAATAAATATATTTTGTTGTTAGATTTATATAGCCTATGTCCGGACAACATTAAGATACATGGATCGTATAGACCTGCTGATACTAAGAAGAGGAAGGCAGAAAATAGGAAAAATTGGAGAATTCTGGGTTTGCGATTAAGGATGTGCTCTTGAACAGAAAAGAATGAATGAATGAATGAATGAATGAATGAATGAATGAATGAATGAATGAATGAATGAATGGATGAATGAATGAGTTATGAATAGCAGTCAGTCTTAATAATCATCGTCATCGTCATCGTCATCATACTTTAAAATAAAATGTAATTTACGCATAAGAAGACTATAGGCAGCCGACAAGGAAAACTCAGTGCGCAGAAACCAGCGGGCGTGACTGTCTCCGCAGATGACGTATGCTCCTGTTCTCAGCATGCTCTCACGCCTACTGTAGGGGTGTAAGAGGGGTATAGCATGCGTGCCGCGAGGAGTCCGAGGTGAGTTTTCCTTGTAGAATACCTATAGTCAGAGGTCTCCAAAAAGCGTATCGTCTTTCTTGCTCTCGATGCTACCCGCCGAATACAGTGTGCTGTAAGGCTAGAGAAGGGGAAGAGACTCGTACCTCAACAGATGAGAGCGATCAGTGGGGGATCGTGGCAACGGTGTGCTTATGTTTACAAATAATGACATCAAAGGAATAAAAAAATATCATACGTTTGTATATTATTTTGACATATATGAAGCTGGAGCCCCGTCTGTTGCTATTGACACAAGCCATTGCAAATTCAACCTCTTCTGTTCGATGGTGCCTTTCAGTGCTTGGAAAAGATCTTCTCCAGTTGTATTTTGTAATTACATCTAAAGACATTCAGACACAGTAAAATGTTCATTAACTCCTCGGATGAAAATGGATAGGTGAGCTTTGTCATTTCTATCTGTGCTTTCGTCCAATGCAAGTGAGTAAGCTACAAACTGGTTAATTGTTGTTTCGACTTCAGATTCAATTACATTTGCAATCTTGAAATTCCTTCTCTGA
Source organism: Periplaneta americana (assembly GCF_040183065.1). NCBI lineage: Eukaryota > Metazoa > Arthropoda > Insecta > Blattodea > Blattidae > Periplaneta > Periplaneta americana. The sequence goes on from NC_091118.1 coordinate 150,913,595, forward strand.
ACTGTAATTGGAAACATTTTAATTTTCTTAAACTTTGACTTTGTTCTGGACACAGTATTTTAGTAACGTCCTGTATGCACGATTTTACAAATTATGCTTCTGTAAAGGGCTTCATTGAAGGGCTAGAACATAGCTAGCAAGAAGCTTTTATTGTTTAAGACTGAGGACACGTGTGTGATTTGTGTTTGTATTTTCTTATTCTATATTTATCAAAATATTTGTAGGCCTACGCACTTCACCTAAAATTATACGAAAAACTATATGTATGTCATGCGAAACTGAGTGTAAACGTTTTTTAATATACTGATTATTATGTATAACCAAAAGTTATACAGATAGCCCCAAAATAAATTCTTTTCACATGTCCAACATACCTGAAATTGTATGATATTCTTGTAAAGAGTCGAGTAGTGTCGTCGCATGTTGAATTTTAACACACCCTTAAAAATTTTGGAACAAATTAAGCATTTCACATTCTCCTCACTAACACAAAAATATTTATCTTCCTATTCATCCTTGAATGTACTACATCCATGATTAGAAAACATTTTGAAAAGGTGGAACGCTCCGACCAACACAATGATAATGGCAGTCCACCACTGCTCTTCGTTTGCGCATAAACATTGAGTACAGTACAGGTGGAGATGGGTGAGGCGGAGCGCGCTCATTACGTACTGGCTTCGGTTCCTTTCAGGGGCTTACTCGCGAGTACGCTTTTGGAGACGTCTGCCTATAGTAAAGAACGGTTTCTGAGCTGCAGATAGTAGCAATTAGCTAACTGGTTGTATAAGTACTTAAGAATATTCCGCAAATATTACTACGATTAATTTATTCGTCTGTGTGTGAGTAATTGTATTAATTTTCTATACTTATAACATGAATGTGCACGTGTCTATTTTGCGTCCATGTCAAAGCATAACCGAAGAACATAATTATTTTAAAACATATTGCAACCCTCAACGGATTATAATAATCTCTCAAAGTAAATTACATATAATTACATGTGGATTCGTTGACATTGAGTTTATTTGATATGACGTAAGGATTTCCAGGGCGACCCAAATCGAATGACGTCAGTGTAATTTCCGTTCCACCAAATCCTTTTATTTTTATGCAGGTCGAATATAGACGTTAAACGTCGAAAATTTTAAAAAATATTTTAGTAGTGTCATGGATATACAGGGTGAAAGTAATACACCTGTGTAGATTTTAACAACTTATTCCTTGGATAACATGCAACAAACATTTATAATACCATATTAGTTCCAAATGAATGCTTTAATCAGAAATAAATAATTGTGTCCTAAATGTTAACACTGTTTTACTCTATAAGTACCTACTAATCGTATGATACTGATTTGTTTACTCTTATCATTAGAGAAACTGATACATAAGGAATGATTTATCCCTTTGCAGTTGTTCACTAACATGGAAGGTTTCCTTGAAAATAAGATTAAGATGTATCGTTATTTCCTGCCATTAAGAAGTGTGGCAACCAAACTGGGGCGACTAAGGAACGGAACTCAGTTGTTCAGACTGAGTGCGTGTGTGCTTTAGTACGTGAGCCGACGACGCGCTGTTGCCAAACTAAGCAGACTTTCAGCTTAATTTTCTATATAATCATGCACTCAATTATGAAACGTATAATAGATTTTTATTTATTTTAGTGCATTCTATTGCCTCCCTCAATCTGTACAGTTATATCACTTCCACTCTGTATGTGTATTATTAATCATTGTTTTTAATATCGTAGGGAATATTTGAACAATTTTTGGTGACTGAAAATTATACAATCGATGTCTTTGGAAGATCTCACATCGACAAGGAAAATAGTCATTTTTTATGTAGCGTAAGAAGACAAAGTTTGTAGATTGTTTATCTTATTCACTTTTCCTGTAACTGCCACAATGTGAAAACCCATTTGTAGTTAATATTCATTAATTTTTCTTGATTCTCCTTGATTGCAACGTTACTATTGTTGTCCTCTTTTGTTGTTACTTAGTTGAAACAATGTGTTGCTAAAACATTCCTTAAATTTACATTTTATATTTTCAAAGAATCTAAGGCTTTTGAGTGTTTGTTTTATTACATTATACTCGAACTATATTTCAAACTATAACCCTAACATATCTCAGGTGTAATGAAATTTTCTGTAAATATTGAGAAATAATGATAATAATAATAATAATAATAATAATAATAATAATAATAATAAAATGGTAATAGTCATGAATGAAGAACTGATAATGGTTAACAGATAAAGATAGTTTAGTTTTGTACTTTTGTATTTGTGACATGATATAAAAACAATACTAGGCCTATTATTGTGAAGTTTAGTTTTATCTCCATCGTGACAAGATAATGAGATAAAAGTTAAAAAAAAAAATAGAGAAAGAAGGATGAGAAGTGTGAGGAAGTGGAGGGGATAAATATTCATTGGCCCCAATACAACTGCCTAACAATAATTTGAATGGTCAAATATGCTGTCCCTTTTTATAATTATCCTCTTTTTCATAACTTTGTTATCCCTGTCCTATCTTGACCACAGAAGAATGTATGTAAAATTTTTGAAATGTAATTTATTTCAGCACTTTCAACTCCAAATTAAATCTCCCTTACTGAACCACGTTATTATATTTATATATAAATACCAAGGTATATACAGAGTGAACCGTAAGTAATTTCATTAATTTCAGGGGGTTATTCTTTGAGATATTTATAACAAAATTTTAATAAAATTATCCTCGTTTTCAAGTCCTTTTCTAGATAAAAATGGTTTTATATGAAACATTTCATATCATGTTTTGGGATAGCCATGATTTAATTTCCAATATGCTCAGTTAATTTTAAGGGAGCAATGTATTATGATCCCGCGCTGTGGCGTCGCGGTCTAATGCATCCCGCCTAGGACTCGCGTTACAGAATGCGCGCTGGTTCGGCCAGTGTATGGGACCGGTGCCCACCCAGCATCGTGATGCACTTGGGGAGCTACGATAGGTAACGAAATCCGGTTGCGAATACCAGCTATAACGGCTGGGGGGATCATCGTGCTAACCACACGATACCTCCATTCTGGTTGGATGATCGTCCACCTCTGCTTCGGCATGTGGGAGTGAAGCGAGCAGCCGGCTGGTTGGTCTAGGCCCTTCACGGGCTGTAGCGCCACGGATTATTATTATTAATGCATTATGATAATAAATTAATATTTTAATTTTGGTTATTAAATTTGCAGAAATTTGGTCTCAACAAATGTAACATTGTAAAACCCATTTGTAGAACGAAAAAGAACATTTAAAGAACAAAGTTAGAAGTCTTTCAATCATTTATTATAATAATACAGTGCTCTCTTAAATTGACTTCACATACTGTATTGGAAATTAAATCAGTGGCTTTCCCAAAACACGACATGAAATTTTTCATATAAAACAATTTTTATTTTGAAAAAAGGAAGGAAAAATGAACAAAATTATATTAAACTTTTTTTGTTTGAAATATAACCCCCTCAAATAATAATTATTGACATAAGTTCACCCTGTATACGTACATGCGTATAGGCCCATATGTAATAATTTTATTGCAATTACAAACAGTAATGCTGCTCTTAATAGGGGCTTCAAAAGAACGTCCTCTTTATTAATTCTGGTAAGAAAAATAAAAAAAATACAATTTTAAAAGAGTAGGTCTATATTAGAAATAAATTAAATGCGTTATGAGGAATATAGTTATAAATGACATCCCTGCATGAGCATGTATAATTGAAAAATTTTAAAAGTAAGTGACATGAATGCTTATGATTTGATTTCGAATTGTTCTAGCGGATTATAAGTGAGTGAAATCGGACATATTTTCATAACAAACATGATCTGAAACGTCATCCAGCCGAAAGTAACACATCATGAAATGAACTGAAAGTTTTATATATGAATCAAAATGAACTCGCAACGTTGTATGTTCAGTACATTTCTTTCATATATCACCATTATTTTCATGTACCACTAAAGCGGTTGGAAGCAGCGGCCGCCGACGGTCACGCCAAAACATGATGCGTCGCTGCCATCTCTGCACTGACGTCAGCAGCCGCCACCTCCACCACCTTAGAGACATGAGAACAGAATAATTAAATACAACAAAAAAACGTCCATTTATCTTAAACACTACGAGAATTTTAATTCAGCTAATTTACCAACTTCTTTGTTCAGTTTAATTAAAATAAAATATTTCTTTCGGTTGAAAAATTACTTTTCACACCTCATTTGCAAAGTTTTTACAATTAAACTATGCCTACTTAACCAGCTCTCTACCGAAAACTATTGAACAGGGTATCGTGTCGACATTTTGGGTGGCATGAAGAAGAGGAAGGATGAACAGACAACTCTGTTAAAAATCGTTTAAAAAGTTGTATTTGCAAACAACTTTCCTTAGAAATTTCATCATACGTTGAAGTAAAAAGTAGTAATGTTCACCTGTCACTGTTACAAGTCCTTCCTTGACTCTTGGTTTTGTCTCATCTCTTCAAAGAGAAGCTGGCCGAAGATAAAACAACCAGTGGAACCGCACCAGTGACTCGTTCACTGAGCATAGGAACTTCAGAGGAGGCACAGATCCCCGAAATTCAGCAATTTTGAGTGTTTACTCTATCAGTAAGAGAAAAGTGTGCTTCACTCCACAGAACAGTTCAAGACCAAGAGTCAATAACTCCTACCCTTACAATGAATGGAAGGGCGAAGTCGACACGTTGCTGTGCGTCATATGGTGTTAACAGCTGTGCAATATTTCTTCTTCTTTCTCTTCTTCCATTTATCCAGGATTAGGCACTTTTCGCTGTTCCTGTCTTACTACCTTATCTTCTAGTACCCCTTCTTCCTGTCGGTCTATACATTATGCTTATAGCTTTCTTTTGTAATTTTTTGGAGACATGTGCGTAACATAGACCATCTTTATTTATATTTTATTGATGTTTTTTCTATTGGTTATACTCCTAGTTCTTGTCTTATATCGTCGTTTCGTATGTGATCTAATCTTGTACAACCTGTTAGAGAACTAAGGAACTTCATTTGTGATGATTTCATTTAAAATCTCTTTACCCTATTGCCCATGGTATTGATCCGTATAATAAAATGAGAACAGCTATTCCTTTATAGAATTTTATTTGTGTTTTCCTCATGGTTCTCTCTTTCAAAGTTCATCTTAAAATTTCACATATTCTTTGATAGCTGTTAATGTTTACTGGAAATTTCTTTATTCTCTCCATACGATAGGCCCTAAATCACTCTGCAAGTAGTTAAAGTGTGATGTCTGTTCTAAACGTCTGATGTTCTGTTATGATTTTTGTCCATATCGAATATCTTCCTTTAAATGCTATAGTCTTATCTTTTTTTATATTAATATTATTAATTTACAATTTCGACATAACTGATTTAGTTCGTGGATAGACAATTGCATTTTATTTTCTCTTTCTTGAACAATAACTTGGTCATCGGAAAATAGCATGATTTTCAAGAATTCATGATGATTAATTTGAATTCTCAAAAGTGCGCCTTTCTTTAATTCTCTTACCGTGTCATCTATACATAAATTGAACAATGTAGGCGACAAAGTATATCCTTGCTTAACTCCTTGATTCGTTTTAACTTCTATAGCTAATTTTCTGCCGACATCTGTATCATTACAATTCAGACGTCCCTATATAACGTTTGTATCGTTCTGATTAAATATAATGTATATTCTTTTTTTTCCGTTAGGAACAATAGTTTGTCTAGATGAATACGATAAAAAGCGTTTTGATAGTTTATGAAGGCTAGATGTGTTCCTGAATTAAATTATCTATGTTTCTGGAGTTTCTATTTTAGACCCAATTGTATAGAAGTCACTTACTGTAGATTATATTTAAATGAACATCAGCAAATAACTGGAGGATAATTTCAATTATGTTCTATAAAATTAACTTACGAAGATGTAAACTAGGTTTACTACTAACTGGTATTTATTTTGCAGTAAAATATGTGGCAATATCGCGAAACGTGAATGAAATTCATTTGTAAAGCCAGTGGATTATAAACTGTTTCGCCAACGAGAGAAAACATAATCAAAACCGCTTCCTGATCATGTGTCTCAATACGTATGAGGAGGATCATGAACATTGGATTCAGAGCATGATTTCGTTTTGTTTGTGGTTGTAACTGGTTGTAGTTGTTTGCTCATGCGTTCACTACAAAGTCTGGTAACAGAAATCTCATTTTAAATTGTTTGTCATTGAGTTCAATGAACGGATTTTCTTGTTTAAGGAAAATATGAGGATCACAGCAAAATTCGACATCGTTAGACGAGATATCAGAATAATTGGAACCTTGGAAATAAATTAAATTGTAATTTAGCGTAACCTAGAAAACTTCCTAAAAGTGTGTATGACATCTTTCCACCACAATCGGAACTAAAAAATTAACAAAATTCTGTCTAAATGGAATGAAAATATACTTCACTCACCATTGTAGTTATAATGAGAAACTTTTCTCTTATTTTCTTTGGAAAGAAATTTGACGCATGCGCCAGCTGAGTATGTTCTTAGAACTAGTTCAGGATTTTACGTTGCTGGAGCGTTTCTTGAACTGTTCTTTCACGGCCTTCTCAGTTCCTTCTCATATTAAAATAAGGCCTATATCCATCTTCAGAATTTAATTCGCCATAAAATATATCACCACCACCTTCGATCGACAATTTTTTAATTTTAACCTCCCAGTATCGAAGTGTTTTAACATAAACTTCAGATTAAAGGATTTACGCATGCGTACATAGTTCAGACATCTCAGTTCCTGCTCTAATCAAGAACTAATTTCACTTGTTCCGAACGAGTTCCAAAGCACATTGAAACATTAAGCTGGGAGTTCAGAATTGGTTCAGAATCAGTTCAAGTCATTGAGCTACTGCGCATGAGCAAGCAATTCAGAATCGATTGTGAACCATGCTGAAACAAATCTGTGATTAACTTTAAGACTTGGTTATATTTTACTTAATGTTAGGCAGAAATAAAGTAAAATCGGTGTATATACAGCCAAAAATTTGCAGTTAAATATAACTGAAGATTAATTTGATTTCTTAATTTGACACTAATTATAACTCGCCCATGAAGTAAAAATATCGTCAATACATGATAGTCTCATATGAACCAAGCTTGTTCTACAATCGATGTAACTTCTGAGATAATTCGAAAGATTTCAATAATAATTTCACTATTCTTTATTGGGCCATCAAGGGACTGAATAAATACTTAAAAAACTGAATAGGCTATTAAAAGTATAATACAACAATCAGAATATTACAGGTCCAAATGGCACGAACATTTACAGATAATAGGAAAACCTTTCTCAATTCAAGCTTAAAGATAGCCTATACACCACCAGGAAGACGAATGCAATGTAGGCAAATCAAAAAGCACTAGAGAAAGTAGCTTTAAGTACTTTGTGAAGTCGGAACAGACCAGTAGACCTTATCCATGCAGTCTATGAAGATGATGGTGATAATAATAATAATAATAATAATAATAATAATAATAATAATAATAATATACAATATTACTGTATACAGTAGTAATGGCATTAATACTAGAGACTACACTCACACGGAGGGAAACTGTCTTTTCATGTTGGTGGCATGATATATTATTCTTTGCTTAAGGAAAAAAAAAAAAACATAAAAACGAGATGCAAATCTGGTGGGACCGCTGAATTTTGACCAGTGAAAAATTCACAACAACATAATGAAAAAATTTTCATGTAGTCAGATCCAGCCAAATCTTGAACAAAGACGAGCAAATTCTGCAGTTGTGTCCACCCGAACGTCTAATTCCATATTAAGTTAACACTTGACGTTACCCAGTTCGCCCCATCAACTTCTTCTGCGAGATAATAGACAATGCAAACCTGATTCTTTGCAGCGTCTTCTCCTTCCTCATTCTCTTCCTTCTACTGAGGCTATTTGTTTTCTTTTTCACTAAGAAGGGGGTCGACCTCCTTTTTGGGCTCATTTATATTAAAAATGAACTGTCGCTTGCACTGACGACATGGTTGGCTATTTGGCTGTAGCGTCGCTCCCCCGCGAGAGGGGTAAAATTTTTTGTTATGATAAATCGTTGCCGACCTCGCCTTTTGGTCATCTGAATTTCTAATGTCAGTTCGTCTTTTTTTTCTGTCTTTTTTACATATATATATTTCTGTCTCCTTCTTTCTTTTACTCGTAGTTTTCCTACAGAAGGCAACGTCGTAGAATGGTTTTCATCATCTTTGTAATATATATTACTTGTGCTTCGCCTTTTGTGAATCTCACATTCATAATTTGTCATTATAATGTGTAGAAACTACTGTGCGTGCAGGCTGGCTTTTCGTTGACAAGCAGATACCAGTGCTATACAGATTCAACTAGGCACAACCACTTTGTAGTCGGAATGACGTCATCGTATCAAAGGATTTGTCATATAAGTAACGTTTATATAACATCGTAGGAATCGAGACAAGACTTCACAATAGCGCAGAAGACATTCCATTGCCATTCAACTTCAAAAATGTCAACCACATCAACAAAACTGTATGATAAGGACATTAGTACATTTGAGTTCTTTTTTTTTTCTTTAACATCGGATTATCACCTCATTTTTCTTCCTTATTTTCCCTTTCCTTTCCATTACTTTTATTATTATTATTATTATTATTATTATTATTATTATTATTATTACTATTATTATTATTATTATTAAGACAAAGTATATGATTATGTCTCGTGACGAGAATATTGTACGAAATGGAAATATAAAAATTGGAAATTTATCATTTGAAGAGTGGAAAAATTCAAACACCTGGGCGCAACAGTAACATATATAAATAATACTTGGGAGGAAATTAAATACAGAATAAATATGGAAAATGCTTGTTATTATTCGGTTGAGAAGCTTTTATCATCCAGTCTGCTGTCGAAAAATCTAAAACTTAGAATTTATAAAACAGTTACATTACCGGTTGTTCTTTATGGTTGTGAAACTTGGACTCTCACTTTGAGAGAGGAACAGAGGTTAAGGGTGTTTGAGAATAAGGTGCTTGGGAAAATATTTGGGGCTAAGAAGGATGGAGTTACAGGAGAATGGAGAAAGTTACACAACGCAGAACTGCACGCATTGTATTCTTCACCTGACATAATTAGGAACATTAAATCCAGACGTTTGAGATGGGCAGGGCATGTAGCACGTATGGGCGAATCCAGTAATGCATATAGAGTGTTAGTTGGGAGACCGGAGGGGAAAAGAATTTTGGGGAGGCCGAGACGTAGATGGGAGGATAATATTAAAATGTATTTGAAGGAGTGGGATATGATGATAGAGACTGGATTAATCTTGCTCAGGATAGGGACCAATGGCGGGCTTATGTGAGAGCGGCAATGAACTTCCGTAAGAGCCAGTAAGTAAGTATTATTACTATTATTATTATTATTATTATTATTATTATTATCATTATCACGTCATCGTCATCTCTATCATGATCGTGAAGCTCTGATGTAGCTGGACTAGGACAAATTCAATTATGTTTTAGTAGTTATTAAAAAGATGCATTTAATCGATAACATAAAATTGTTCCTCAGTGAACAAATTATTAACAATAGTTTAGACGTGTAGTTGCAAAATCAGATACGTCCTTTTTTTTTCTTCCGAAAATGAGTTAATGTTATATTTCATATCTTCACATGATTCTACAACTGCTATAGCACTGTTATGCTCCAAAGTCAGACACATCACATGGATTTGTATGATGAAAGAATAGTATTGGTTGCAAATCCTTGGTTCCTTGCAAACGTTTTTCCTTCATACTGAAAAATTATATTTTAGTGATGTATCCGATTTTGCAACTAAACGCCTCAGTTAACAAACACATATCCTTGTTGTATTACTGATCAATTGATATTATTGAGACGATAACATGAAATAGTAATTTTTTCTCCAACTCCAATGGACCTTATACCAGACCAGTGAGGTTAAATTTTGCGAAAAATGTGTCACTGTTGTCAATGAGTTTCAAGTACTGGAGAAAAAATTTGAGTTTTTGTTTCAATTTCTACTTATTACAGTTACATTAATTATTTACTTATTTATTTTGATTAATTTTTCATTAATATCAATGTGCTAGCCAACACTGATTAGCCAATAATGGAATAGCAAAATAGATACAATAATAACACAATGAAATAATGAAGCTAATAAAAATTACGATGATAATGGTAAATATTTTACAAGTATACAAAACTAAACATTATAGGCCTATATGTAATTCGCTCCATTATATATACATATATATACTGTATATATATATATATATATATATATATATATATATATATAACAACACAATGATGATGATGATGATAATAATAATAATATATTATTATTATTATTATTGTTATTATTATTATTATTATTATTATTATTATTATTATTATTATTATTATTATTATTATTATTATGAAAAGTAGAAGAAATAAAAATACAACAATATAATGGAAAATAATTTTTAAAGTATACAATTATTAAGTCCATATTTTGAATAGATGGAATTAATCGTAATACTGAATGAATGAATGAATGAATGAATGAATGAATGAATGAATGAATGAATGAATGAATGTTAGCCATCATGTCCCATGTTGGGCACAGGCCTCCTATGATGGGTTAGAACCCCCTCGACAGGGATGGCTCAAGTGTACTCGCTTGGTGAGCCAATTCAGGCGAGCTTGTCGTAATACTAGATACAGTAAAATATAATCAAAATAAGAGTTCGACCGTGAGTTCGATCCCCTCTTGGGCTGATTACCTGGTTGGGCTTTTTCCCAGGTTTTCCCCAACCGTAAGAAGAATGTCAGATAATATATGGCGAATCCTCGGTCTCATCTCGACCAAATACCACCTCGCTATCACCAACCCCATCGACGCTAAATAACCTAGTAGTTGATACAGCGATGTTAAATAACCAAGCAAAAAGAAAGAACACTTGAAATAATATAACAACGATAATAATGGTAAATACTGTAATTTGAATGTCTTATAGCCTAAAATCTAAGTAGAATCTAACTTATTTTTCATACCAATTTCCATAGAAATCGGTTGTCATTATAGCGTGATAAGGTAACAAACGTACATACAAACAAACATTTCAAAATGCTATTTTCGGTTTTAGGATAGTTAATTATACATATTAACTGCAATTATTTTTTGAAAATAGAAAATTACCAGAACAATTCAGGTTACAGATTTATTATTAGCATAAATTATTTCCGAGTGTCGAACACTGTAGCAAATCTTTGCACAAGCCATTCGACGTAAGTTATAGTACATTTTACATTAATGTCAGAAGTAACATGTAACATACCGGTACTGTAACTTGTGTCCAGTAGTAAACTGGCTCAACAATAATAATAATAATAATAATAATAATAATAATAATAATAATAATAATAGTAATGAAGAAGAAGAATGGAGCGGGAAACAACGCCAAGAATTGCTCGATTATTTATAGTTATCCTAGCTGATATAAATAAAATATAGAAGAAAGCAGAAAACTTCTTAAGAATTGTATCCTCATGGTCGTTAACGATTTGTACTTGGTTTTCCGTTAGACCACAATATTAAATCTTCAGTTACACATTTTAAGAACTTTACTAGATAGACTTCTGTTTCCTTGAAATTGGTAATTTCAAAATTTATAGAATGATTTTGTTTTCATCCATTTGTAACACATACAGTAACTTCTTTGATATTACTTGTAATTTTTTATTCTTTGTAAAATAGATCTAATTTCTAATGTCCATTTTTTTCAATTCTTTTATGGTTTAACGAACTGTAGCTAGTCTTTTACCTACAAATTTCATTTCCGCAGTGTGTAAAAAATTAATAAATGCATGTTGAACGCCCTGTTATTATTCGGTTGAGAAACTTTTATCATCCAGTCTGCTGACGAAAAATCTGAAACTTAGAATTTATAAAACAGTTAGCCTATATTACCGGTTGTTCTGTATGGTTGTGAAACTTGGACTCTCACTTTGAGAGAGGAACAGAGATTAAGGGTGTTTGAGAATAAGGTGCTTAGGAAAATATTTGGGGCTAAGAAGGATGAAGTTACAGGAGAATGGAAAAAGTTACACAACACAGAACTGCACGCATTGTATTCTTCACCTGACATAATTAGGAACATTAAATCCAGACGTTTGAGATGGGCAGGGCTTGTAGCACGTATGGGCGAATCCAGAAATGCATATAGAGTGTTAGTTTGGAGGCCAGAGGGAAAAAGACCTTTAGGGAGGCCGAGATGTAGATGGGAAGATAATATTAAAATGGATTTGAGGGAGGTGGGATATGATGATAGAGACTGGATTAATTTTGCTCAGGATAGGGACCAATGGCGGGCTTATGTGAGGGCGGCAATGAACCTCCGGGTTCCTTAAAAGCCAGTAAGTAAGTAAGTTGAACGCACACACATTTCATTGCTGCTCTAGGAAATATAGAATCTTTCACTCATTGCCTTCCTCCTATTGTTCCTGCAACACCAGACTTGGACCACAGGAAACAATTTTAGACACATTGTAAACAAGAAGATAAGCTAATATCATAGATTTGTTGGCTGTAACCCTAGTAATGTGGTAAATACTCGGTTACTTTTATTATTCCAACTTATTATGAAAAGTTCTTAATGATGATTATGGTGGTGGTGGTGGTGACGATGGAGTATTTATCAGTGTTAGAAATCTTCACAGCAACTCAAAGTAATTGGACCTGCCTTTAGGAGCCACCATAGAAGTACAGAAGGAAGGATGTTTGAAGAATTCTTTCATGCAAGGATTTAGAAACACCACAATGGTTTTTTCTGATGACAAACTAAAAGAAAACATAAACTTTTTTTTTTAATTTATCCCTTTAACAGCAGGCAATACAAAGTTGCGAAAATTGGTGTTAAATGAATCGCTTGTAATTATTTATCTAAAACTTCAACGTACTTATTGTCTGGTCCGTAAATAACCTTTCGCTTTCATCTTTAACAAAAATAAAACCTTGTTCAGCATGAAGTCAGAACGCTGAAATGGATTATAAATCAATACGCAACATCAATAAGACTCAATACGTACTTCTGTGACATATGTTGCTAAATCACGCAACAGTTCGTCTTACAAACCACAACTTGTGAAAGTTACAGTGTGAAGGATTGTGTTTATTATTCTAATTATTTGAGTGTAGCACAATAAAATGACCGTTGCTTAACAAGCAAAAAATAGAATCGGAGGTTAAGGATACTTAAAAGGAAGATGACTTATTAATATCTATAGAAACGTCTGTACTTTCAAAAAAAAGAGCATAATTTATGTTTCTTACGGGCAGGATGCATTCTGGGATTATCTCAATTTTTTCGTTTTGGTTTTAAGAAGGATCCAACGTGCCGTTCTCTAAATCTCAAGGTATAAAGAAGTGGGCGTAAATAAAATTAGGTTATGAAAAGAAGTTTACTGTAAGGCTTTTAGTTTGCCCACCGTTACGTGTTGGGACAAGTTGTTGAATGGTTACGGTGGCTTCTTCTATAGAGTGATGCACCGTCCTCTTGGTCTTATTGTTCTGCAATACAATAACTATTAGGTCTATTTTAAGTGCAAGTTTCACTCGAGACGCTGTCCTGCAGGGCTTACGAGGATTAGCTGGCTTAATAAATTCGTTTTCTAACCTCGCTCCTCAAATGTGTTTACGAGATTTTCAACAGAGTACTTTTCTGTGTTAGAAAAGTGAGTCTCAGCTATTATTTTCTCATGGATTCTCGGCTTCTACGAAATTTGGAGACGGGCCTAAAGAAACCCATAGTTATTTACTAGTACGGAGGTATAAAATGAATACAAAGGGAATTAGTGTCGAGGTATAGGCATATGTAAATACAGTATATGCATATGTTATTGCTATTTAATTTCCCAAGATCGAAAAAGTATTTCATATTCCGTGGTAAGAATAAACATGAGTATATAGTATATACTGGACTCTTTTTAGTATATACTCTTGTTAGTAAGAATAAAAACATTTGAGTACCTATTAATTTTTGATTACTTACTCATAACATGGAAGCATAGTAGAATATACTCAAGTGTCCATCTTGTACAGAATATATACTCATGCTTGATAAGAATAAAAGCTATTATATTCTCATATTTATAAGTTCGTTCTCATGTTATTCTGAGTATGGTTTGTAGCAGGCTCAATTCTGAATATTTGTTGATTTGTGTTCAGTTTAAAATTAAAAAAAAAAATGGCAGAATTTATGAACGATGTAGTACCTCATGGAAAAATATAGAAAAAGATGTGAACTTCAGAAGCCTTTAACGCTTCACAAAAGTCAATGTGAAAAAGGTTAAACGCGTATTTGTTATTCATAAAAAACATAACCTATAAAAATATGAATGGCTGTCAAATTATAAGGTTAGATTGTATTGTTAAATATAATTAACAATTGCAGTTTATTTTGTAAAATTTGAATTGCAAAATGCAATTACTTGTAACTTTAAATTATATAAATAACTCTCTATAATAAAAAATAGAATTAGCATAACTGGAATTCTAGAAATGGATTGTAATCTCTATCCAACATCCCGTAATGACGATTTCCCAGTACTGTTTTCTTGTTTCCTATTTATTAACGTCACTTATCTGATTCACTCTCTCTTTCATGTTTATTTATTTATTCATTTATTTATTTACTTATTTATTTGTTTATTTAATTTATTCATTTTATTATTTAATTAATTAATTAATTAATTTATTTATTTATTTATTTATTTACTTATTTATTTATTTATAAAAAGCAAAACACAAACCACTACAGCATGCGGATAGCATGTGAAAGTCTATAAAAAAAAACTGAGCATCGCAGTGCAATGTGGTCAAAGAGGATAGGTAACACGAGTACATACTAACTTTTAAACCGTCAAGAAGGATGTAGAGATGAATATATATTCGCGTTAGGTAGAATGTCTTTATTCTTACGAATATGAGTATGTTCTAGTGGTTACGAGTATATAATCACAGGAAGTGCTGAAACTCAAAAGTATAAACCTTGAGAAAGTACTCAAGCTTTATTCTTACTACCCAATAACTCACCATTAATTAAAATGTTCGTTTCTAGCGTTAAAATTGCGTGTGTTTCATGCTTCGACTTCGACATTATGAATGCAAAAGAGATAGTAAGTAAGCCATTAGCTTAAATAAATATAATAATAATGATTTAAAAAAAAGTATTCTCTTCCAACTTATTGACTGGTGGGTAAGAAGGACACACACATACACCTGTTAATAGCGTTTGACATCCCACTCATTGCTCTTACCAACTGTCGGTCACTGGATAATAGTACGGAAGCTGTTAACAGTAGCAACGACCTCATCCTCTTTTATTACCTTTCGACAGCTATGAAGTTTACCCAGATTAGCGTACCGTTTTTTATACAGGGTGTTTCACGAGGATTTACCGTCCCTTAAGCAGCTTATTTCCGAAAACATTCTGAGCAAAAAATGTCATATAAACATTTATCCTAATCTCAATATTTTCAGAATTACACTAATTTGAAGTTGTTTGTAAAATACCATTGTTCTTGGGTTTTAAGAGTAAAAGAATATTACAGATAAAGAATGAACTATTCAGGAGTATCATTTCTTTAATTAGCTAATATTCTGAAGCTAAAAATGTGTTGTCAATTCCATAGTTGATTCGTACAGAATTCTTTTTCGATTTTTAACTACAAAATTACATTTTCATACGCATTTATTACAACTATTGTTACAAATCAGCCACTCTTGTAAATTCTTTAAGACTGTACATTAGGATGCATAATTAAACTGTAAAGAATCAAGTTCCTAAGTCGTATGATTTGTAACAATTTTTGTGACAAATGCGTAAGAATGATGTCATTTTTAGTTAAACATTGAAAATTAAAATCTGTACAAAGCAATTAACAACACGTTTTTAGCTCAGAACACTAGCCAATTGAAGAAATTACACTTCTGAATAGCTCATTCTTTATTTGTAATATTTTTATACCCTTAAAACTAAAGAAAAAAGGTATTTTACTAACAACTTCAAATTAATGTAACTTTGAAAATATTACGATTAGGACAAAAGTTTATATGACATATTTTGCTTAGAATGTCTTCGGAAATAAGCTCCGTAAGGAACGGTAAGTCCTCGTATAGGACACTTTAGGACTTTACAATCCAAGGTATTGCTGCTGATGTTACTATTGCTGTAATATTTTGACTTACTATTATCTACATTTTCATGTGTAATTTTTTTGACATTCTTTTTAATTCTTTGTATGGATCTTAAATAAGTCTTATCTCCTCTGTAATGTTTTCCTGTTATCATTAAAATTTTCCTTTCTCTTTGGATTTAGGATACAGCCATAGTTTCTAAATCCATATTGCACAAAAGCTTCAGTTTGGTATACCACAGTATTCTCTCTTCATGGGAATGCTAGACTAACACTATGTAGATGATGAAATGAAATTGTAATGAGGTTAATTTTACCGCCTCATCCGATGTGAGTTGTAACAGTGTTCATATCGCACAGTGCTGTCTGTCGGTCGGTCGCCCACACAAATGTTTACATAATGGAACAAGTGTTATTTACCTGGTATAACGTGTGTTGCAGCTTCGTGCATCCGTAATGATGTAGGCACTACTACAATTTGACGTCCAGCCAAACACCGGCAGACACATGACATGCCCTCAAAGGTTAGATTCAATCTACCACACAGCTATCGACTAAAACCAAAGACTAATTTAACTATTACACACCGCATACCTATGTTAAAGTTCTGACGAGCCAGCCATAACTAATGCCTCATAGTTTATGAACTTAACAATATTCTGGGTTAATCCAGCTGTACCTCAGAAATGGATCGATGATCGATCTTCGACACATGCTATGAAGTGTTTGAAAGATTAAGTGACAATGGTACAGATTCCTCTTATAGTATTTCAGTTTTCCAGCCAGTTTAATAACTTCATATTCGTCTCCGTTATTATAGAATTATTTCAAAACTACTGCGAAGAAAATCTTTAAACCAATGTGACCTATACAAATATTATTTAAAATTTGTCTTCATAGTCAGTTGACTTAGTGGTTTTCATCACTATTTGTGTTAGCCGTTGTCGTCAGATTCTTCAAATTTCTTTGAGGGTTTCTAAATTGATGTGATTTGATTCAATGGTATTCGCGGAAGAAGAATTTCTAAGAACTGTAAAAACTATAACATCATTCAATTGTGAAGGGAAATAATCCAATTAAAGAAGAAATAGGAGAGAGAGAGAGAGAGAGAGAGAGAGAGAGAGAGGGATAGAGGCATGGATAGAGAGAGTGTTTAAGGTGTTAGGTACAGCTTACATCAATAAAAATTTTGGAAATATTCAACATTTTTTTCATCCATTACTGTATCTTGTATAATAATGAAAATTGATATGTGTAAAACACTCTCTGTTACATGAAAAAATATTTTTACGATTTAAAAAAAATTATTTATATTTTTTCTTAAAATTCTTAATAGTGGTAGTTCAATGTCCAGTGATGAAGAGTTTCCCTCATAACTCATAAACTTGTTAACTTTTTCATGTTCTCTGTCTTTTATTTTATTTCTGAAACTCATGTTTACAATATCATACTCTTTCAACTAATAAATAATATTTTTTTTTATTTTGTTTTAGAAGAAAAAAAACCTGATATTTGACCATTTTTAATGCATTTATTTTTTATCAGACAATCTATCACAGGTAGAGAAGTGATCTTGCATCATATTGTAGATATAACATGCATAAGTAAACACAAAAAATTTCATCACAGAATGTTGGATAGTCTTTTAGTTATGTGAGAAACGCTTCATCACTGAACAGTGAACTGAATTTTGAAAAAAGAAAAAATTTAAATAATTTTTTGTAAATCGTAGGAATATTTTTTTCATATAGCAGAAGGACAGTGTTTTACACATACTAATTTTCATTATTGTACAAGAAACAGTAATGGAGAAAAAAAATGTTGAATATTTCCAAAATTTTACTTCTGTAAGCTGTACCTAACTCAATAAAGCAGTCTACGGTGATATAAATAGTGCTTTTTAAATACAAATTAATATCTGAGAATTCTAACCTGAGTCTTTATTATTCGATAATACTATCTGTAGTTACGTCCTATGCCTGTGAAAAACAGGGTACTCAAGGATTCTCACTAAAAATTATAGGTATTTTAAATGAAACTACCAATATAATTAATGGACCAATGAAAGATATGGATGACACTTGCAACTCAACAATTGTTACCATAGCAACAGGCCTACCATGCTATGTGACATTCAGTTGTTTCTCCGATCGCAGCGCTAATGTCATATCCCATCTTAAAAAAATGGGCGTAACTCTGTGGTCACACACTAAAACCATATTATAGCATTGCTGTTTTTGAAGTTCAAAATGCTGCGTAACCTTCCGTCCCATATATTTTGGTCAGCCTCTACCCTTGTTTTAGTTGATTTCCATTCCGTATTTCTTTAACCAATTTCTCATTTATCATTCGTGTACCTACAGTCCTACATGTTCGAACTATCTGAGTGTTTGAGACTGATCAATTTTGGACTAGCTAATGGCTTAGAATTTTATAAGATGCAATGAAATATTTGAAAAGTATGAAAAAAAAAAATGAAAAAAAAAATGCATCCATCATAAAAAAGAGTGAAGGAAAATTGTTGGAAATAAAAAATTTCTCACAATGAAGTCGTAGCTCCTAAAAAATATAAGAGAAAAAAGAAGATAGCGATAAGATGATCAAGATTTCAGCTGTCATTCCACTTCGTATAGGACTACTAAGATTTATTTCACATCATCCGTCCTCAAGTGAGGTTGACCACTGGGATCCGGAATTAACAAACATAAAAGATAAAGGGAAATGAAACGAGCAAAATAATGATTCGATTTGTACATTAAAACAAAAATTTACGTGTTAACATATAGATGATAGTGCAGAATTTGAAGAGAGGCCTTCAGAATTTCCATTACAATCATCTGAACCTCATAAAAGGAAATTTGAAAGGATTTAAGTAAATTTTGGTAAACAACCTCTCGCTCCAAAATAGTAAGCCTGTAACATCCCATTTGTAAAGCGAAATGCCATATTTTTCACTGAGGTATGGAAGGCAAGGTACATATTTAGCTTGCTTGTCATCATTTATCTGCAGTGCTTGATTTGTGTCTCGTTCAAAGCAAATCGTAGGGTCTAAGACCATCGCTTTCTGGGTTCTTCTATTGATGGCAATTATATCGACTCTTCTATGAGAATCATCTTCAGACACACAATGAATCTCCTTATGTACTTCCCATCCTCTGTTTCTTAGCAGGTTGGCAATTGTTGTACGCGCACGATGGTGTCTGTTGTTACACAGTAGCTCTCCCTTCTTACAGAACCCCAGTACGTGGCCTCCTCTTTCAAGATATGTTGGTTCCATCGCTCATACGAAGGTACTTCATTTCGAGATTACTTAACAAACTGAGCGGTCATTCATTCATTTATTCAGTGTTCTGCCTGAGGGCAGGTCTTTCACTGCAAATCCCCAACTTTCACCAATCTTTCCTCTTTTCTGCCTTCCTCTTTGTTTCCTCATATGATCCATATATCTTATGTCATCTATTATCTGATATCTTCTTCTGCCCGAACTCTTCTCCCGTTCACCATTCCTTCCAGTGCATCCTTCAGTAGGCAGTTTCTTCTCAGGCAAGTGACTCAACCAATTCCTTTTCCTCTTCCTGATTAGTTTCAGCATCATTCTTTCTTCACCCACTCTTTCCAACACAACTTCATTTCTTATTCTGTCTGTCCATTTCACACGTTCCATTCTTCTCCATATCCACATTTCAAATGCTTCTGTTCGCTTCTCTTCACTTCGTCGTAATGTCCGTGTTTCTGCCCCATAAAATGTCACACTCCATACAAAGCACTTCACTAGTCTTTTCCTTAGTTATTTTTCCAGAGGTCCGCAGAAGATACTCCTTTTTCTATTAAAAGCTTCCTTTGCCATTGATATCCTCCTTTTGACTTCCCAGCTGCAGCTCATGTTACTGCTTATAGTACACCCGAAGTATTTGAAGCTGTCCACTTGCTCTACTGACTCATTTAGAATTCGCAAGTTTATCTTCTGTATTTTTCTTCCTATGACCATACTCTTCGTCTTATTTGCATTTATCTTCATCTCATACTGCTCACAGCTGTCATTTAGCTCCAGTAGCGTATTCTTTAGTATCATTTTCTCTTCTTCTAACAATGCCATATCATCAGAAAATCTTATGCACTTTATTCTTCTTTCTCCTACTAGGCCTATCACTCCTCCCAAGTTATGAATATAGTTTTTTTCTAAGTCCTTCAAGTAGATGTTGAACAGGGAAGGTGATAAAGGACAGTCTTGACGTACTTCTCTTCCAATTTTACTTTCTTCTGACATTGCTTCTCCTATCCTGACTTTGACTCGTTGTTTCATATAAAGATTACTGAACAGTCTTCTCTCTTTCCAATACGCACCAATTTTCTTTAGGATCCCCAACAGTTAATTCCAATCCACTATTTCAAATGCCTTTTTCTAGGTCCACAAATACTACATACATAGTTATCTTTCGCCGATTATCCGTAGCAGTCCAATTGCATCTCTCGTACCTTTTCCCTTCCTGAAGCCAAACAGACTGTTATATCACAATATTTCTCCATATAATTAAGTATCATTGATAACATATTATTTATGAATTCCTGCACGTTATTTTAAGAAGGAGCGTTAAGATTTATCCATTTTCTAATAGTACAATTTTTGTCGTAAAGAAAGAAAAATTCATTTAATTTAGAGAGGAGATTTTGGTTTCATTGCTACTTTAAATCACCAATATTAACCTACGAATTCTGATATTTTATTTCGATACACAAAGCGATTTCAAAGTCACATTCCACATAATTTAATTTCACCCGAAAACAGTATTTTGGATGTGAGAAAAAGTACCTATCGGGATTATTGCTTTGCGGAGTATTTTTACAAAATCAGTCCGTTTAATAATAATATTTAGTAAAATTACTCATATTCTGATTGACATACACGGTCTAAATGTTAAGTTAGAAAAGAAGAATGGAGAGATATTACAAACATTGAGTAAGAAGACAGCAAATAATTTCTTAGTGTCAGTTTTCTAATCTTGTAGTCGTTTTACTCTAGCCAACAAAGGAGTTGCTCCATTCCATTTAGAAAAATAATCTGCCTTTGAAGGGCCCGATGGGTAATAAATGAATGAATGAAACTGTTTTAACAATGACCTTGAAAACTGAAGTGTGTAGGTGTATTGTAGTAAAGGGTTACTTAAAATGTATTGGAAATAGTTCCATTACCTCAAGCCTGGGTTGTTGTTATTAGTCTATTAGCATAAGATAAGTGGTTGTTTAGAAGCAGATACGATGAGGCCCACAATTAAAAGTGGTACAAGTAACAGAGGGGGACTAATGAGCAAGGAAAGTTATTATACTTAATGAACTGAGAAATTAGCACCTTCAATCATCTTTTAAAACGATGCATTAAAATATAAAACGCGTATCACAGGCATATTACTAGTTTAAAGTCTCGGCTAGCTAGAACAGACGTGCTGTATATGGAAGTTATAATTGTGTGAACTGAATTTGAATGACCTGGGCAAAAGCTGTCGTTCCGAATAACGAATCAAATAAAGTCAAACACCGTACCTCTTAAGTTTTTGCAAGAACATAAACTTTTTTTTTACTGATGTTGCAACTTCAATCAGAAGTAGCGAATTTTCAATATTACGCAGCCTGCGACAAACTGAATAAGTTGTAGAAATAGTCGAGGCAAAGCATCAGCTTTTGAGGATAGATTTTGTGATTAAAAGCGAGTATTAAATTTGTGTTTCAAAATTTAAGTGAGGAAATGGAGCAAATATACAGTACCTATATAATTTTTTTAGAAATTTGTTTTAAAGATAAACATATACAAATTTAGAACTTTTATTGTCACTCTAAAAGGCACCATTTGAATATTCAGAATTACCGGATTACTATGTTTTATAACGGTGCACCTAACTTTTAAAATGAACTCTGAGCTACAAAATATAAAAACATTAACTGTCATACAGATTTGAAAATATATTTCCAAAAGCGAACTTTTGTGATTTTCGTACCAAAAAGAACTAGGTATTAGAAATATATGAAACTTTTTGATTTTCTATATGTTAAAATACACAAACACCTGTAGTATATATATATATATATATATATATATATATATATATATATATATATACCTATAATTTTGTTCCGAAAATTCATAGATTTCTTTTTTAACATGAAATCTAAGAAAAACAATATTTTGACTTCCTCACCACTAGCTGAATCACATTAAACTGTCACTGTTTTCATTGTTATCAATTCTTGCGAAGTAAATCTAATAATTTTGAAAATTTAGCTCATTGATATTTTATTTAATGTATTTTTAACCTCTTCCAAATTCCACGGTATAATGACTATTCCTTTGTGCTTTGTGGCACACACAAATTGAAAATATGTATTGTAAGGAAATGTTTTCTACCTTCCATTAAAAGGACACTGTAGTATTCCCGTAATATAGACAAAACATGGAGCCTATATCAAAGACAACGCATGGCATATCAACAAAGCATGTTTTTGCCTTGAATTTTATTCGTTCCGAAGACCGTGAATTTCATTCAGTTTTGAAGCTATAAACCCTAAACCGGGTTTATAAATCGGAAATTAGGACGATATATGATGGAACGCACGTGTCAAAATGTCATGAGGTTTCCGGCTCTTTATCGGAGACGCCACAGACAATGGAGAAACGTTAATGCATATGACAGAATTCTAGACCTCGACCTTATATTCCATTCAAGGCCTTGCTTTCAACACCAAGACTAGAATTTTTGTCAGTATCATGTATGTCTCCATCGCTTAGGTTCTAGGAGTGGCGTTTCCGGTTACAAATTTAGAGTATCCGTGTTCGATTTCTAATGGCTAAATTAAGGTTTATTTTCTTCTCACATTATTGGATGTGTAACCTTATTTCGTATTTGTACTGTGTTGTCTCAAGCAGTTATCTACCTCCATGCTAATCGTGTGACTATGGCGTAATTACTTTTTATTTTTTTTTTTAATTCAGCGAAGTTATTTTGTGGTAGAGAAGGCAAGCACACAAAGAAATTGAGGTGATGTGATGACTGTTTTCTAGTGACGGCTTCCCTGACAACAACATTATGAAAATTTAAATGGCTACAATATTGAGGATAACGGTTCTGGTAGCGAAACTTTTGATGGTGATGTTTACAGTAACGACAATATTGATGACGACGGTTTCAGTGGCGACAGTATTGACGATAGTGTTGTTGATGACGGTTCCGGAGAAGAGAGTATTTGTGATGATGATGTCCGGTTACAATATTGATAGTGACTTTTGGTGGTGACAAGATTAAGAATTAAGCTGCCGATAACAAAACTAATGATATGAATGATTACAGTAACGACAATGTTGATGGTGACGCTTACGGTGATGAAAAAATTGGTTGAAGGTGACGACAACGTTGATTTTGGCGGTTACGGTGACAAGAAACTTTTTAACGTGACAACAACGTTGATTGTGGCTGATACGGTGATGAGAATATTTGTTGACGGAAACGATAAAGTTCACTTTGACCGTGAAGACTGGTTCACAATAAATCGAGAATGGAAACGAAACGAGAAGGGAAATATTGTTAAAATGTATTTAAATGTAAGCATTCACAATTGACTATTGTGAATGCTCACACTTATATGCAGTTATTTTAATATTTCCGTTCTCGTTCTCGTTGTCGTTTCCGATCCCGGTTTATTATGAACCAGCCTTAACTGTTACGTCGATGAGAATATTTGTTGACGGTGACGTTAAAGTTGACTGTTACGGTTAGGGTGATACGAATATTTGTTGTGCTGACAGTAGCGTTTATTGTGACGGATACGGTGATGAGAATATTGTTTACGGTGACGATAAAGTTGACTGTTACGGTTAGGGTGATACGAATATTTGTTGTGCTGACAATAGCGTTTATTGTGACGGATACGGTGATGAGAATATTGCTTACGGTGACGATAAAGTTGACTTTTACGGTTAGGGCGATACGAATATTTGTTGTGCTGACAATAGCGTTTATTGTGACGGATACGGTGATGAGAATATTGTTTACGGTGACGATAAAGTTGACTTTTACGGTTAGGGCGATACGAATATTTGTTGTGCTGACAATAGCGTTTATTGTGACGGATACGGTGATGAGAATATTGCTTACGGTGACGATAAAGTTGACTGTTACGGTTAGGGTGATACGAATATTTGTTGTGCTGACAATAGCGTTTATTGTGACGGATACGGTGATGAGAATATTGTTTACGGTGACGATAAAGTTGACTGTTACGGTTAGGGTGATAGGAATATTTGTTGTGCTGACAATAGCGTCGATTGTGACGGATACAGTGATGAGAATATTGTTTACGGTGACGACAGCGTTGATTGTGACGGATACAATGATAATATTTGTGGACTATGACGACAACGTCGATTGTTACGGTTACAGTGACGATAATTTGTTGACGGTGACGACAGCGTTGATTATGACGATACAGTAAGGATAATTTTTATTGACCGTGACGGTAACGTTGCTTGTGACGATTCTGTGACGAGAATATTTTTATGGTGTCGGCGGTAATATTGAAGATCATACTGTTGACGACAATATGGTATTTGAGATAATAGTGGTGGTTATAATGAAAGGCTATATAGCAAGCTGTATATATCGGCTGTATGAAGACTTTCCGTATTGTAGCAAGTTTATGAACCCGTGATCTATGAAGTTCTATGTGCCGCTCTTCCATCCTTGTCGCCCCAAGTATAAGACGCCGCTTTAAGTCGATAGTGTCTACCTATTGGTAACCGAGTTTGTTTTTCCTTTGTATGTATTTCACATTACAATAGAGTCGAGAAACCAACTTAGTAACCATACTCCAACAACAAAAGCTCACCCACTCTGTTTTGACCTCAAGCTTACTTGAAGACTGACTGACATTTTGCTATTAATTGGCTTAACCTTTGACCTCGACTGTCGACACGTGATTTGTCTTGTCTAACCCATCATGCATCTACTTTAGCCTATACTCTGTGTGTTGAACAACTAACTGCTCCGTGTGACGTTAGCTGTCAAACTTTGAAGTACTTGTTGTATAGTCCAGTACTGCCTTTCGTATTTCGTTCCGATTGAATTATTCCTGTCGTAGGCTATACAAGATTGCCTCACGCGGTTTACGCCAAGACTGAGGCTAGCGGCTTTAATGTTCCTTTCAAGCCACGGATATGGGTTCGAAACTGATCTAGAGCGTGAATTTCAGTTAGTTTACTTGTGCTGTATTATGCGGAGATTGTGTCGTGCTAACCACGTCATGGTACAACTATGTGTCCGTCTGCTGTCAGAAGAAAAGGTCTAAAATGTGCTAAGAGTAAAACCGATCAGTGGCATCTTTGAGTAAATCTTCAATATGTACTGTACATAAGATTATTAACAGAATTGGCCAGGAATTTTCTGTTAATAAATTGTGATTATTTGCAGAACAGAACGTCTTCTCTGTAAAATATGTTTTCCGTCATAAAAGACAACATAAAATAAATTCAATTGTAACAAAGTTAGCTGACGATTTCTCACCAAAGATTCTTTCTTCGATTCCCTGCGTCTTCTGCGAGTTTTGCCCATTATAATTCTAAACTTGTAGTTATAGATTTTCAATAAATACTTTGAGTTTCTTTGCATCTGTATTTAACTTTTGTCCTTCAGTGACGCTAACTTATCGTAAATAGCCTGTGTCGTTAAAATAACTAACCATTACACCAAAAATAATGAAATTGTTTTTTAAACCTTCATCATATAGCCGCTAAATAATTAGGAAATGTATTGATTTCCATGTGACAGTGACAATACCCTATATGAGCAAGTTTGCAGTATGAGTTTCAACCTTGCATACTAGACAGTGGGTTCTTAACTTATGGAAGCGGATCGCGACCCAAACATGAGTCGCCGTGGCTTTCGTGGTGTGTCTCATAGTATCCCGGAAAATATAAAATAAATCTCACTGTATAATAATAATAATAATAATAATAATAATAATAATAATAATAATAATAATAATAACAAACTCATAAATTTTTCCATACGGTATTATTACATTAGCTCTCTTTAACCTCATAATAGTTGTGCAAGTTGATCTCGTTGACTAATAGTTTAGAAGTTTTGATGCACACAATATAGATCGTGCATGCACTTTATATAAAGATAAATCAGGTTTTTGGATATTCCGCAGTGTCCTGGAACTTAATATTCCCAAAAGAGTAGGCGACCTGTCTGAACATACCTATCTGCCCTCATGATGGAACCCTGTAGGCCTATGTAGTTCCGAAAAGTTGGAAATGTCAAGTTCCAGGACACGATGGAATATCCAAAAACCTAATCGTGATTACATTCACCGTGAAAGCCCAAAAACGCATACCGGTACATAAATTGTTTTAGAGTGTCTTTAAAATAAGTTAAAGACGGAATAATTTCTTTAAAGCCATTATTTACCCCATTAAGCTTAAAAATGTAACATTAGTTACATGTACTGTATATTTAATATTCTCACCACGATATTGCTAGAAGTTTAATCATTCAGATTTGGATTTGTCAAAGATGTTTACAGAAGATTTCCGCTTTAGAAACAATAATGGAGTCACATACAATCGAAGGAATAGAAAATAAACCACAGAAAATAAATCCTTAAACAATTGAAGGGGTCACCAGCAAAAAGTGCTATCTAACAAAATCTAAATGTAGTGCACAGGTTCACTTCTGTTTCCATATCAGCTATAATTTTCACTTCGGAATATGTATTATATGTCTTTCTCATGTTAAATTTTACCGTACCTGGTTAACATGTTTCGGCCTGTTAGAGGCCTTCTTCATAACTGGTTGTTGCTGGTCTTGGCGCCTTTTGTTTTGTTTCCTGTGGGGGTATGTTTGTGTAGTGCAATGTGGAGTCAAAGAGTGTGTGTGTTCTGCAATTGAGTTTTGTGTTGAGAATTTGTAATCAAGAGTATAATTTTCATTTGATTTTCTCGTCTTGTGTGCAACATTTTTCAGAAAGGATTAACCGAAACAATATGCGAATCTGCTTTTCAGATTGAATTATATTTATAGCAGGATCGGAAGTGGAAGTTCGCTTTGGCATAAATTCATATTTTGTTACATAGCACTTTTTGCTGATGACCCCTTCAATTATTTAGCTAAATTAATGTTTTTGGTTTACATAGGCCTGCTGGAAGCCCCGTTTCTAGTCACGTCGAGTGCAAGTGATTTTCTTTGGATACCTTGGTTTTTTCTGCCATTGTTTCTGTCATTTCTCGACCGCCATTTACTCACTGTCAATCTTAAAATATAATTATAACTGTAACATGGCCTCCGGCTCATCGTAACAGGACATTTATATCTATGAGGTATTTCAATTTAAGGCGTATTATATAAAATGGAAATAAAATATTTCGGTATACTGTATTTTTAAAGAAGAAAATATATTTTATATTCATAATAAACTATTTCTAATGCATGTATGGTTTCCATTCGTCAAGCAAAGTGACATTGTTTCTTTGGGTATCTCATTATGCCTACGTTCACCCAAAAACGTTTGATAATGGCAGAGAAAGATGTAGAATTTCTGAAACTTGAAAAACAGTTAGCGTGACAGTAATATTATCTGACAGAACATAGGCGTGGTTGTTAATTCCCGTGTAACACCCTTCAGCTTCGGATATTAAAGAGTGAGCTCTGGACAAATTAAAAAGCAAAGCAAACATTTGTGATATGCGCCGAAAGTCAAGATGTAGCCTCAGTCCAAATATCATGCCGTTACTAGACTTTAATTGCCTGCGTTAGGCATTTACTGACACTAGTCTATTGTGCTTTGAAATTTTGTCTTAAATGTGATGGTCTAACGCGTAACGAAATTAACTTTAAATTAGCGTAGTCTAGTTAAATTATAATATTACTTAAACACAAATACTTGATGTAAAATAGAATAAGACGTATCATCTGCTAGTGTACACAGATTTATTCCAAAGTATTGGACAGATCTTTATCGTATCTAGCCTAGTAGATGAGAGTCAATTCAACCGAAAATGCAGGACATTAAATATATATTATTCTATAAAACATTAAGAAGTATTTTTTTTAAAAAGTGACTCAAGAACTATTTATTTGAAAATAGTTCTAACATTTCTCCATTTCTTTCTTTCGTATAAGATAAACTGATGAATAAAATCGTTTATATAGTTAGCATGTTTTCGAAAACTGTTTTTAAATTAAAAAACATATTTGATTTAATATGTTGTTTCCCATCAATTCCTGGACCTTTGCTGTCTCGTAAATGGTTTGGAAATATGTTATTATGTTTATCAACAGTAATCTCACTAGACGTTCTGATTTATCTAGAGAAAATCAAAACTCGAGTGGGATTTAATTGACTATTACACGATTAGAAGAAAGTATATAAAGATTAGAAGTAACGAAGTACTCCAATACAATAAAATATTGACTTACGAAAATACAACTGTCTTCAAATGTATTATTGTACCATCTCAACATTACAAATATTACGCTAGATGCATGCTAGATGGCAGTAGTGTCTTTATACAGACACTGTAATGATTACTATTCAATAAATCTTAATATTAAACAATCTCTGATACGTGACTATCCATAATATCATATAGCAGAAGTTCTTTTTATCCTCTCAGAGCAGAAGCTATAACATAACCTAACTAATATACACAAGTGTTAGAAAAGTTTTAATTAACGACGATGGCATAAAAAATAAACATGAATAATTTTAAAAGGAATAATTATTGAATGTACAATTTTCAAATTTGAATGTGGTTGGTGGTTCAATTGATGTTTTATTGGACGTGTGCGTAATAGAAGTGGAACTCGTTGATTTAGGCCTACATGGTGTATTCAACTTATTCAGAATTTCCGAATGAATAATTTTAAAAGGAATAATTATTGAATGTACAATTTTCAAATTTGAATCTGGTTGGTGGTTCAATTGATGTTATATTGGACGTGTGCGTAATAGAAGTGGAACTCATTGATTTAGGCCTATATGGTGTATTCCACTTATTCAGGATTTCCGAATGGTGCTCTTCATTTATTTGTAAATCGGATTTCAGAAGATGCATAGATATGATCAGTGATTTTTATTAATTCTTGTTCTTGAATGCCAATGCGAGTCATATTTGAAACTGCTGTGCATCGACTGGAGTGGTTTGTAATTTTATATATATTTTTGACGTCCAGACCAGCGCAGTTTCAAATGTTGGCAAACAAAGAAACAAATGCTAGGGACGCGATAAAATTAAACAAATGCTAGGGACGCGATAAAATTGTGCGATAAGCAGCCATGATTGGTTGAAATACGTCCTTTCGTACCGTTTTATTGGTCAAAAGTAGTATGACGTAGTAAGAGTGTAATAGTCATTGTAATATTATTTTGCAAATTTTTATTTTAATGTTTAATTTTTCCGGTTATATAAAATATTAACATATAACGTATTGGCACATAAGTTCAAATAATTTCATATATCATCTATATCTCACAACCATAACAAATTATTGCAGTTAACCCTTAAATTAGCTAAACTTCATTTATCACACTTGTTTATTAAACCGTATCGGACTTCAAAGGAAACAACTATCGCGCTGTCCATATTTTATATGTCGTACAATATTATAGTATTGTGAAATTTTAATTTTCCTACCATTTTTTTCTATTGTTCTATCAAAATTATAGCATATAGCTTATTAACCTGTTGTATCTATAGGATACTTACTTACTTACAAATGGATTTAAGGAATCCGAAGGTTTATTGCCGCCCTCACATAAGCCCGCCATCGGTCCCTATCCTGTGCAACATTAATCCAGTCTCTATCATATCCCACCTCCCTCAAATCCATTTTAATATTATCCTCCCATCTAGGTCTCGGCCTCCCCAAAGGTCTTTTTCCCTCCGGTCTCCCAACTAACACTCTGTATGCATTTCTGGATTCGCCCATACGCGCTACATGCCCTGCCTATCTCAAACGTCTGGATTTAATGCTCCTGATTATGTCAAGTGATCCTATAAGATACTTTGCGAATTTAAGGGTTAATACTGAAAACCACATATTAACTGGATTCCAATAAACAAAGTGAGGGGTAAGGATGTGGCCTATCCTCTTTTATTTATATTTTAAAGGAATGCTCTCTACAGGAATGGAAACAAAGTCCTCATGGAGGAAAAAACATACATGCATACATACATACATACATACATACATACATACATACATACGTGTTCTGCCCATGGGCAGGTATTTCACTGCAAACCCAGCATTCTCCAATCTTTCCTACTTTCTGCCTTCCTCTTAGTCCCCGCATATGATCCGCATATCTTAATGTCGTCTATCATCTGATATCTTCTTTTGCTCCGAATTCTTCTCCCTTTCACAATTTCTTCCGGTGCATCCTTCAGCAGCCAGTTTCTTCTTAGCCAGTGATCCAACCAATTCCTTTTTTCTCTTTCTGATCAGTTTCAGTATCATTCTTTCTTCACCCACTCTTTCCAATACAACTTCATTTCTTATTCTGTCTGTCCACTTCACACGCTCCATCCTTTTCCATATCCACATTTCAAATGCTTCCATTCGTTTCTCTTCATTTCGTCGTAATGCCCATGTTTCTGCCCCATATAATGCCACACTCCACACAAAACACTTCACTAGTTTCTTCCTTATTTCTTTTTCAGAGGTCCGCAGAAGATGCTCATTTTTCTATTAAAAGCTTCCTTTGCCATTGCTATCATACTTTTGACTTCCTGGCTGCAGCTCATGTTACTGCTTATAGTACATCCCAACTATTTGAAGCAGTTCACTTGCTTTATGTTCGGACACATTATTGCACGCTGATAACAGATGATTATAGCCAGATCTAAAGATGAATTTCAGAGAGCAGTGTACAACCTGCAGAAAATAGCATAAGATTTTGACATGAAAATATCTCCAATTAAAATAAAAAATATAGGATTTTGAGAAAACGTACCAGTCATAAGTAAAATCTGCATTAACAGTACCATAATGGAGGAAATTAATACTTTTAATTATTTTGGCTATATAATATCATATTTCGAAGAGAAAGATTTCAAAATTTATTAAAACGGCTGGTGTAATAAATTAAGTACCGGTATTCGTATTCAACGACATACCAGACTGAATATCTACAAAATGTTTGCTTGTCCAGTCTTAGTTTACGATAGTAATGCATCAACACTTTGAAAAATGGATGAAGGACGATTCACATTCGCTGAAATGTATTTTATGACACGGACAGCGGGAAGAAAATAGACATCCTGCAGAAGCTGAAAGTTGAATCAATTTTTGCAGTACATTCATAGTTACTAGACTCAATGGAAATATCATATGGATAGAATGAACAACAAAGAATGGAAAGGAATAGACTTCCAAGATTAGCCTCAGAATATAGACCAAGAGGACACAGAGATCTAATTTAAATTTAAATTATGGTTTATTTAACGACGCTCGCAACTGCAGAGGTTATATCAGCGTCGCCGTTGTGCCGGAATTTTGCCCCGCAGGACATGCCAGTAAATCTACTAACATGAGCCTGTTGCATTTAAACACACTTAAATGCCATCGACCTGGGCCGGGATCGAACCCGCAACCTGATCACAGAAGACAAACGCTATACCGATTACGCTACCCAGGCCGACACACAGAGCTCAAGGAAAACCAAGAATCGATGGAGAGATCAAGGCCATCTTTCTTAGATTATCGTTGCAGAACACATGGTCTAAAACGAAGAAGTTCATGATGATGGTGATAGAATAAACAAACTTATATTTCCAAAATTAATCTTATCATATGCACCAAGAGTTCGTCGATATCCTGAAAGACCTAACAGGATAATGCTACAATACTTGCACGTCGATGATGATGATGATGATGATGATGATGATGATCTATTTTTAGTGATATAAATTTATTTTTGGTATAATTCATCATATTTTGTAGTACTGAATATACTGTAAGTTATTTTTAATAAAATACCCATATTTAGGTATTTTTAAACCTACACTATGCAGATAGGCTACTAGTAAAACTCCGGTATATAGTGTTGGCACAATATCCAGCATCAATCTAATACATTATACATAAAACCGACAATTAACGATTTTAAGGAACGAATTATGTCAAGTGCCTTCAAGAGGTGGATAGCAGCACAAAACAGAATCAGGACAATAGCACTGGAATACGAAACATAGGCTACAAGGAAGAAAACTGCCGTCTTCAGTACTTAAGAAGAATTGGGTACAATTTTAGCTTCTGAAAAGGCAAGAAATACAGGCCATGACCTGTAATAGCTACTGTATATTCACAATAAATTTAATGTGCTCTTAACTTCACTAATTATTTCATTTAATATTCTTGATTTCGGAAAATTAGTCCTATGAAAAATGGTCATTCAGAAATGTAGAATTCAGAAAAATGTTCATTCGGAAAAATTAACATTCGAAAAATTTAATAATTTCAAGGGAAAAATTGTTCCGGGGTCGGGCACCGAACCCGGGACCTTTGGTTAAACGTACCAACGCTCTCCCAACTGAGCTACCCGGGAATCCAATTTTTCCCTCTATATCCACAGACCTCAAAGTGGGCTTACAACTGTCAAGCAACCAACATTGAGTGCACACTAACTCTGTGTGACTTAAATTGTGGTTTTCTGTTACGTACAGTGACGTGTGTTATGCAAATCAAGCTTCCAGGTATAACTCCCTGTAAAGTTAATTTGAATAATTTCAAGGGCAAAATTGTTCCGGGGCCGGGCATCGAACCCGGGACCTTTGGTTAAACGTATAGTTCCCGGGTAGCTCAGTTGGGGTCGGGTATAGTTCCCAGGTAGCTCAGTTGGGAGAGCGTTGGTACGTTTAACCAAAGGTCCCGGGTTCGATGCCCGGCCCCGGAACAATTTTTCCCTTGAAATTATTCAAATTAACTTTACAGGGAGTTATACCTGGAAGCTTGATTTGCATTCGGAAAATTGGTTTCGGAAAAATTACCTCAAACCACTTAAAACACTTGAAAATTCTTTCATTATGATGAAAGATCCAAATACAGAATTGTTTTTACTAGTGCTGTCGATCGATCAAAATATTTAATCGATTAACTGTTTGAATTTAATCGATTAATCTATAGATTAATGGAGCTTTAATCGATTTGAAAAAAATGTTTTATTATGCTGTACTACACAATTATTGTAAAATTTAACTTGTGGTCGATGATAAGCATAACTATTAAATGTTCAATATCTGTATATATTGTATCGTTATATTGCAAAACAACTATTATAATTACTTACTAACATATTTATTACGAGGCTTATAATTTATTGTGTCTATTTCTGGGAATTTTTATACAAACCCAAATAAAAATGTTAATACTACTTCATCCATGATTTTAAACATGTGAGTGCATTCACATGCTTCGAATTAAGTGCTACTCTGTGTTTAGTAACAATGTTTACTGGGTCATTAAAAACGTAAAATCTTTTTCTGTCAAGCACTTCTCCACAGTCATTCAATTTAAGCCCAAACGTTTCACTGAGTTTCTCTCTCAAATTATCATATGTCATAATTGAGTTTTCACTTTTTACAGACCACAGAAATCTGATTTTTTTTTCTTCAACAAATTAAACATACACAAGCTTCATCTATAAACTCAGTAAAGAAACTGGAACAAAACAGCAGACTGGCCCCTATTGTAATCGGGTTACGAAATTTTAGAAAGAGAAAAAGATAGTTACTCTCTCAATTGTATACAGTGTAGCCATGGCTAAGAGATGAGGAGGGCGAATCCCAGAAAATATGTATTTGATATGCTAGGAGACGAGCTGACAACAAGGTGAAAGTTTTCTTGAAAAACCATAAAACTTAAATTAGGGTTTCGCATTGTTTCAACTTTCAATAGGGGTAGACAGGTCATTCCATCTCTTTCTGAAATGTTTGTGTAAAGATTTGCTGTAACGGTACTATTAGCCTATACTTTGAAGTAAGCAATTTCTCAGAGACGAATGTTGTCTGAGTTTTTAGTCTGAGTTTTCATTAACAAAATAATGATTAATATCAAGTACAACCGATTAATTTTAATCGACTCGATTATTCGATTAAATATTTTAGATCGATTAATCTTACAACAGAAATTGGTAGATTAATCGGTTAGATTAATCTGTTAGATTAATCGATTAAATCCCACAACACTAGTTTTTACATTTCATTAGTTTATCGATTTGGAATATTTCAGAGTAGCCTATATTTCACGAACTCGCAAAATACTTTCATAACCTGCACCATCCAGTTATCTGCAACATGCTCAAACTGTGAGCTTCGCATTCTGCATCATACTCAGTAATTACGGGGCCGTTTTCCGATGAGTGGGAATCGAAACCTAATCAGGGTTTTCATGTAGGATTACAGTTGGAGCAACCACAGCTTTGAAGCGGTAGAAACATCCGCTGTTTTACGAGGTTAATCTGTCGGCTGCATTACTTCGTGACGTTTCTGGTCAACTAGTGTTTCTGTCAAACTGGCATGAGTTATTTATTTGCATGCATTTACAACCCATTAGGCACTTGGTCTCTCTGACAACATTCCACCATATGCTATTGCATTCAGTTCATCACCTGCAATAAACTTTCAACACTTCAGTATTTACACTGTGTTTGTTTCCGCCGTAACACTGTATTAATTTTCTCTGCAATTTTAAACAGAGCTATTGGGAAGTGCACAATCAATGAACTCCCGTTATTTAATGGATGCTTTTAACTGTCTTCTTGTAAATAATTTCACATGTTACATGATTAGACCTATCTAGTAACATTAGGATCCACAGAAACATGTAATAGTAATATGCGTTAAAAGAGCGGTATGTTGAAGTTTTCATGTTCGAGGAAAAGTCTGAAAAAACGAAACGTAGTTGAGCTTTTTTTAATTTCCGAGAATTGAAAGAAAACATACCGCTCGTGTATCGTACATTATTTTGTGCGACGATTGTATATTAAATACCTGAAAGAGGAATTTCTAATTAGTTGCAATGAAATCTCCATCTTGGTTTCTGTTCAATGACGGCAAATTTGCAAAACAAAAATATCTATCTTCAACATTGTTGCTTTAAAATGTTTTCTGTGTTTACTATACTCCAGCAAGCCGTGATATACGTCTGTCTTTTTTTTTTCCCCCAGTCTATGATGAGTCTGGAATCTTGTTGATTTTTTCACGGCTTCCTTAATATTACTTGCATCACGAATGCAGTAACTTTAGTGGAGTTGTAGAGTTTACTTAATTTTTGCAAATATTTAAAAACAATAATTAAGAGTGCAATTTAGGTGAAATTGCAGTGGTAAGTTTCCAATTTATAATTATTACTATATTGAACGTCTCTAAAAATAATATGTTAAAAGCCTAAAGCAGTAAAATCAATATGTCACTTAAGCGGTAAGAAGAGGGAAATTGTTATGTGTGTTAGGTTGAGAATACTGAATGTGGAATTTTAGACTTTCCGCGGATTGGTTTTGTGCGGAAACCAAGCAAATACGCACGCTCTCGCACAAAAATATATACCCGCTTAGAAGTGATTGCTAAGAGAATAAATATTTTTTTCTTTGTATAGTATTTAAACTGCAAAAAATGTTAATTATATTATGTATACACAAGCTTACACGAAGAGCCATGGATTTATTAGTTAACAGGACGATGCAGGAGGGTTGCTAGACGAAGGAATAAATACATAGCTTTATACTAAGGCAGAAAATTATTGATTGAAAATATGAGGATTATAATTCCATACAAATATATGATAAATGTTGAACAATTCAGCGTAGAATCCTAAGGCCAGAAGACAAATATTACAATAACTAAATTATATTTATTTATTTATTATTACATTTAGAGTACAATCACAGAACATTGAAAGAAAGGAGAAGAGCAATGAGAAAAATAATACGAAGAGGATGAAAAAAGCGGAAGAGGAAGTAAAAAAGCATTGAGAGTGAAAGAAAAGCAAAGAAATGAGAAGGAGAGCAGGAGGAATGAGAAAAAGAGTAGGAATGAGAAGAGCAGGAAAATGATAAGCATGGCAGGGGAATGAGAAGAAGGCACGGAAATGAGAAGAAGAGCACGGAAATGTGAGGAGGAGCAGGGTAATGAGAGGAAGAGTAGAGTGATGAGAAGAACAGCAGGGGAACGAGAAGAAGAGCAGATAATATGAGAAGAAAGCAGTGAATATGAGAAGAAGGTATGTAATAATGAATTAACTTATGAGTAGGGCAGTAAATATGAGAAAAAGGGCATGCCGAAGAGCAGAGGAATGAGATGTGGAGCATGACAAGAAGAGCACGAGGAATGAGAAGAGTAGATGGAATGAGAAGAAGAGCAGGAATGAGAAGAGCAGGCGAAGAGAAAAACACGGGAATGAAAAGAAGATACGAAAATGACAAGGCACGGATATGAGAAGAAGAGCAGAGTAATGAGAAGAGCAGAGTAATGAGAAAAAGAGCAGAGTAATGAGAAGAAGAGCAGTGTAATTAGAAGACGAGCAGAGTAATGAGAAGAGCAGAGTAATGAGAAGAGCAGAGTAATGAGAAGAGCAGAGTAATGAGAAGAGCAGTGTAATTAGAAGAGCAGAGTAATGAGAAGAAGAGCAGAGTAATGAGAAGGAGAGCAGAGTAATGAGAAGAGCAGTGTAATGAGAAGAAGAGCAGAGTAATGAGAAGGAGAGCAGAGTAATGAGAAGAAGAGCAGAGTAATGAGAAGAGCAGAGTAATGAGAAAAGAGCAGAGTAATGAGAAGAAGAGCAGTGTAATTAGAAGACGAGCAGAGTAACGAGAAGAAGAGCAGAGTAATGAGAAGAAGAGCAGAGTAATGAGAAGAGCAGTGTAATTAGAAGAAGAGCAGAGTAATGAGAAAAAGAGCAGAGTAATGAGAAAAAGAGCAGAGTAATGAGAAGGAGAGCAGAGAAATGAGAAGAATAGCAGAGTAATAAGAAGAACAGCAGGGGAACTAGAAGAAAAGCTGATAATATTAGCAGGGCAATGAATATGAGGAGGGCGTAGACAGAAGAGCAGGAGAATGAGAAATAGAACATGAAAAGAAAAGCAGAAGAATGAGAAGTAGAGCATAAGAAGATGGCACGTGATATGAGAAGAAAGACATGGAAAAAATAGGAGAGAATTGAGAAAAGCACGAGAAGAGAGGAGAACGATGAGAAGAAGAGTATGTGCTGAAGAGTAGGAGAATGAGGATAAGAGTAGGTGGGAATAACGAGAATAGCAGAGAGAAAGAGGAGAAGGGCAGAGGGAATAAGAAGAACAAGGAGAATGAGAAGAAGGGAAGGAAAAATGAGAAGAAGCGCAGGGTGAATGAGAACAAAAGAAGGGTGAATAGATAAGATGAGGATGAAGAGACAGGATGATGAAAAGGGAATGAAAATTAGTGTAATGGGTATTGAAACGAACAGGAAGTCAGCGTAGAAAGTAAAAGGAAAAGAGAGTAAAGAAAGGGTTAAGTTTGGGAAAAAGGAAAAGAAGAAGAAATTAAAGAAAATGGGAACTTGCAAATCGAGCTTTCAGGTGTAACTCCCAGTAAAGTTGATTTGAATAATTTCGAGGGAAAAATTGTTCCGGGGCCAGGCACGTTCGGTACGTTTAACCAAACATCACGAGTTCGATGCCCGGCCCCGGAACAATTTTTTCCTCGAAATTATTCAAAAGGGAAACTTATCCACACTCAAAAAAAATATATTGTTGAATGTGGATTCACCTTACATTGTGACTGGAAAGACGGATTTTTCGTAATAAACATATCTGATAGCCTACTCTTAAGTTTATTCGTCCTGCTGCAAAGTTCTGATGTAAAATATGGCCACCTGCTTGAATATTCATAACATTAATTCATAATTTCTGATCACGGTTAGAGGTATGAATTTAAGAATATGAGATATGAAATTACACTTGCAACTCATACGAACTCCATAATGTGTTTCTGCTACTCAATTGTATTGAGGGCATGCAGATTTTCTCAGTGCCAGTATAAACATTTCATTTGTGTACGCGTTTTCTCTCGTACGAAACTGTGCCCTCAGACATTCAGAGAACGCTATGCGTCTCTCTCCTTCTCTTTACCCTTCCCTCCGCCGTTCTGGCGGTCCATCGGTCAAACCTGTCAAGGAGGATGTTTCGGGGAGAGAAAGAGAGTAAGTACCTCGCATCAGAAATCCATGTGGTGTTTCAACTGCTATTCCCTGAAGACTTGTACGTAATATTGCTGTGACAACGATACAATCACGATTTTAAATTTCTTAACGGTCATTTCCGCAAGTTACAATATAAAAAAAAGAAATAATGGGCAATAAGCTGACACATACTCCCTCAAATGTTTTACATATTTAGCAATAATTTAATTTCTTTAACATGTTACGAATGATGGGTCTATTGCAGCTCATAGTACACATCTTGAACTATTAGGCTACTCGAAATATATGGCACGGTCCTAAAAATTCCAGAAACAGAGATACAGGTAAAATTTCATCTAAGAACTTAAACACTGTTATAAAGGTATTTCACGCGCTAAATTTGTTCCGTTAAACGAAGTTCATTTGGCAAGAAGCTCAAGAGGAGGTCTTACGCTCCGAGACTAGATTCTCGAGTAGTTGTTTCCAAGATTTTGTTCAGTGCTTCAATTCTAAGACTAATGTTGGGTAATCCTGAGGCGAATCCTTGGACTCACCTCGCTAAATGTCCCCTATCAGCAATACAGAGTCAGTAGAGAGCAGACTGAAGTGTTTCTGTATCAAATCTGTTGCCAAATCCTCTGAAATGACTAACAGACAAAATGTTTCTGTGTTAAATCTCGCTATCGCAAAATTCTACAACCGTAGATAAACTCAGTTCTTAAACCGTTATTAAATAACAGGGATGCTTGTTCTGTATTAAATGTCGTCATCAGATTCTCCGACATTAAATAACAGAAAACATTTTTCTACATTAAATCTCGCTACCGCAAAATCTTCCTACTCTAGATAACCGCACAGTTGAAAAATAGTCATTAAATAACAGACAAAATGTTTCTGTATTATATTTCGCTATCACTAAATTCCCCGAATCCAGGATACCGCGAAGTTGATAAATCGTTATTAAAAAACAAAATATTTCTGTGCTAAATGTATCACAAAATCTTTTGACTCTATATAACTGCAAGGTTTGTAGGCCTAAGTAGCTATTAAACAACAGACATGTTTCGATATTACCCAAAAATTTCACCATCATCAAATCCTTTGAATGTAGATAACCGCGCAGTTGTTAAATCGTTATTTAATAACAGACAAAATTATTCTATATTAAATCTCACCATCACCAAATGCTCGGAATCTAAGTAGCCGCGCAGCTGATAATCGTCATTAAATAACAAACAAAAAATGCATTTTTTAAATCTCACTTTCACCAAAAACTTCGAATCTAGATAACAGTATTTTGATAAATCATTATTAAGTAACAGACAAAATGTTTCTATGTTATATCTCACTATTCCACACATGTGGAATAACGGTTAGTGCGTCTGGCCGCGAAACCAGGTGGCCCGGGTTCGAATCCCGATCGGGGCAAGTTACCTGGTTGAGGTTGTTTCCGGGGTTTTCCCTCAACCCAATATGAGCAAATGCTGGGTAACTATCGGTGATGGACCCCGGACTCATTTCACCGTCATTATCACCTTCATTCCATTCAGACGCTAAATAATCTGAGATGTTGATACAGCGTCCTAAAATAACCTACTAATATATATATCACTATTACCAAATCCTTCGAATCCAGATAACAGCGCAGTTAATAAAGCATTATTAAATAATGGAAAAGATGTTTCTATATTTAATTTCACTATCACCAAAACCTTTGAATCTAGTTAATCGCACAGTTGATAAATCGTCATTAAATAATACAAAATGTTTCTGTATTAAATCTCACTACCACAAATGTCTCCGACTCTAGAAAACTGCGCATTTGATAAACCGTCATTAAATAAGAGTCCAAATATTTCTATGTTAAACCTCATTATCACCAAATCCTTGGACTTTAGATAACCGCGCGGTTTAAACAGCGTCATCTGAATAATAGACAAAATATATGTGTTAAATCTTGTTACGATGAAATCCTCCTACTCCAGAACCGCGCTGTTGGCACAGCGTCATTAAATAACAGACAAGATGTTTCTATGTTAAATCTCGCTATCGCAAAGTACTGCGAATCAAGATACAGTTCATACAGTGTCATTAAATATACAACATATTTCTATAACTGGAATTCCTCCTACTTCAGATAACCATGCAATAGATATAGGGTCATTAATAAAATTATATAATCGGACTCAATATTTCATTGTTAAATCTCACTAAATGTTTCCATGTTAAATCTTGCTATCGCCAAGTATCGCTACTCTAGATTACGCACAGTTCATAATATCATTAAATTAATAAATAAATTTATTTATTCAATTTATTTATTTATTTATTTATTTTATTGCTAGTAAGTTTGAAATGAATGCAAGTTAATACAATGTAAGATAAACTAGCCCACTCCTGAATGAGTAAGACTCGTGCTCGGGAGGGAATTCCAATACAGACAAAAATAAAATATTAAAATTGAGAGTTAAGACAAATTAAAAAGTGTTTAATGTCATATGTTTAAAACCAAATTGTAAATCCAATACAATTTTTTTCATTTATTTTTATTAATTTGGAGAGGATTCGTGGTTAAAATTATATTAGAATAAAATATGTTCAATAATCTGGGTCCTTGACTCATATTATGATGAAAAGCTGTATTGGTTTTACATTTTGGTTCAGACAAACTCAGAGAATTCATATTTTTAGTTCTATATTTATGTATATACCTTTCAAAGTTATTTAGATTTTTGTGAAAATATTTTAATAAAATAAGATAATAAATTTGTTTAATGTCGAAAACTTTGAAATGTTTAAACAACAATTCAGTTGAGTAATCTCTCTGCTTTTTAAAATAAATTGTTAATACTTTTTTCTGTAGTAAAATTAACGGTTAAAGGTTGAATTTATAAGTTCCATCCCAACCTATATTACCATACATAAATATAGATTGAAATAATTCTAAATAAATTATACGTAAACAGTTGACAAAATATTTCTTCGAACAACAAAGTAATATAATGTTTTACGTAATTGATTACAAATAATGAATATGATTATTATATTTTAAATGATTATCGCTAATTATACCTAAGTATTTATATACAAAATATTTCTATAACTGGAATTCCTACTACTTCAGGTAACTATGCGATTAGATATCAGATAGAAGCTTTCATTGTTAAATCTCACTGTCGTGAATCTGTTGACTCCTGTTACTTTGCGGTTGTTTAAGCGTCGTTCTATAAAAATGTTTTATGTTAAATCTCTTGATAACCTTGAGGTTGGTAATCGTCATTAAATATCATGTCACCTATCCTTTCATTTTAGTTAACCATACGATTGATTGAATAACATGTTTTTGTGTTAAATCTCAATATCAGCAATCATTGGAGTCAAGCTAAATGCGTGGTTGATAAAGCGTCATTAAATTAATAACAAACAATATGGTTCTATGTTAAATACCTCTCCTTTGATTATAGAAAACTAATGATGCTAAAAAGCGTCATTAAATAACGGAGAATTTTATTCTATGTTAAATCTTGCTATCGCCATAATTATGTTATTTCAATTCTACGTAATTGCTTAGTTGATACAGCTTCATTAAATAAAAGATAAAAATGTTTCTAGGTTAAATCGTGCAATAAAAATTTCCTCCGATTCTATGTAGCAAAGCAGCTGATACATCGTCAATGAATAACAATTAGAAAATGGTTGAATATTAAGTATTGAATAACGAAGTTAGGCCTCGAGATGGCGCCTGAATACCATAAATGGATATTATTTTCTGAATTCCATTTAATGTTCAGAAATAGTGTTAGAATATGTTGCACTCTTCGTAATATAATACACTGTTGATCTCTCACAATCTTAATGTAGTCCTTACATTTTCTGTGGTACTGCATTCATAACACAGTGATAAGCTACGACAAGTTAACTAGAATACTAAACTAATGATCTGAGTGAAAATTGAAGAACCAGTCGCGGTTTATCACTCCATTTTAGGTATATAAATTTAATGAAACGTTACAAATGCCTTCGAATTCTCTTTGTGTCCAAATTACGAAATAAAAGAAGCGACAGTAATTTTACGAGTAAAGGCAGGTACATCGTCCTTTTCATGTTTCCTGGCGTGTCTTATAACCGATCCCTATGCCTCCCTTTCCTCAGTCGGAGCTTTAGTGAACTTCAAAAAATCACACAGTTTTCTCTGAAATTCTCCTTTGTGTATAAAGTCACGCAAAATGGCCATTGGAGGCGAAGTTCATGACATAGAGTTCTCGTATAGATTAAACTCTACGTTGATTCACAATAGATACGGGCTTGTAAATTGAGGAGCCGGCTTACAAAATAATATTCAGGGAGAATAAGAAAGATTATCATAACTGATCAAAGAGAATCTTGTTACTTTACAAAAAATTAGAGACGGAGGGTACGGTACCACGTGTCAGTCAGGAATAGACCTGCAGTCTAGTTATAAATAATTGTAAAAAATTGTATATAGGCCTATGTATTTATTCACACTATAAATGGGTATATACCCGGTAGCAGTAGTAACTAATTACACTCAATAATGACAATTAATAATAAACACAGCTAATAAAAATACAATTAATAATAATAATAATAATAATAATAATAATAATAATAATAATAATAATAATAATAATAATAATAATAATAATAATTATTATTATTATTATTATTATTATTATTATTATTATTATTATTATTTATTTATTTATTTATTTATTTATTAACAGGGTTACAATGTACAGTAAACTACATCTTCCTGTATCCAAAGTGTTTAAATTCTTATCTTCTTCCTCCATTCTTCTCTTGCCTCCCAATCCCGTTCTTCCAAGCCTCCCTCCTTCATTCCACTTCTTATATCGTCTATCCAGGTTTTCCTTGGTCTTCCCCTCTTTCCTCGTCCTGGTGGAATCCATTCCAAAATCTGTCTGGGCAATCTTGTTTCTGGGATTCTACGTACGTGGCCATACCATTCTAATTGCTTGTAGATAAAGAAATCTAACAATGTACTATTAACTCGCATTTCTTGTGTAATGGTTGTGTTTCGAATTTTTTCCAATTTAGAATGTCTAGTGGAACGTCTAAAACAATTCATTTCAGTGGAGAGGAGTTTCAATCTCAGATTCGTGTTTAAATGCCACGTTTCCGTCCCATATGTTATATGTAGTACTCCTTATTATAGATTTATAGATTTGGAGTTTTGTTTCAATTGTATTGTCTTATCCCACCAAACCCCATTTAACATAGCTATTGCCGATCTACCTTTCTGAATTCTATATTTTATGTCACTTTCCTGGCTGTATGTTGAGTTAATTTTTACTCCCAAATATTCACACTCCTCACATCCTTTCACATCTCATTCCATCTTCCAAAACCAAATCTTTCATTTCCTCCCCACAGGACATATATAGTGTTTTCTCTAAATTTATTTTTAAACCCCATTTATTATATTGTTCTATAATAATAATAATAATAATAATAATAATAATAATAATAATAATAATAATAATAAACATATTAATTCTGGAGTATCTTACCACGAATATTATGTATCAACAGGCCCAACGTGACCTGGGGGTAGCGAATGGGGCTCGTGTTTAAAGATTGCACTCAGGTGTGGGTTCGAATCCCGTTTGGGGAAAATTACCTCGTTTAGTTTTCTTCGAATTCTTCCACAATTCGAACAAAACTTTAAATAACTAAGTAACTAAGTTCATTAACGAATCTCACGGCTAAGTAACGACATGTAAAAATAATCATAAGGTCGTGAAATGAGATACAGTCATTCCAGTTCCTGGAGGGAAGAAAATAGAGGGGGATAAAAGAAAAAGTTGAAACAGAAAGGGAAAATGTGAACAGAAGAAAATTCTCAGGAAATAAAACTGAATCAAATGAGAGATCAAAAGAA
The DNA here is from genome assembly GCF_040183065.1 of Periplaneta americana. Lineage (NCBI taxonomy): Eukaryota > Metazoa > Arthropoda > Insecta > Blattodea > Blattidae > Periplaneta > Periplaneta americana. The sequence continues at coordinate 150,957,974 of NC_091118.1, forward strand.
AATAGAAAGTAGTGTTTAAGTATTCATCACTAATTCGAAGCATTTTGAACCCTTTTGAGTTTGAAGTCAGTTTGGAGGAAATGTTTTATATTAGGCACAAGGTTTTTATTTTAAGAGCTGAGTAAGTATATAAGATGTATGTACGGTAAGTAGGGAGTTAGCTATGAGTTTTTCTGACTGCTTGATTTTCTTCGGTGATGTATTATAAAAAGAATAAATTCGTAAAATTTTCTATTGTCATTTTATAATCTTGCTAGAATTAAATAATTATATACTGTACTATATTTAATATTAATTTTATTGTTGTTGATGGTGATGATGATACAATGTACAAAATAAATTTAAAATCTACGAAAGCTTGAATCCATGTACACGGATATGGGGCTGTGGGATGAGAAACTATATGAACTCCAAGCAGTTACGTCAGTTGTCTCACACCTAGGTTCTCGTTCCACTCAAGGAACTTGGAAAAAATTTGAAGGAAAAATTTGTGGTGTGATAAAGCCATGCGCTTGCTAGCTCTATGACGTAACGCGTTACATTATACATAATTTAAATGATATAAAATTGTTACCTTTAAGTTGTAATTTCTATAGACTATTGTAATTATCTTATCTCTCCATGTACGAATTACAAAGAAAAGTTATGTTTTGAGTATCCAACTTTACATAAGATAAAATGGACTAGCACTTTGTTTCACTGAAGTCTTGCTGTGTGAAAATTGAACGGTATTCATTGCAGATAAGAAGGCCGACGAAGGCTGTATAGATTATTTTTGCCGTACTAACTTTGGAAATTCAGTCATTCTTCAGCAAAAAAATTCTGTATGAATATAGTGATTCACATATTTTTATACTTCTTAACATGCCCTCATTTTATTATTCTAGTTGAAAGTTCACTTACCTACGTTTCTTGTTATTAATAAAATATGTTTGACTTATTCTTATACCATAATACCAAATCGACGAGTATGAGAAAATTGTTTTATCTGTCTTCAGTTATCATCACATCCATGTTTCCATTACAGTAACGGTACTACTACATCATCATAATCTTCTTCTTCTTCTTCTTCTTCTGGGATTGCATTAGGCACTCTTGTGTGCGATCCAGCGCTCATTCTTTTTTTGGCTATCCCGTATTTTTTCCTCATTTGTTTATTACTAAGAGCTACATAGCTAGTGCAAGCGACGATCTTCCATTCTTAGAACATGTTAATGCGAATTTGTCTGAATTCCTCGAGTTTATCATTTTAGGGCAAATTTCGTCAGTTCTTCTCGGATTGTCCTGTTTGTAATAAGGTATAATCTTGTGCACACTTGAACTCTTCTGATAAATGTCACTGTAGTCGTCTGGATTCTACTTTTGTCTTTTGGTTTCAGGATCATTGTTTCGCTGGCGTACAAGAGAGCGCGCATGGTCATTATTCTGTAAGGTTTCTTTTGTATGTGTTTTCTAGTGTCGTCAGACAGCTTTCTTAATATTCTTCTGCACATTCATTAGAAAGATACTTAATTTGTATTTGTACTCAAGTGTCAGGCGCGTTTCCTTGTTTATCCGGAACTGCTATGCTTTGACGTGGATTCTATTTCCGCTTGAGTGAATTACTAGTTGGGTTTTTCGATGGTTCCTCCAACTGTAAGGTAAATGTCAGGTAATTTGTGGCGAATTCATGGCTTCATCTTGCTAAACACCATCTCATCACCAATTCCATCGACGCTAAACAACCCTGTAGTTGATAAAGCGTCATTTATGTTCTTTCTATTGAAAGAATCGTTTGTTTACTTCGTAAAAATGTCCTTATTCTCACAAAAATGATCTGAATTTGAAGATGTGAAAGTGGTTACTGCAACGATTTTCTTCATATAGTTTATCTCTGTTTTCTTTATCATTCTCAATTCACCATTGTTCCAAATAAAGCCATATTGTATCATTCTCTGATTAAAAAAAAGTGACCATGGCATGATTGTGACTATAAAGTATTTAAATTCATTAATACTGTATGTCACATCAACGGACGTATATACGTCTCCAACATCGTAAGATGAAGATTACATTTGTAATGTTTCTTCCCACCCATAAGCAGTGCTGAGTAGGTCCCTGTACTCTATAACAGAATCGCCAGTATGAAAATAAGATTCCGAGCCTTTGGCGTGAGACGAACTCGATAGCACAGTTGGTAGAGCGCCTGACCGGAGTACAGGAAGTCGCAGGTTCGAATCCAGCTCGAGGTTGTGAAATTTTTCTTTCATACCATGGCATGATTGTGACTATAAAGTATTTAAATTCATTAATATGTCACATCAACGGACGTATATACGTCATCCAACATCGTAAGATGAAGATTACAAAAAAGAGTGTTTGATACTTGATATGACATGTGTATTATTAAAAATAGATGCAGAAAATGTAGTTGTCAAGAAGCTAATGAAGCCAAGATGTCTCGCATATTTTTATTCATATCGAAAACACAGATTTCGAGCATTCTTTTTGCACAGTATTGTGTTACAAAGAATCTGTTCCTGTTCCCAAAATATGGCGATAAAGAGAGCCCTGACATCTCCAACACAGTATTCATCATAATCATCATCCATCATCATCATCATCATCATCATCATCATCATCATCAACATCAAGAATATTTCACTGTTCTGCCTTCATTTTGTCCGGCTTTTTCTGGATCACCCTGTAGATTTATAACACACTATATCCTTTCGCTAGTATTCTGCTAACATCCATTCTTTCCATATGGTTACTCCATGTCTATAACCCCCAATTTCATGTATAAGTGGTTTAATGTTGACCTCATTTCTTATCTTTTCATCACGTATTCTGTCAGTTTTTGTGAGGAAACTCATTTCAGCAGCTGCAATTGCATTTCAGTGATTTTGGTTTGGTATCCATTTTTAACTCTCGTACAACACTGGAACAAAACCTTAATTGTGTTTCTTTCCTGTCTCTCTATGAGCCTTCTAAAATCACCTACCCACAACCCCTCTTAAAAATTCGTATATAAGCACAAAGTATAACCTGCATTTGAGCAACATTGGGGACTGGGACGACCAGTAAGAAGATAGACTCAACAAATAAGCCCTTGAGACTAATCCTGATTGTTGTTGTTGTTGTTGAAGTATCAGTTTTTACAATGTTGTGCACTCGTAATACGATAGTGTGAGGGTGTATAGTATGAATTACTACAATAGAATGTAAGAAATAAACTTTAATAAACTTGAGTATAGATCCGAACCTCTTGTTTGTCTTCTTTTATTATTTTATCGATCAAAAGATCGTGTAAATTCTTATGATGTCCATATAATTATCTTTAGTACTCGTTCATATACAAAATGTATGTTATTGCAATATGACACTTTTCTTACGTCAACCTGTTCGTGTAATATGATATCTCTATAGTACTTCATGACATTTTCTACCCACAATATATCTAAGAGCGAGGCATAATTTCGTCACGAGCCTTAGGCGATGTCCAATAGCTATCTTACAGTAACATCAAACAAAAAGGATTGCGATCTAGTTGTGTGCCATTTTGTCTTCACACGTATATATTTATGTGTTCCTGCACTAACATTGTTATTATTTCTTTCCTTTTTTCTGTCTTCATACTTGAGGGTATAGGCTAATAGGTACAAGAGGTCGTAGAGTACCAGTATTGAGGAATGATGTTGATAACAAATAATTAGCTAAGATTACAGACAGAGTGTGTGCTATGTTATTATATTGTCATTAGCGGCTGATCACAAGGAAATAAACCCTGCCCCCCACCACCACCCAAGAAGGGGAGGAGGAGGAGGGGGAGGAGGGTTATCTAATCACAGAGTCAGCTGCTTTGCTGAGTGGAGGGATGAAAGATTGGATACGTCTCTTATGGAGTCGGGTGCACACCACGCCTAAACTTATGGAATATAGTGTGTTCAGAAATAAGTGTGCACGACAGAACCTATGAAATATGACTGCACAAGCCTTCCAGTATGATTAATAGTAGATATGTCCTTCCGGTACCTCAGTGGCGGACTTAATAAATGTGCAGACTCGTGATACAACCCGGCGTCAACTGGTGGCGACGAAGTTTGAGGGAAATTGTAATAATTTACATGTTATGAATAGAGCAAAGAAATCACACAAACTAGGTTTTAAGAGATGAATATTGTGATATAGATCCAGATACTTTGTTAAAAAATAATAAATGCAAATAAAGTTTTCTTTCCTTTTAACGACGGACTTTGTAAGAGTAAGGTGTAACCTCCTCATCTTTGGTAAAACTGTTCCTTCTTTTGCAAAGCCAAGAAGAACTTAAAAAAAAAATAAAGCAAAGAATATGAAATATTTCTATAACTTCAAGTCTCTCCAGCTAATATTGGAGACACAGTTTGAGTTGAAAGCGCGCTTGTTGAGAGAGAACGTGTTTCCCATTGCGGTTATAGTTGAAGTAGATGAAGATATATATATATATATATATATATATATGTGTATATATATATATATATATATATATATATATACACACACACACACACACAAACTGGGAAACAAGTATAGAATAATCGTAGAAAAAGAATCATTACATCATTACAGTATTTAATCATAGTAGTAGTCTAATTTAAGCCCAAGAATATAATATAACAAATTTGTATTTAAATATCCTAATCTAGTCAGTTCTAATAGTTCCAGTATTAAATTAAAAAAGTTATGTATGGATTTTATAAAAATTGAAAAATTGTAAATTTAAATTTATATACTCTTATTACATAGTAGACATAAGACAAATTGTATTATATACTTCTTAATTTCAATTCAGGAATCCGTCCCTGAGCACCGAATTCTACTCTTTCAGGGGCGAGCTAAAGTTTATTCTGTATATATTATATTTTATGTTACAATTATTAGCAAAATAAATAAATAAATAAATAAACAAATAAATAAAGAAATCTAGAAAATATGTAATTATTTTATGAAGGTCAACATTTATATAAGATTTAATTATAAACAAATTGTGTCAATTTAAAGCTTCAGAAATTCTACTCAGTTCTACAATATTCAAACTTGACCTGTTGAATTAATTACCCTAACTGAATTATATTTGAAGTAAATATTCTGTCATAAAAAGATCTTAATTCCACGCTACAACGCTTTATTGAAATTGACTGCACTCTATCATTATTACTGAAATCATTTTCACAGATTAGTAGACTGTTTCATCCTCAAGAATCCCTGAACTGTTGACTCCATCGTATCTGTGTATCCACGGTATATTCTTCCTGTAGATATGTATTTAAACCTACACGATTTTTGGGAGTCTGTATCTGTCCATGCTTTCTACATTTTGGAAGCGATTTTTTAAAGATAATAGTGAAACTAAAATATACCTGAATTCTGCCAAATTATTTCTTAATCAAAATGTATTGGGTAAACTCCAGATTACCGGGATAAAGATACAAATTTATTTTTGCTTCAGTTTTATCCATATGCTTTGGATAACCTACGCTTTATCCGGTAAAGCTAGTTTTATACAATTTGATCTCTTCCCATAAAATAAAGTACTTACAACATACCATTTAGTGTCAAAATTACTTTAGCAAAAGTTATGAGTAGGCCTATCAGTTATTCAAGTGTATTTAATAATATACTTTATGCTTAAATAAAATAATTGTATCCGTAAATGAATCGCGAGGATAAACTGATTCAACATACTAGATTTCAAAAGTTCTTGTTGTAGTTTCATGTTACATACTTGCTTCATAAATTAGGAAATAGAAAGTTACATAAACTAATTTAAAAACTTACAGACAATCCTTGTGTACGAGTGTTCAATAAATTTTTCGATTCATTTTGTTTATACCTACTGTGGAGTTCCACAAAGCTCAACATTAAGGTCAAATATTTCTTACTGATAATTTCTTAAACGTAACACTGGAGCTACCGTAAAATGGTCTGAAGAGAATGACATGGAAATTATTTTAAAATCTAATGTTACCGGTATAAGCTTTACTAGGAAAAAACTATTCTTAAATTCAATTGTAACTTAATTCAAAACTAAATCAACAGAACATAATGATTCGAAGATCTTCGTGTATTCTTTGACAGTCAACTTTTTTCTTTCATAAGCAAGTAAAGCTCATTTATAACCATACAATTAGAATGTTGTGTCTAATGCAGTCAATAACTTATTCTTTTTCTACGCCTGATTCCTTTTTCAATACTTTATTTCGTAATATTGAGATCTAAACTTAAATACTTTTCCCTACTCTGTAATTATGTTACAAAACCTAAGGTTAAATTAGAAAGTGTCCCATTCAAATTTAGTTTTTTTGGTTAGTATAGATTTCTACCCAATGACACAAATAATAGTTATAAAAATAATGCTATACCAGACCATACATCCGACATAAAGATCTTGACGCTTTGTAATTCATTCAAGTTCCTCAAAGATAGTGCAGTCTGTGAATCTGTCATAAATAATATTAGTTTTTGCGCGATAGTGTGTTTCCTCTTCGTCACAGCAAACGCCCGCAACGATTGAAAGTTTATTTCACTGAATTCAGAGTTGCCAACTTAGATAAGTATGTTGAAATATTACAAATAAGTTCCTCTAGAGTTGTAATGAAAACTAGTGCCTTTTATGTATGCTACAATCTTACAATGTATGTAAAATTCATACGCAAAAGGCAGTGTTAATTAATATACATTATGTGAAACAAATCATTGCATTTGAAATGTACTGAACTTTACTTAAACGATTCAAACTTCACTTAATAAAAAAGAAATAAAAGTTATTCCAATTCAACGAAATATTACAGTACCTGAATCGTTTTTACTCCTTCACATTGAAGTTGATGATGAAATTTGTAGTTGGCCAGACTGCTAACTTCAGTCAGCTATCCATAGCATGATCAGGGGTACTATATATTAAGATTTTTTAAATGTTGTTTTCAAAATATACTGTTGTGCAAAAAATAGTGTACAATACACGTTTGTGAAGTGCATTACAAAATCTCGGAAATTGAAAAACTCGCTCTGCTTGTTTTTCAAACTTATCCTCGATTTTGTAAAAAGCACTTCCCAACCTTGTATTATAATATACAGTACTACTATTACATGTTCCTATTAAAGGTACTGTAGGGAAAGTCGGCTATCTTTTTACAACAAACATTCTAAATCTCTTTTTCAGGCCTCTACATGTATTAAACCTACAAGTTTGTATAGAAATAATTGTATTTCACATTATGAATATATAATTTGCATAACTGCTTTTCATTAATAATAATAATAATAATAATAATAATAATAATGATAATCACGATAATGATAATTATGATGATATTATAATGATCAAGCTTAACCTATTATTAACTATCCATTTTAGGTTAATGCGTCAATATTAATAAAAAACAATAAATCAATAAATAACAATTAATTATATTAATTTTTCTATGTTATAAATTTTAGCCTTTATTTATCTTGCTTTTCATCATCATCATCGTCATCATCACCATCACCATCACCATCACCATCACCATCACCATCACCACCACCACCACCACCACCATCATCCTCTTCGGCTTCAGTTTCTCTCCTTTTTCTCGATTGTTAGAGCAGAACAAAATTATAATTTGAAGATAAACATGTCTGCTTTTCATAAATTCTTGTTAATTTTTATATTGAAAATTATTTTGGTTGTTGAATAATTTATTAAAATTCCAATACATTTTCTGTTTTTTTTTTACATAAATAAAACTGCATGGTTTCTTGTTTGTTACTAACAGTGTGACAAAAAAATATAACACAGATAATTAGAAAATAGTTGTTTTTTTACAGAGAGAGGTGTTGTTGAGCGCTTTGAAACAGTCTAGTCATAAAGGGTTAAATTTTTAATAACAATATCCTTCGCGGATTTAAGAGATTACCTTCAGAATGGAATACGCTTTGGTATAAGCCTATAACATATATGTAACCTATACGTAACAGAGGGGCCGAAATTAATGGAAGTATACAAAACGAGATTTAAAAATGACACAGCTTAAAAAAATGCAGTCGTTCTCTCACTCCCCCTTTCCTCTCTCTCTTTCGCTCCCACACTCACTGGATATTGATGACGAATTTTATTCTAGCTTTTTCGTTAATTCGCGCTGTAGTATTTTTTTTTAAACAATCCTCTCTTTTCTCTTACACACGTGAGGGTATTCACCCACACCAGAAAACGAGACGAGCTGATGGTTTTAAAAAAACAACCAATAGCAGAGAACTAATCAAATTCAAATATTGGATAGCTTAATTATTTTCAACGTAATTCTGTATGTGTGTGTGTTTGTGGGGTTGGAAAAAAAATCTCTTCCATTATAGGGCCTACTATGTCTCTTGTAAAATGGTTTACTGAAACAGTAACCACGCGTGTATATGTATATATACCCTACATATTATACTAACAGTATGCCAACATCCTCAAATTCAAATTATTTTAAAATTAATCGATTTCTCATTACTGCTCCGAGGGAAAATAGGAAGTATGTGACGACATGAACCGCAGGGAGAGAGGGATTGGAAACATATTATACGAAATATTGGTCGGCTTGCCATGTTTTTACTTGTTTTTTTTATTCCTATCACCCACTCCATCTAGTCTGTATTTAAATATAATAGATTTGCTGTAACGTAAACTACAGCAAAAGGTTCTAAACTGTCAACTCCCTGGTAAATATTGTCCTGAAGTTCAGCTTTATCATACAAATATTCCTTTATATTCTGTTATACGATACAGAACTTCAGTATACATACAGTAGTTTATTACTACAAACTTTCCTTATTAAAGTGTTGTCACAAGGACAAAGTGATATAAAACAATTAAACTAAATGTTTGTTTACAAATTAAAATATGAGGCTTACATTTTTTAAATTGTACATATCACAATCTTCAGTCTTAAATAAAACACTTTAATTGTTATAATATAATGAAATTTCAACTGAACCGTCTATGCTTATCTTGTATTATAAATATAATTTTATTAATTAGTTACATTAACGTTTTCGGTACTGGGGTGTACCATCATCAGATGTATACGTGAAAGGCTACTATAAATGTAAACCTAGCCAATGGATGCATGTGTTGTAATCTTGAATAATACGATGTATGAACATAAAATGTTATACCCATGATCAATTATAGTAGTTATATAAATACAATAAAGCACTTATATACTATTAATTAGATAAAACAGGCAATTAAAATCAATTATTTAAAAACAGTGATCATTGCTGCTATGGCTTTCGACGTTACAAATAAATTTACGTCGAACGCCATAGCAGCAATGATCACTGTTTTTAATAATTGATTTTAATTGTCTGTTTTATCTAATTAATAGCATATAATTATTTTATTGTATTTATATAACTACTATAATTGATCATGAGTATAACATTTTATGTTCATACATACATATTATTCAAGATTACAACACACTCATCCATTGGCTAGGTTTACATATAGTATCACGTATACATCTGATGATGGTACACCCCAGTAGCGAAAACGTTAATGTAACTAATTAATAAAATTATATTTATAATACAAGATAAGCATAGACGGTTCAGTTGAAATTTCATTATATTATAATTAGCTTATCGGAATATTCAAAATAAGATGAAACTTTAATTGTTGTTAAACCAATAAAGATGATTTCTGAAAATTGAAACAGACTCCTTAATGCCTATCGAAGGAGGATATACGAATTCTCTACCGATAACTCATCGTGAAGTGTTGAATCTTGGATGCAATACTTTTATGTCAATAAAAGATGTATCAACTTATTATGTATAAAAAATATAGTCTATCAATTCCATCCTAGTTGCCAAAGCTATGCGTATGTTTATCAGTGATGGTGTCAGTAAATTATCCTGGAAGTGAGGTGCAAATTATCCATTGACAGCTAAGCACGACGTGATCTTTACAGCAAATTCAGCGCTATTTATGTGCTTTGATTCATCACTATTGAGAAAACAGGAGCAGTAGAGTGACAGACTGTGAACTTTAGAAGGCTGAGTTCAAGCCCAGGCGGAAGCAGTATTTCAATCTCGCTGTAACTTCCAGAATAAACGTAGAGCGCACGCAGACGTGTTTTACAGAATGTAAAAGCCACCGAAGAGTGACACGGACTACTTTGCTTCAGTTTATTCACGACTTTTGGTGATTGCAGTCGTAGTGGTAAAAGAGAAAATATTTTATGTAATGTATAAAATTTACTTCTATCTATCAGGGTCAGGGTTCTTTTATTTACTGGAATTCTATAACATGAGACCTATAGCTTTATATTCCTGTGGGAAGCAAGAGAAATGCATAGCTATCATTGTGAGCCACAATGTGCTCGCGAGTCACATTTTCGCCACGGCTGCTCTACACTGTATGCATTTCTGGATTCGCCCATACGTGGTACATGCCTAATCCATATCAAACTTACTTACTGGCTTTTAAGGAACCCGGAGGTTCATTGTCGCCCTCACATAAGCCCTATCCTGAGCAAGATTCATCCAGTCTCTACCATCATATCCCACCTCCCTCAAATCCATTTTAATATTATCCTCCCATCTAGGTCTCGGCCTCCCCAAAGGTCTTTTTCCCTCCGGCCTCCCAACTAACACTCTATATGCATTTCTGGATTCGCCCATACGTGCTAAATGCCCTGCCCATCTCAAACGTCTGGATTTAATGTTCCTAATTATGTCAGGTGAAGAATACAATGCGTGCAGCTCTGCGTTGTGTAACTTTCTCTATTCTCCTGTAACTTCATCCCTCTTAGCCCCAAATATTTTCCTAAGAACCTTATTCTCAAACACCCTTAATTTCTGTTCCTCTCTCAAAGTGAGAGTCCACGTTTCACAGCCATACAGAACAACCGGTAATATAACTGTTTTATAAATTCTAACTTTAAGATTTTTTGACAGCAGACTAGATGACAAAAGCTTCTCAACCGAATAATAACAGGCATTTCCCATATTTATTCTGCGTTTAATTTCCTCCCGAGTGTCATTTATATTTGTTACTGTTGCTCCAAGATATTTGAATTTTTCCACCTCTTCGAAGGATAAATCTCCTTATTTTTACAGTTCCATTTCGTACAGTATTCTGGTTACGAGACATAACCATAATATACTTAGTCTTTTCGGGATTTACTTCCAACCCTATCGTTTTACTTGCTTCAAGTAGAATTTCCGCGTTTTCCCTGATCGTTTGTGGATTTTCTCCTAACATATTCACGTCATCCGCATAGACAAGAAGCTGATGTAACCCGTTTAATTCCAACCCCTTCCTGTTATCCTGAACTTTCCTAATGGCATATTCTACAGCGAAGTTAAAAAGTAAAGGTGATAGTGCATCTCCCTGCTTTAGCCCGCAGTGAATTGGAAAAGCATCAGACAGAAACTGGCCTATACGGACTCTGTGTCCATCTCAAACGTCTGGATTTAATATTTCTAATTATGCCAGGTGAAGAATACAATGTGTGCAGTTCTGTGTTGTGTAACTTTCTCCATTCTCCTATAACTTCATCCCTCTTAGTTCCAAATATTTTCCTAAGAGCATTATTCTCAAACACACTTAATAACTGTTCCTCTCTCAATGTGAGTATCAAAATTTCACAAATATACAGAACAACCAGTAATATAACTGTTTTATAAATTCTAACTTTCAACTTTTTCGAGAGCAGACTGAATGATAAAAGCTTCTCAACCGAATAACAACAGGCATTTCCCTTATTTATTTTGCGTTTAATATCCTCCCGAGTATCATTTATGTATGTTACTGTTGCTCTAAGTCTAGTGAGATTATTGTTGACAAAATCAGATGACGATAAAATCATAGGCCTATTAGAGCAATGGCGAAATGCGAATGGTATCCATTTCATTCATTCATTCATTCATTCATTCATTCATTCATTCATTCATTCATTCATTCTATTCCATAGATCTTACGTGAGCAATGAAGCTTTAAGATGTGGAACAAGTCAAAATTTTACAATATTACAATTACAATTTTTACAAAATTTTATAGTTTTACAATTTAGTAATTTTCTACAATTTTGTGTAATTTTTTACAATATTTTGGCGAGATGTAGTGAGATGAGGTGAGGACCGAGAATTCACCAAAATATTACCCGACATTTACCTTTTGATTGGGAAAAACCTCGGAAAAACCCAACCAGGTAATCAAAGGGGTTGATACCAAGGACTCGCCATAGACGCGTGCACTTACTTTGAGGAAATTCTGTTACAAAATAAATACGCTAATAGCAAATCTTATAGAATCTGCCGACGAATAATTACACATCCATTTGATAAGAAATGTAATCTGTAATCGAGCGCACAGAGCTTTAGCAACCTCGTATGTCAAAAATTCAGTTGTACGGGAGAGTGAAGAAACATTTTAATATCTTGAAAATGAATAAATGTCTAACATAAGAGAATATTTAAGTCACTTCTTGTGAAGTTTGTATCCACGCCTTGACTTAAGATGTGTTTGTAGAAGATGCGGGAAAATTTCTTTGATGGGAATTAAGTGAAATATTATTTTGTTCATTTTTGACATACGAGTTTGCTATTCAACACTATCGATGTAGAGTATTTAAAAAAAAATTGTTCCTCCGTCGCTGCGTCTACCATAAATCTTGCTGAATGTACCGAGGACCAAACGCGCGTGCCTTTGATGAAAAGCCGTCAGTTGACTGAATTACTTCTGGACTCACAAAGTTCGTTACCAATATAGTTTTTTTTATAAGAGAGCTAGTACTAAAATGATTGCAGGAGCGTCCTGTTATGGCAACTACCTGCGAAGATTAACTAAGTCAATCAAAACAATAATTACCTCATAGGACTACAAGATAATGCGCGTTGTATATAATTGTCAGGACCTCTCACGCATCAAAGTTGACCCCTTTGTCACAGCTTCTGTAGTTGCATTAACTTTCTTGATTTATTGACATGATATGGTAATGGGAGGGGAGTTGAGGCTTCATACGGTAGCAGAACCTAATCCAGTCGCAAACTCCAGTCTCGTTCGTCTACTATGTTTTTTTAATTAATATTCCGTCTGAAGAGTTTTTTTTAGAATACGTCATCTAACTTTGAAGCTTTGACACGACACAGCACTTTTAACTGGAGCTGGCTGACATTATGGCTAAATTCTGCACTTTGCCTGAAATTGCATGTCATATTGAGCTCTCCTCGGTGACAGGCTTCTAGAATAAAGCCAGTTTCATATGTTAAAATTCAATATAAATCGAAGGGAATGTTATAATTACAGAGTCAGAGCACAGAGCTATTAAAATGTTACTCGTAGAATATTTACCTTTACTATACGAGAATTTGATTTTAGCGATCAGTGATTTGAAATCTCATGTAGGTATGTTACAGTTACAGGTAGGCGTAAATTTGCAGTTGAACATAAGTAGCTAATGTTTGTAGAATTTGATAAGTACAACAAACTTTACATTTTTAGAACAGGATGCATAAAAGTTACGTAAGCTATTACACTTCCCAACAATGAAAACGTTTCGGGCTCAAAAATAGCTAATTCTTATGTATTTCCACCTGCTGAATTGAAAAATCACCATAAAAATGACAGATTAGCTCTTGCTTTGGAGATAAAGTGGCATTTCATTTTTTTAGAGTCAACATTTTCAGTTTGGAGGAAATTTGGGGGAAATTTTGTTTTGGGAGTTGGCACACTTGTCAAATAACAGAACATAAATGTTCTTCAGCTGTTTGTAAGTTATAAACATAGATATTGTTGCTGTGACTGTGAATTTCATATTGTTTCTGCTGTAATTAATGTCGAATTTCTAGTTTGGAAGTGCGTTTAAAGTGTAAAATTTGTAAAAAAATGCCACGGAAATGTGTAAATATAGAAAATTAGTAAGAATTGACTCATGAAGTGCACAGGAAACATTAAAAAAAATTGTTGGCCAGTGTTATCATTTGAATGTCTTTTACTGCTAAATATGCAAAGGCATAATATCATCCATAGCACAATGAGCGTAACGTAAATGTAGCATATTAGTATATACTCTCCATCATATCTGTTTAATCTCACAGATCTGCTAACCTAGCTGTTGTAGTTCGTCTATTTAATCTCCAGGAAAATTACTAGATGTTATCTACAGGAGTGCTATCTTCCTTCAATATTCTCTTCTATATCATCCTCGGTGGTAGAATGGTTACCATATTTGGTATTATACCGGGCGATTCAAAAGATTTTGCTCAAATTTGAGGAGCTTATAGAAGAATCATAACATTTATTCGAGTAGAAACGTATGATCCCCGAAGTATTCCTCAATGAGTACAAATCCGTAATGTGAAGGAACTAAATTGCGGATGTAATCATACTTTGCGAGGAAGCATTAGATTGGGTGTAACAGTGGCGTAGTCAGGAATTTAAGGTGGAGGAAAAGCCAAGTTTTGGAAACATCATTTGGAAAATTTGCCTATAGCTTACATGGAACATGTTTAAAAGACAAAAATAATTATTGTTTAATACTATGAAGTTTAAAATAAATTAAGACTCCCCAAAATTTGTTATAAAGCAAAATTCATTTTCCCTCATTGCAGAGAGAAAGAACAGATGCCGACCACAAATAAACCTAGTTATTGTGTTAAGAACAGTAGCTTCATAATTTCTTTGAAATCTGTCAGTTAATTTAAAACAATCTGTCAGCAGAAATAGAAAGGATTTGTTATTCTAAATACTAGTCATTGTCGGTAGAAACAGTGAATCACTTTTTTTTTAACAGTGAACCATTTTTTGTGTCGCACTCGCAAAGCTAATGGTAGATTCTTTCTTCATAGTTTAAAATTAACAATTTTTATACATTTCTTAAAGAATCGAGAGGGGCTTCTGCCTGGTAAGGCCCTTGCCTACACCACTGGAGTACAGTATGAATTGATGGAGTTAGTCTGTTGCACACTAGTACTTGTGGATAATTTTCGGCCTGTTTATATCTGCTTGTAACTCATGCGTACAGAGACCAATAGGTTGTATGCATTACAGTGTTGAGTTAAAAGTGTTTGGTATATTTGTACTTCGCTTCGCAGTCTCTTGCTGTTCGTTAAATAAAAAATTACACATTTCTACCACAGTCTAATATATACAGTCACGAAGCTTGAGTTGTGAGGGTACTAGGAACAATTAACTGTGCAGGTACTATTTCGCATTGTCTGTAATGAGGCGATAGTAGCGATCCTAGTGGTTAGCAACTATCTATGGGTGCATATTTACTACGTATTGAGCTTCGTGACTGTATATACTAGACTGTGTTTCTACTACTCTGCTAGAACGGTCAGCCCGTTCCTTAGATTTTACACCTCTTCATATTACTTCTTTTGAGGGCATATCAAAAGTCATGTTTATAAGATACCTGTAGATGACCCAGAAATATACCCACTTAGGATTTAGGATACTTGCAACATCTCACATGGTTCAGGAGATGCTGAGGTATTTGGGAGAGCACGCCAGAGTTTTCTTCTGCGAAACAATGTCCTCGCTGAATGTAATGGTCATCAGTTGCAACAGATTTTGGTGTAATATAATGTTAATTTTTAAGTTCATGTAATCTTTATAGATTTATTAATTTGTCCTACAGAATAATATCTGTAATATTTTTCTCCTCAAATATTAATAATCATGTAATCTTTGTCTACCTAAATTTTTTCACTAATGTAATACTTCATTGGTGTGTTGCCAACCATTTAATTCCTGACATACACTGGCTTATATTGACTCAAGATTACTTTCTATGACTTGAGATTTTATTGTAAGAGTAAAATAGTTATATTCCAGCCTTTCAGTGAGCTCCTTCAGTTTCACCACAACCTTTTGAATCACTCTCTCTTAAAGTTTCCGGTCTCAAACCCTTCGGAGGACAATTACATTTTAAGAGATACAGAAGTTCTTCAAATTGCATCCTTAAGAAGAGAAACAATACTGGAAAATCCGCAAAATGATCCCGTTCCTGAATGAGAGGAAGGTAATAAAAAGTTACCGATTATTTCTTGCCTATACTAAAACCCATCTTTCCTAGCCAACATTTTCATCATCTTCTAAATGATAGTTAATGAATTATCTTTAAAGATGTCCCTGCCACAGAGCTGAGTTTCTTCTCATTACCAAATTTGCACAGTACAGAATATTAGTGAGCATAAATAGAGGTGTTACCAACCAACCAAATGTGATTCTATCGATAATTCATGCTCGTTCTTTTATATTGAATAGCCTGTGCGACTAATATACAGACTGTATACGAATTGGTTTTAAATATTTTAGGGATGTTTTGCTAACAATAGAACATTTAAAAAACTTTCGTACAAATATGGTCTTCAGAATGCTTAGTTTCAGACTTTGCGAGGAGTTTGTCTTTACATTGACTCCTAAAAAGCAGTCAACACAAAATGTTTTCCATGTTGTAACTTTATCTTTAGAACATGCAATGAGATTTGTTTTCCTTTCTTTGATTGTCATTTTATTGGTCCCTATTTCTTACATCTGACAGGAGTCAGAGTTCGGCGTTTTCTCAGAAACGAATTGCATTATTTCATGGACGTTCGCACCGAATATGATACTTAAATGTTAGCGCTCAGCTCACTTTAGTTTGAGAGTTCTTTATCATTTGAATCATCGTTTTCCGCAAAGATCGAAGGGGATCCACTGATTAGCCTGCCCGATAAACAGATTTAAATCTAATGGATTTTTATATGTGAGGAAATGTTAAGGCCATAGCTCATGCAACTCCTGAAGCTAATGTTGACGTTCTGTTAGAGTGTACCCTAATTGGACTTAAACAAATACGAAACACTCCAGACATTTACAACAGAATACGTCTAAGCATGAAACGCAGTATCGAAGAAGAAGCAGGCTACTTTGTGAAATTTTTGTAATAAGTTGTTTTATTTGTAATAATTTGTTTTTTGTTTTGTAATACCCTGCTTGTGTTATGAGTTTATTTGTTACCAATAAAGTAGCGTGACTCTGAAACTAAGAATTTTTAGAACTATGACTGTTTATATGAAAGTTTTTCAATGTTTCGTTGTTAGGAATACGTCTTCAAATATTTGATACTAATTTTTATAAGCTTACACCTGTATTTCTTAATGATCATACATTTCTTTTAAAGTATAATTATTTTCTTTTTCTTTTTATTTTCTTTTATTATATTCCATAGCTCTTTCATCAGTATTTCAGTATTGAAGCTTTGAGATGTAAAACAATTTAAAAAAATATATGTACAAAAATATATGACACACACATAATAACTAGATTAATTCAAGTCACAAGTATGAACATTTCATTAGTTGAGTAGTCTATATGATATGGATATGGAGAAATTTTATTAATTCTGTTCTAGGCATTTTATCTTGGCTATACAAAGCTTTAAGTTAAATAGGCTTTGAAAACTAGTCCTATAATACATGAATAGTGAACTTTTTTTTTATAAAAGCTGAGACTAACTAAATGTAGATTGATATGATATGATTTCGTCTTGTATTAAAGTTATGAATGTTTCGATTAGTACCAGAAACATTTTAATTTTTAATATAAAACATAATCACGAAAACTTTGTTCTTGCAATATAAGGTCAAGATTTAAACGTTTTGGAAAATCTTTTCATAAGATATGCTATGCACACTTCTCATTATTTCTACAGTTTTTTTCCTCTAAAATAAAAATGTGTTCAACTGCACTTAAGTTGTCCCAGAATATTAATCCATACATTATTTTAATTATGGAATTAAAATATACAAAGTAGGGGACTGTTATTTTAGTGGTGTTGATATCGCCAATACAGAGCAAGGATCTTAAAACATAGAAGGGAGAGCTCAATTTAGGACTAATATAGTCTACGTGCGCCCTATAGTTCAAATGGTTAACTAAATCCAAACAAAAAAACTTCGTGTTTATACATGGAATTACCTGTCATTTGCCCTACAGTTTAAAATTATCGGAAAAAGCAAAACGAGGTTATCAGTCCTGTTCGATCTCAGTATTCGCGAGTGTAACTTCGTAGGACACGCCTCGTTCACTATTCTTATACAACGCTGATTATTCTTGAATAATATTTATTACCAGATGTAAAATAGACCTGCAGAGACCTCTATAGAATTCAACATGTTTTTTTTTAAAGGAGTTTAGTGCCCCAGTGTAAAATTGTTGTTTACTTTGCTAGAATAATATACAGCGTTCGCCAGCCAGATAAATGGACGATTTTAAAGGACACGATAAACAAGTATAATAGCAGATAGAAGGTTCTACTATCTATCGTTATATTACCGAAGCGATACCATTTACGCAGCACAAAATAATTAGTCATCATGGAGCAGTGGAAGGGTGTATAGAGTGCATTTATATTCAAGATGTTTAAAATTATTGTTACGAGACTGTTTAAAGGAAAATGTCATAGGTTTTCAATCTCGGACGCCGTGATCATATGCCTAGAACTCATGTCTAATTTTGAGGTTACAATATCAGCTAAAGAAAGAGATCGCGTGGAAGAAAAACTGTTCACACTCCGGACACCATTGATGACGTTAGTGCTGCAATTCAAACTCTGTGAACAGTTCCACTGCTTCATGGTGACTGATCGTTACCAGTGTTGCCAACACATAAATTTTATCCCCGTCAGTATAACACCTGGAAATCCGTCAGAATCCGTCAAAAATAAAAAAAATTATGGACCATATATATATATATATATATATATATATATATATATATAATTTTAACACAACTTGCTTACCAATCCTGATTAAAATAATAATTCAACATCTAACTTGATTACGAGGAAATCTGAATCAGTGAATTCTTAAACATAGACCGGAACAGGCAGGGCTGTTCAAATAAGAAGTAAAATCTCCCAAAAATTAAACAATTAAAAATGAGAGCGGCAAAAAATGTCAAAAGACGATGTAAATCGTAATTTCCGCCAGAAAATCCGTCACCCGTCAAAGCCATTTTTTCTCGTCTGTTACGCTGAAATTCCGTCAGTTTTGACGGAATTTCCGTCCAGTTAGCAACACTGATCGTTACTGCTTCATAAATGCATAACTTCGGCAATATGAAGACAGATAGCAGCACTATCTATCTAGTTGGTACACTCGTGTTTCGCATACTTTAAAATCGCCTGTTTTCGTGGACAATCCTGTATAGGATGAACATATTATTGTAATGAAAATAAATTCATTTTTTAACCCATTTCCTACCATTGTTCCTTTTTTGGGACATTTATATTTTATTTTTTCTACACAAGATGAACAACAATGGGCATACTTGCTGTGATTATATTTGTAGTAATGGATATTGTTAAAAGAGAGGGGAACAGTTTTTGCATTGTTGATTGCCCTTATGTAGCGTAGGAATAATTGATTAACATGTTTTTCTCTTAATTTTTGTTGCTTTTATTTGGAGTGAGAAATTGGCATTTGCAAATGCATTATAGTAATTCCAACTGTGTCAGAATCATTAGTTACAATTCTATGAAGTACTACAATACAACACTTCGCTCATTTTAACTCATAGGTAATTATTATAGGCCTACATGTTTTTCTATAACGTCCCATTTTTGGGACATTGGCGTAATACACTTGCAGTTTCAGCTTTCATTATTTATTGTATAATACGAATGATTTTGCGATATTTTATCATTATTTTAATTTTCTGAGACCCAATAACGAGACATAAAGGAGTCAAATTTACTATAGACTAATATACTTCTCTGATAGGCGTACATTATATACCCTAACGGTCATTATATTTCTTATTTCAGATAAGTAAACAACATTATTATACTTCTTATTTCAGATAAGTAAATGAAATGTCACGTTATTACACTAAGATACAGAGTGTTATGGAAGACTTGGAACGAGAGGAACAGGCTGTGGATGATATTGAGTTTGTAATTGTACCCCCAGATCCAGATGAAGTAACGGACGAGGAAGATGTGCATGAGAATGATCTCACTGAGAGTGAAGTGCAAGATGTAGCTGTAATATTAGGAGTATTTGTAAGAACTGAAGAAGTATCAGTAAATGATGGAACAGATGAAACTCTTCCATCGGCTTCAGAAAATCCTCATAATAAAAAGAGAAAAACATGTACTGGTACTGAAAAACCAAAGTCATAAAAAAAAAAAACAAATTGAGCTACAAGTGACAGCGGGGCCCAAATGGATGAAATGTGAAGCAACATACAGTGCAGATAGTACTTACTGTGCAATTGATGACAGTTTAGATTATATACGTAGCGTAGTAGATATTTTTTACGAATTTTTTTCTGACAAAGTGTTGGGAATGGTTATAAATCAGAGTGAAATTTATGCTAATCTGAAGAATCATCCTGGTTTTTCTCTAAGTAAAGAGGAACTAAGTCCCGCGCCGTGGCGTCGTGGTCTAAGGCATCCTGCCTAGGACTCGCGTTACGGAATGCGCGCTGGATCGAGTCCTCATGGGGGAAGACATTTTCTCATGAAATTTTGGCTAGTGTATGGGACTGGTGCCCACCCAGCATCGTGATGCACAATAGATAGCCAAATCCTGTTACGCAAACCAGTTATAACGGCTGGGTGGCTCATTGTGCTAACCACACGATACCGCCATCCTGGTTGGATGATCGTCCACCTCTGATTTGGCTTGTGGTCGTGAGGCCAGCAGCCGGCTGGTAGGTCGTAGCCCTTTATGGGTTGTAGCACCACGGATTATTATTATTATTATTATTATTATTATTATTATTATTATTATTATTATTATAAAGAGCAACTAAAGGCACTTATAGGTATTTTGTTGCTTTCCGGCTACCATAAACTACCTCAGGAAGACATGTAGAAGTTGCATTAGTTTATAAATCGATGCCAAAAAATCGTTTCAGAGAAATCAAGAAGTTCCTCCATCTGAATAATAATTAAAACATTGATAAATCTGATAAAATGTATAAATTGAGGCTATTTTTTTATTCTGTTCGAGAAGAATTTTTTAAATTTCAAATTTTTTATGGTGAACTTTCTTTAGATGAAATAATGGTTCGCTACTATGGTAGACGCCCGGCAAAAATGTTCATGAGGGGCAAGCCAATCAAATTTAGATACAAGATGTGGTACTTTTGTAGTTCGATTGGTTACCTGTATAATTTTTTACCATACTGTGGAAAAACGGACAATCAAGCAGGACCTTTAGGCCTGAGAGTAATTTCTGAGCTCACTAGTGTGATTCCAGAGAATAAGACACAACAAATCAAGTTGTTTTTTGATAACTTTTTCACTAGTGTAGATGCACTTACAGCCCTAAAAGCCAGGAATATCAAAGCGACATGGACATTGAGGGACAATCGCTCTAGCAAGTGTCCAGTGTTGTCTACTAAAGACATAGACAAGAAGGAACAGAGAGGATTTTGTGACTTCAGTTTCGATGCAACAAATGAGATACTGATTCTAAAGTGGAAAGATAACGAAGTCGTCACTGCGGGTACTAACTTCAGTACAGTAGAACCGTTCACTAACGTTCGTAGATATTCTCAGAAAGAGAAGAAAGAAATACATAAGTTATACCCATCCCAAAAGATATACAAGAATATAATCTGCATATGGGTGGAGTGGACTTGCTGCATAAACAAATATCGTTGAATCGAATTCGGGTCCACTCAAAAAATGGTGGTGGCCTCTTTTTACTCAGATGATTGAAATAATGGTTGTAAATGCTTGGCGAAACTACCAAATTGCCAACAAAGAAGAAAATGTTTCACTTTTGGATGTTCGAAGGAAGATAGTTCTAGCATATCTCAACAAAACAACTGAGTCCACACCAAAACGTAGAGCCCTCAAGGTAGTAAATTTTTGGGTGGAAGGGTGAGTACCGACGTAAGGTTTGACCCACGAAAACACCTCATTCAAGCAATAACCACGCAAATTTAAAATTACAATAATGTAAATGTAGGCCTATATGTTAATTTTGCTAATGCAATTTGCCAATGTCCCATTTATGGGACGGTCTTTTGTAAGAACTCTATGTGCAGAAAATTATTAAAACTTGTTTTTCCGGTGTAATATCATCCCACTGAATAGAAATATGTCAATTATTAATAAAAAAATTATTTGGAATAATTTTGGCGGGTAATGGGTACTTGAAGTTTTATTTTATGGGAAAGTCACCTTCGACTAAAATATTGCATTTATTTGTCATAATTTCATTAATTGTATTGTATACAATTTTTATAATGAGTAAATTTCTTCTAGGTCTGTATTATAAAGTCACATAAATTTTAGCGATATTTATGGATCGTAAATGAATTATACATAATAATATATAAAGAATTTTAATTAAGTTTGCCAAATTTGTAACATTAGTATATTTTTTACCATCACTTAGGTACATAATCAAGTTCAATAAGTAATTTAAATTTCATACGTTATTTGGTTTCGTGGTAATTTTTAACATGGAGTGCAATACTAAAAATAGAAGGCTCATCCCTCTGTTTCCAAGCCACCAAATTGAAACACGTAGGTCTGTGCTATCTCAGCGGGCAAACTAAATTGAGACCAGCTCATTATGGGGAAAGGCACATCATTTGTTTAAAAGGCTTTTCTCTCTTATGCACAGGGGAGGTTACGTTATATAGCGATGGGAGTGAGGGGTGAGGGGGTTGATATTGATTTGTTTAGCTGTTACTGTATAGGACTAAAACCGGTCGGTTGTTGGAGGGTTGTTGTGAACAGAAATAGATAATTCAAACGCCAGAGGATCGGCACTGCAAGATTTCGCTTCCAAGAACTTCGTTCTATGATGCAAAGACAAAGATGAAAGGAAATTATTATTAGGCGAAGAGTCCATTTATTTATTAATATAATTTTTGTTGTAGGTTACAATGAATTGAAATTTAAAGGTATCAGAATTGTTATTACTAGTGTTAGCGCACCACTGATAAGTTCAAATGATGTTATTTACTGTATGTATTTTTAAAAATTGTCAAAAAAATAGATTTCATAATGGATAAATTACTGTCTAACCTTTAACACACTTACGGGAGAACCAAACATGCCAGTTTCTTGTTTCGTTTGAGCTCGAAGTGGAAAATTATCTTATAAATCTGTTCAGTATTGACGGGAAACAGTTTTGTGACTTCTTCTGCGTACTAAGTTGATATTTTCTTTTTATGGAAAATGTTACCCTGTTGCTTAAGGCGATGAAATTTCTGAAATCCACAATTTTTGAGCTAGAGAATTGAAATTTTTACTGAACAAAAAAATTTTAAATTACGGTTTATTTAACGACGCTCGCAACTGCAGAGGTTATTATAGCGTCGTCGATGTGCAGGAATTTTGCCCCGCAGGAGTTCTTTTACATGCTAGTAAATCTACGAGTATTAACATGAGCCTGTAGCATTTAAACACACTTAAATGCCATCGACCTGGGTCGGGATCAAACCCGCAACCTCGAGCACAGAAGGCCAGCGCTATACCCATTACGCTACCGAGGCCGACTTTACTGAATATTCATATCAATATCATTATCACACATTGTAAAATTCTATCTTCTCTCATAAATGATTTAAAAAAAATACGGTAAGTTAATTTTATACCTATTTTTTTTCTCAGTGAAAATCCTATTACAGTAAAAGAAATAGGTATATATTATTTTTTAAATCTAATTTTTTCTTAAAGGCAACACTGCATATTGTGAAATGGAACATTAGTAATGTCCTCTCTAATTTATTCATTAAAAAATATAATTTCTTGAGTGTTCAAACATTAATAAAAAATACTGCTTTACGTATAATTAATTCTATAGCAATAAAACTATGCTAAATACAGCCAATCAAATGCTCCATTTCACAACAGAGATATTATTGAATAAGTAGGCTATGCCAAGTTTCATCACACTAGGTTAAAGATTGTCGTTAAAGTTTGTCGTTAAAAGCGTAAAAAATTTATTTCTTTAAATAATTTCATTTAAAGTATTGGCTACACATAATTTACATTAACACAACTTCTACTAATTATATAAAAGCATACTTATAATTAAGATACTGAAATAAAATATTCATGAAACCGTACATTTTATCTCGAAAATAAAAAAGTGATAAAATTTGTCAAAATTACACTATTTTTAGTAGCGCAACGCCTTAAGAGCGCAAGATTCATCTCTTGATTGTGGATGCTTGAAGACTATGAAACTAATTTTGTTTCTTAAATATCTGTTAAAGTTATTTTGTTAACTCTGTGTGTATTTAATATAGGGTACCAGATTCCCATAATTTCCCAAATGTCAAGTTTCTAATCATCGTCTCCTTGTAAAATCTACATGTTATAGTTAATAAAGGTATATTTAATATGTGTGTGTTCGTGTTGATTATAATTTGCCTTTCTTGATTTCAAATTTTATATAGGAATCTTTACTAGGTAGGCCTATATATACTAGTTCCTTCAAATGAAACATATATTCGCTCTTTTATACGCTTTATCGAAACATACAAGTATATACAGACTCTGTACACATGTCATAGAATCAGACGGGTCTTGAAATAGTCCCCTCCAGCGTTAAGGCAATGTCCAAAAGTGTAGTCTTTCAATACCTGCTGCGAAGAAGCTTGCCGACTGTTGCTGAAGACACTGACCTACCGCATCTTTCACTTCATAATTAGAGTTAAACCGACATTCCTTCAAACACCTTTTCATTGGTCAAAGAATGGAAGTCACAGCGTGACAAATAGGGACTGTAAGAAGGATGTTCCAGTGTCTCCCATCTGAATTGTCGCAGAGTTGTGACCGTGGCATTCGCAATGTCGGACATGACGTTATCATGAAAAATAACTCCCCTAGACAACTTTCCCCGACTCTTGGTCCTGATGACTGTTCGAAGAGCCATGCGCCGCCGCCATATGTCTATTGAATATGTACATTCCTTGCATAGGAACTAACTTACAGCCCGTTGTGTGCGCTTGGATGTATCCACAGATTAATATGTCCCTAAATGATTCATTTTAATACTTTAAAAATTACATAAAATGATAGCTGCGTCTTCTTGTAGATCTGCAAATTAACTAGGCCTGTTAGCAGATTTTAATGATGTTTCCATACGTTTACGTACAATTCTTCTTAAAGAAAATTATGCATTTGTGTTAATTTTATATTTCAATGATCTCCTTACTTCTGTTATACATAGCCTATGCTGGAATAAGTATGTTATTATCTCTTTGAAATTCTTTCAATTTTTTAATATTCTTATGAACGTTGGAGTATTAAACGTAGGATAAACTTTTCGTGTTTTTTCGGATAATAGTTCTTACGGGAGTCTCGACAAAGAAAATTTACTAATTATATTAATAGTACTTGTGGAATTTTGTCGAATTTTTCTATTTAGTACAGCGCTTAATAAATTCGAAAGCACAAATAATAGTTAAGATCTATGAACTGCTTCTACTCCAGGAACAATTTTAAATAACATTAATGAAAGCACTTCAATACAATAAAACATACTACTGATTATGTAAATATTATTGTTATTAATTGGAACATTTGGAAGAGAAATCGCGCAGGACAGGAGTAGGAGTTGATTTTAGAAAGGATAGGAGTTGATTTTAGAAAGGATATCTTCAGAGTTAGTGAAAATTTCAAACAACTTTCTTCTAAATAGTGTGTATGAAATGTTATCGACATTTTATTGTAAATACTAAATTATAATTTGATCACAAGAACTTATTTAGTAAAGAATCAAATTACTTTCGGAGCGACAGATCCTGTACCAATGACTATTTTCACAGGAAATTCAAGAGAGAAACTTATGAGGCATTTATGAACTACAAAAGGTTTCGACTGGCACGATACAAGTGATCTTTTGGGAATTTTGACAGGAGTTGAAACCAAAACTAATACGTAATGTTTAAATTATATAAAAGAGTGTTATAATATCAAGAAAGTTTGATTCACAAAATTGTATTTCGTAATAAATAAGCTGTAACATCTGATAATATGTTCAATATCAATATGAATACCTTTAAATTTAATTATGAGAGTTTGAACCAAAAAGCCATTAAATTAGGATAAAATGCTGGTACAAATCAAAACTTTTATTGGAAAGTTAATATTAGAATCAGTCAATATGTTTACCTATTTGGGATAAATATCATATATGAGTATACCAGCGTGGGACTATGAAACAAGTTTAAAATTATACCAATGTACTCAGAATATTCAGTCAATTTTTATAACAACGACGAAGGCTAAAGATTATACAAGAATGAAAGCATACAATACCTTGCAAGACGAACCTTCACGAGTCACGACAGTGAAACTCGGATTATTCTAAATTAAGACTAACGGTTTCTGACAACTAATCAAGTTCCGGAGGAAAACAGCTGGCCATAGTTTATAAGAATATAACAGAGCAAATTACTAACAAAGGATCTCAAATTACCATCTGTAGTTGATCTGCAATAAAGAAGACAGGCTCCGACATTGAACACGGTCTCTATGTCGACCTCACAAAAGATGGAAGAAAGAGTAATAGGACACTAAGGTTGCTATTTGATAGGATGGATTATTATTATTATTATTATTATTATTATTATTATTATTATTATTATTATTATTATATAATTTATTTCCAAGAAATAGTCTACCCAGGCATTCTGGGTTGCCAAAAACACAGAATAATATACATATAAGAATAAGAACGATTACAGTAAATAGATGAACTTAGAGCTTAAATTTAAGAATTAATAAATTTGTACATATACTGTAACAATCACACAATAACGGATAGAAAGGGGGGGATTATGATATTCCGTATAAATGATTTTTCAGAATCGCCACAGACCCTTTAATGCTAGAAGTAATTATTTTTGGAATGATATGGATTCCAAATGTATTGATAGTGTTTACAGTTGATCGTCGGATGGTCCCTCGCTCCGATCATTAAACCATGTACTTCCCAGGTGCCTTCCATCTAATATTTTTCACACGGAATAGTATGCTCATAAATATGTTTCTCTTTGTTGACCTTTGTTGGGTCTGACTCATCTCAAATCTAACAGTTGGGTCCAGTATAAAACCTTTACTATTAGTCTTGTCTAGAGCCACGATGTCCGCTCTTCTAATTCCGCCGCCTTCAGACGCAACGCAGTGCACCTCTTCATGGACCTCGAAGGATCTTTTTCTAATAGCCTGTGCTATTAGTTTTCGGATATTATGATGGCGTGAATTTCTCAGGAGTTCTCCATGCTGACAGGATCCTAGGACGCGTGCTAAGGTTTCAATCTTGTTGCAGTATCTGCAACGGAAACCGTCCAAGGATCTCCCATGAAGACTTCTCACTGGTGCTACGTTAGCATTTATCTTAATTGCGTCCCGCCATTCAGAGGAAGACAGACCCTGCTTAGAAAAAAATATATTTATTTCCGGGAGTATATTCTTGAAATAAAATAACACCTTTTCCTTTATGTGGAAGCGCACACCATTTATCGTACTCTTGTTTCCTAAGATTTTGTCGTAGTTTATGGACATTGATGTTACTTATATCCAGATCTTCAGGTGGAATTTTTAACTTCCTTGAACTGACTTTCTTTCTGCTGCGATGTTCCTTGTAGAAAGGACAAGAGGATTCGAGGTTCTCAATAATGTGTTGCAAATATTGAGATGCTGTAAATATGCTTCCCATTGAGCTTTGAAAAGGCTGAGACCTTTATATTTACGTTCTGTACACAACATCGCGTCGGGCGTGTGAATAGTATTCATTTAATCTTATGAGACAACCATGACCTTGCTACTATTAGAGCAATGGTTCTTTATTTTAGGATAGTTCCCCAGTAAGCACTATTCCTACAAAAGTAATCAGAGTTTTGGAAATGGTTAAATAGTAATGAATTCTATGAAATTGATTTTTTTTTTCGAGAAATAAGAAAATTGTTTCAGTTTTTGTTGTTCGTGCAGTTATTACAAATATTTTAAAGTAAGAATCATTTAAAAATGTATAGACTCCTGGGAAGTATCAAGGAAATTCATAATAATTGAACAGTTAATTAAATACAGTTCTTTAAATATGCAGAATAAAGCAAATGGGATAAATTTCAAGTTTGACAAATTTCATTTCAAAATGACTGAACGATATTGAGATGTCAATATTTTAAGAACACTTAATTTATACAAATAAAAAGGTGTGCTTGTACATCTCCTGCAAGGTACAACAGCGCAAAGGACTGGATAGACGGAGATTTTATTAAAAAGATAAAACTTTGCCTCTATAAAGTAGCCTATATCGTGGATATGAAATGATCAAACTGCATTACCCTCTTTTAATATGTGGTTGCGAGGAAAAACAATGGCTCGAGGCTTTAAAACAAGCTTCAAGTACTTTCAAACCAATACGGCGATAATTAAGTCTACATGCAACTCAAGTGGTTGAGGCGATGTGTCCGTGTCCAAAGGCATGAAGCAGTCCGTTCCGGACGTCACAAGCCTGCCACCTCTTTCTTTCATCAGGGGTAGCCTTAAAAAACTCAGGGCCTCTTCAGACTTTTCTCAAACAACAATGATAATTTGTGCACACATTTACATAAATTACCTTTATCACAATCATTGATGTTTTATTTTCTTCTTATATAAAGTACGACGAAAAAAATGATGCGGGCCTATAAGAAACTACATCTTCATATTTTTACGGAGGTACATGATTTTATAGTCTGGCCAGTATTAGAGAGGAATTGATAGTTTGCGCTTTAAGACATCAGTGTTGCCACGTGCTCCAGCTCGCGTTGTCTACTACTGAGCAAATGTCTGATCTGAGGAACTGCAGCAACGTCGTGGACTTCTATCATACTTTTTCAGCAGCAACAACAACATCAATAACAGTAATAATAATAATAATAATAATAATAATAATAATAATAATAATAATAATAATAATAATAATAATAACTGATGCAAAATAGCAATATATTCTATATACAATAGCACAATAGTGTTTCATACGCACGTCATCCAGTAAATCGAAAATATGTGGTAAAAATTTCTAGGATGAAAGACAATTTCAAGTGTAATTTGGACAAAAGTAGACTAATAGTTAAACTATAAACTAACAATGAACTTAATTGCCATTCCAAAGAAACATACTCGC
The DNA here is from genome assembly GCF_040183065.1 of Periplaneta americana. Lineage (NCBI taxonomy): Eukaryota > Metazoa > Arthropoda > Insecta > Blattodea > Blattidae > Periplaneta > Periplaneta americana. The sequence goes on from NC_091118.1 coordinate 150,987,110, forward strand.
TACATCATTGTCATAACACACAATACGTCAGATCAGCCAGCTTCCACGGGGTTTACTGAGAATCCAAGTGGCAACAGTGTGATTCGTTCTTTCTGATTGAATAATTTCAATTGTGATACTGGGAACAATATAAAGCCACCTAACTTTCTATTCCCTTTGAATTGTGGACAAAATATATATTTCTTAATGCCGAATAAGTAATTTTCAGATTACCATCTGTCTGTCAGTAAACAAGAAGTCTGAAGTACCTGTCTTACTGAAACACTGTACTATAAATAAAAATTGTAGGTTATTATCCTAGTAAATATTCGGAAACGAGGTGGGATTAATTCATTTTAAAAATTATAACATGTATATAACGAATTTTCATTTATTTGAGAACATTTTAGAGCACAGAAAAATCCTGATAGTGAAAGTGTGAATTTTTTTTTCGATAATTTTTTGTGCATCTCAGTTCATATTAGCATTATTTTTTTCACAAAACATCTAAAACTCAGCCAAATTATTTCTTTAAATATTCGCCAAGTGTTGTAGATTATAATAATTATTATTGTTATTATTATTATTATTATTACTATTATTATTATTATTATTATTATTATTATTATTATTATTATTATTATTATTATTATTATTATTATTATGTGAAGTCGATATAAATACCTTCACTTTGAAAGACTCAATATAAAATAAACTCAGCTAAAGATAATAACACAAAATTTCTGGTTTTGAATAGAATAATCACTTGAATTGAAAAACACACATAGAATATATTAGACCTACTCCTAAATATTGAGCATTCTCAAATGGCATACTTTTTACACTTTTGTTTCATAATAAAATACAGTCCATTTTGGAATAATTTATCTCAAGTTAAACACATTCTTGTTTTACAGAAGAAAGTCCCAATAATAATGACAATTGTGAATAGGAAACCTTATAAAATGATTTTCCAAAATTTAGAAACATTGATCTTACCTTGTGAATAGCCTATAATCTTTCCCTGACGATGGTTGAAATAAAAGTCGAGATAATTTTATTAATAAACAGAACATTTCATATTTCAATACAGATATAAATGAGATCTTCACCTGCTTTCTGTAAGTCTTAGATGTTATCTGAAAGCTTTGAAGGGTCAAGAAAAAAAGTTTAGAACAGAATTAACGAAAAAGTCTCCGTATTCATAACTTCGACTCAACTGATGAAGTGTTTTCCTTGCAAATTTAATTAATCTACTTTATATTATATGTCTGTGTGCAATTTTTAGTTGTTTCATATCTCAAAGCTATAATAATAATGTAAGATTTATGGAATAAAATAAATTCAATTTTGAATTTCAATTTTCGAATTTATTTACATTGTGTAAATACAAATTTACATTTTGTAAAAATAAACAAAAATACACGTAAATACAAAATATCGATACATAACAATACAAATAGAATAAAATAATACATAACTATAAAAGAAATATAACTTAGTATTTGTTTAATAAATTTGGGGATGAATGAGCAGTGCTAGTCCTCGGTCGAAAATGAAACTAAAGAGATCCAGCTACTTAATAATTGTAGCCACTCTTAGTTTTTTTCGTTACATATTTATTTATTTATTTATTTATTTATTTATTTATTTATTTATTTATCTATCTATTTATCTATTTATTTATTTATTTATTTTGCTAATAATTGTAACATAAAATATAATATATACAGAAAAATTTTAGTTAACCACTTATTTCTATGTTGGCGAAAATAATTTATTTTAATGCATTTATTTAACTAGCTAGCTAGTGAGTACAAATTAAAATTATAAAACAAAAATGTTTCTAGCCACTACCGTAAGAACCAGGCTCGTGTACGGTTCGATCTTAGCCAATAATATAACATAAAATTTACAAGGACAGTTTAATACAGTAATTAACTTATTTCGAACCGATTAATAATACACAAGAGCAAAAAAAAAAAAAAAAAAAGAAAGAGAAAGAGAAAAAGAGAGAAAAAAACATTTAATATGAATTGACAATCAGAGAGAAGCTAGTGATATTCAGTAAAAACATGAACATAGTCGACAGAAATAAAAGGTAAAACACTACACACATTTGTTAATATTATATATCATGAATAATTTTATAATTTTTTTAAAGCTTCAATTTTAAAGTATTTCAAATTTGGAAAATGGTTTTTAATTTTATTTTAAAGTGTTGGGCCGAAACTAGCACCATGTTTAAGAACTGCACTTGTATGACATTTAGGCTCAATTAATGGGAAAGTAGACTTTTGTCTTCGAGTACGATATTCATGTCGATTAGATTTATGTTTTATTTGAGTTTTGTGGTAGTAAGTTAGTAAACTATATTTATGAATTTCTTCAATTGTTGATACTTTAAAACCTGTATATATTAAATTTGTTGGGTAATCCATATTTTTGGTTAGACAAATTTTTATTAATCTTCTGTGTAATAAAATTAATGGATTAAGTACAGATGATGCTATTCCACCCAAATTTATTATACCATATTGTATTAATGATTATACTAAAGCTAAAAATATTATTCTTAATGCCTAAACGATGACAAAGTAAATCGTTACATTTTGATACCCCTGATATATTGAGACAGATTTCGCGACTTCTTTCTTTAAAGTATCATTTTGTAAAGTCGTTTAATTCTGCCTTCAGGCTGTAGGTTCTATAGCACAACAGGTACGAGTAACAAGTACGGTAATTGTAAATGTGTTAAAGAACAAGTAGTAGAAACAAAACATAAATTGGGACGACTCAAATTATACAGACCTTTGCTTGTTTTTAGTTGAAGTGCCACAGGCAAATATATTTCCATTAATTTCTCTTTTGTCAATTAATACTTGCTATATTTGTATGTATGTAATATCTTCTGTCATAAACAATGGGTTGTCCTTATTTCGAAATGGAAAATCGGGAACAATTATATTTTAATTTATTGCTTCTTCAAATGTCCTTTTGTTCTGTCTTGTATTTAATTGGACAGGTAGTGAAATACGAGGTGATGATTTATAAAATGATTAAAAGCTTACATCCATATAAATGTCCAAGACATGAATTAAACTTACTATTTGATCGATCAGAACTTGTACAAAGCAAAATTGTTTCTCATTCAAACATTAATTAATAGATAGTCATTATAAATTAATGTTGGAGGGAAGTATTTGTCTTTAAGAATAGACTAAGGCAAGATATGCAAAATCTCACGAAGAGCATGTGATCAATTTGTCTATTATTGTCTCCTTTATTTAGAGCTACTGAAATAGATTTTCTACATGAATGTTGGATAAAAAAGAAATGCTTCAAAAATATTTTTTAGCTTTCACAGAATTTCAGTTCCAATCCTCTTCATCTTTTTTACGGTATTTTTCGAAACCGAAGTCGTCTAGTAGGGCTATTAATCGTGCTTGTCTTTTGATTCAAGAATTACGGGTTCAAAAACTATAGACGGTGGATTTTTAGGACGAAAAATTCCGAAGTACAGCTCCCTCTTGAAGAGATGTAAGACTGCAGGTTTTATGTTATTGTGACTATTAATACACAATATTTGACCAATTAATGTTGTAAGAAAAGATACTGAAAGATACCTGTAATTTCTACCTACATTTATTACTTTCAAGTGCAGATGGTTCTATCTATCAATCCTCGATAGAGGCTAAAAGTAGGAATAAATTGAAAATCTCTAAGCTAGTTATTGTCCTTGTTTATAACCCATTCATCAAACATAAATGAATCCCTTTTTACAGGTACCCCTCATCACATCTGTGAGACTAGCAGAGTATAGGAAGTTTTTACTTGGCCTTATCTATACAAACTTGGAACCGATTATAAGATTATTCTGATGTAAGTTCCCAGTTTGAAATGGCTTTATCTTTTGTATAATATATTAATAACAGTTTGGTTCCATATAGATACCCTAGAGGGATTACTTTGTATATGCATTTCCTTGCTATGGTAACTGTGTCACGCTTGTATAAACAATATGGTGGTAAGAATACGGATAGCAATAATGTTTACAATAGTTTTGCCTCTTCTAGTTCGTATTGGCCTCGTTCAGTGCTGTTACGAATACGATAGACAATATCCCAATATATTTAGAAGATTTCGAACGTTAGAGGTTACATGGACTGAGAAATGGACACTATTCTGTAAATCGTTTCGTAAGCGGGTGAAGAAATTTGGGGAAACTTGTGCAATTATCGATAAAAAGCGATCGGGTAGATCGAAATTAGTAGAAAACGAGTATTTCTTCTTGTTATAAAAAACTTCCATTTCTTTATGAAATAATTGCTGTTTTTATTTTCGCTGCTTCTAAAAATTTGCCAAAGTTATGGCCATTGAAACTGGGGACTTACTTAAGAATAAACTTATATGAAGGTAAAGTATTGTGATGCTATAGAATATAATTTTTCGATTTTCACGTAAATACACGCGTGGGACGGTTATTGCTGGTATTCTGCAGGGTGAATCAAAAGTCTGGAACCATATAAATATCTTCCATATGCTTGACTTTCGATTACTATAGGTGTTACCGGTATTTGTAAGACCAAATGCTCTACCAGTGACACATTCGATTCTAGCCTTCAGCTATCTCAAAAGCCGCCATTTTGGATGCAACTTTGAAATTTTAAATGGAAAGGGGGTCATGTAGATACTCAAAACCATGCTAAATTAAAAAAAAAATGGTGCAATCTGTTTCGAGATATGTCCCAGACTTTTGATTCACTCTGTATAACTACGAGTCAATTAATTTGGAAACGATGCATATGAATTGCAGAATAACACATAGTGCAGTAGAACCCCGCTAATCCTAGGCACCGTAAAATTCGAGCCACCTATATCACGCTCATGCTTGCTGTCGTAATGTGGATCCCCTCTGCCAGAGTCCGCATCTCTGTCACAACAATAAGAGGCACCCTGTTACTCAAGCGATGGTGTGACACTGCCGCGCAGAAAGGATGCAACATCTTAAAGGCAGAAATCGCTTAAGAACTTCTTCAAACAATAACCTCAATATTGTTGTTCCTTTTTATCTAAAACAAGCAATCTCAATCGTAACATGTGACAAATTAGAATGAAATACCCTTAGCTTTATTTGTTATTGTTTTTATTTCGTGTCGAACTATTTTTCCTACGACGCTCCGTGTAGTCCGAGTTATTCCAAATCCTAGGTATCTCCACCCGCCATTTTCTCAGATTGTCGAGATTCTACTGTATTAGAATTTCGGATGATATTAAAGTTTCATTAGCTTCTGAGAAAGTTATGAAAATGGTGTTACAGAACTAATATCAATAAATCTAAAGAAATTTACACTTGAAAGTTAAGTATTAGTTGTAAGTAAAATTCCGAGCATTCCTGCCAACATCAAAATTGTAAATGTTAAAATAGAAGAAGCTAATCGTTTTTGTTTTGCAGCTATGATATAGTGCAAGAAAATAAAAAATCTGAAACCATGTTGCGCATTGATGAAAGTTTGAATTTTTACTATGATGAATTTTATGGTGCGAGGCTCTTGGAGTGAGGGGGGGGGGTTTAAACAGTGTCGTAGTTATACATAATTTCGACGTTTCGAAGCAAAGTACTGGCTCTATCATCCACAATGCCAAAGAAAGAGGAATCTTTATCTGTTGGATTCTTCAAAAGGAACTATTTTTCATTACTGGACGCCAAATTAAAAGAGATGGGTTTCACTTTCTTTTCCTTTCTTGATGGAGACGATTCGTAACTTCGACACATTGGATGGATTTGCTTTTGTGACATGGTGTAAAAATCCAAAAAGTTCATACGAAACTGACCATCATAAGTCGAGCCACCGGCGTGGCTCAGTCGGTTAAGGCGCTTGCCTGCCGGTCTGAAGTTGCGTTCGAGCGCGGGTTCGATCCCCGCTTGGGCTGATTACCTGGTTGGGTTTTTTCTGAGGTTTTACCCAACCGCAAGATAATCTATGGCGAATCCTCGGTCTCATCTCGCCAAATATCATCTCGCTATCACCAATCTCATCGACGCTAAATAACCTAGTAGTTGATACAGCGTCGTTAAATAACCAACTTAACAAAAAAAGCATCATAAGTCTGAAATCATACTACAATGGATTCGGTCATCATCATCATCATCATCATCATCATCATCACCGAGGTATAGCCTCTTGGCCTGTTCCAGAAAAGTCATAAGCCAATCTTCTCTTGGATCTTCATAAGTTTCTTCCTCCTGTCAGAGTATTGTTAAATAAGGTAGTTTGTTAGCATCCATTTTTATGATGTGTTCGTACTATTATTTTGTATTCTGTATCTCATCACTAACACTTTATGTATGTAGCTGGTCTTGTATGTTTATTTTTAAGTTTATCAACTTTTGAGCAGCCATAAATATTTCTCAGGAACATCATTTTTGTTGTTTATATTTGACTTTTTTATTTTCATTTAAAGCCCAACTCCCACATTCGTAAAAATCATCAGCACAGCTATTACCTCGCAGAACTTAAGTTGGGTTTCCCTGAGTGTCACTTTATGCAGTGTTCTTTTAATTTCGTCGCATATAAATTGATATTTGGTAAATCATACTATCATTCATATTATATGTAACTTTAGTTCCGTGATATAAGGAATTAGTAACCTGTTGGAGTGTGGTATTATTAATTACTATTTATTATCTGATCGGGGTTTTCCCATGAAATGCTATTAGGCACATTGCTGATTTCGATGTAGAAATTTCACAGTTAAATTTCTCTGATACCTGGTTAAAAGTAAAAGTCCTTCTTCTTCTTCTTCTTCTTCTTCTTCTTCTTCTTCTTCTTCTTCTTCTTCTTCTACTTCAAGGTTAGGCTATAAGCCTGTGCCGACTCAAAGCATATCCCTCCACCTGGTCATGGGGCGTCCAACGGAACGTCTGCCTCTAGGTCTAATTATATTGTAACGCCTGTTTTGATAGTCGAGATGTCTCCATTCGGTCTATATGTTGAAACCATTTTAGTTTATTGTCTGTCAGTTTGTTTACTAATTCATATATTTGTAATTGTTCTCTAATATCGGTATTGCGAATATGATCCCTTAGAGTGTATCCTGCTATCCTTCTTAAGAATTGAATAATTTGAATAATTTCGAGGGAAAAATTGTTCCGGAGCCGGGTATCGAACCCGGGACCTTTGGTTTAACGTATCAACGCTCTACCACTGAGCTACTCGGGAACTCTAACCGACACCGATCCAATTTTTCCCTCTATATCCACAGACCTCAAAGTGGGCTGACAACCGTCAAGCAACCAACTTCGAGTGCACACTAACTCCGTGTGACTTAAATTGTGGTTTTCTGTTAACGAACAGTGACGTGTATTATGCAAATCAAGATTTTCAGGTATAACTCCCTGTCGGTTAGAGTTCCCGAGTAGCTCAGTGGTAGAGCGTTGATACGTTAAACCAAAGGACCCGGGTTCGATACCCGGCTCCGGAACAATTTTTCCCTCGAAATTATTCAAATCAACTTTACAGGGAGTTATACCTGAAAATCTTGATTTGCATAATACACGTCACTGTTCGTTAACAGAAAACCACAATTTAAGTCACACGGAGTTAGTGTGCACTCGAAGTTGGTTGCTTGACGGTTGTCAGCCCACTTTGAGGTCTGTGGATATAGAGGGAAAAATTGGATCGGTGTCGGTTAGAGTTCCCGAGTAGCTCAGTGGTAGAGCGTTGATACGTTAAACCAAAGGTCCCGGGTTCGATACCCGGCTCCGGAACAATTTTTCCCTCGAAATTATTCAAATCAACTTTACAGGGAGTTATACCTGAAAATCTTGATTTGCATTCTTAAGAATTGCATTTCAGCCGTTTCGATCTTTCTTTTTCCAGATTTATTTAATGTCCAGTTTTCACTTCCATATGTTACAAGTGGGACTGCCAAAACCTTATAGAATCTCATCATTGTTTCTTTCCTGGCTTTGTTACGCAAGGTTCTTTGAATTGTTCCGCACATATGCTGGAACTTTGATAATTTATTATCTAGATCTTTCTCTTTTTCATAAGATAATAAACATCCTAAATAATTGAAACATCTTACTTGCTCTATTGATTTGTTTTGTAGGACTATTTTTGATCTAATAGGATATTTTCCTTCCCAGGGGAGATAAATATTACTCATCTTACTCAAAAGTAAAAGTCATCTTTTGTAATTCATCTTCAGACTTGGCGAGTGGAAGTGTATCTCAATAATTAAATGTAAATTAATATTTCCTTTTTAGACACTAAAATACCGGAGCTGATACTACAAATGTTAGCTTTTCATTCTCTGAATAGAGTGTCTATGTATAAATTAATTAACGCTAGTAATAAAGTGCATCCTTGTCGGACATCAGCGTCTACAGTTAAAATAGTGATACCAATTTTCTTTCCTCTGTGATCGCATTATTTATGCTTCTGTATAGACTTCTTATTGCTTGTATTAGATGTGACAGAAGAGCTTTTTCTTTTAAAATATTTAAAAATAGTTATCTGTTAACTTTATTAAATACATTTTCAGGCGCAAGAATAATAAATGCAGGTATTTGTACGAGTAAATTGAATGCTTGTCTTTTCGGAATTATTTGTTTATGATTTAACGTAAAAAACAATCACTGGAAAAATGTTCTTTTCTGAACCTCTCCTGTTCCTTCGAAATAAATACTCTCGATATGTAGCCTATTGTACTCTTTTAGTTACATTTCTGACTATACATTATAACTTAAACTGATTTTAACAGATAAATGACTGTGTAGTTGGTACAGTTCTTTAAGGTTTTTGTTAATTTTTGTGATACATCGGCATATATAGGGGAGACTCGGCTAATTCCGCAATATTAAGGAGTATATCTATCATATTTTTTTTCAAAATGTTTATTGAAAAATATTATCAAGGTATGTAGACATGTACGAAACCTTTCACTACGAAATGAGATAAAGATATCTATTAAAATGCAAATATATTTAGTTGTACATTCATTACAGTTGAAAAAGAACAACTCGGGTAATTCCGCAACAATGTGGATAAATCAGCAATAGGACTTGGCTAATTCCGAAGTAGTAAATAATAAAAAAAATGCATTATGAAAATAACATAAAAGGAACAATTTGTATCTAACAATGCTCACTTTCTTCACAGCTGTGTAGCAAAACACTAAAACAGCCAACTTTCGATGTTTCACTGTATTGCCGACAGAGGTATCGACCAATATCCTTGATTTTTTTCTATAGCACTGCAGAGGACATGCCTGCTGTTGACAGCCTCTCAAAACTTACGTTCACGCTATTGTAAAGCTGCAGTAAAATCATATAAGCACTGCTGTGGGATTACCGGAACTGCGGAATTAGCCGAGTTTCCCCTAAATGTTCATTAATAATAAACTAGTTCTTTATCACAAAAAATCATAATTATACTACTTCTTTAATTCTTAGTTCGTGGCTTCTCACTAGAGGTATTTAGATCGTCGGTAAATCCTGTGACGTAAGTGGTAGATAAAGAGGAGCTGCGTGGCAGCTTTTCTCCTGGTATTTCGGTTTCTTTCGGATTCTCATTTCATCATCATTACTTCATCACTCCCTAATCATCTCATCGTCTCTAAATAGCTTCTGTGTTGAAGAAAGGGACGTCAAATAAGAAATTATCGTATCATTACTTGACATATGAATGGGAATACAGGCAACTTGAAGAGAGCACGTCACTAAATGCATAAAAGACAGACCTTCCCTCCATGTATCGTTAGTGCTGTTGACAAGAACAAAACCCAATTTAGTATCATGCCAGATAGGAGACAACAGAGAGATAGATGAAAATCCCTGCAAGTAGGAGAGAAAGGAAACTATCTTTAAAACTAGGATTTACTGACTTGAAAGCTTCAGAAATTTGCTCCGTTCTATCAGTAGCGGCCCGTTTAGCAGTGCACAAGAAGCTTCTGTCTGCTCTTGGAGCAGGCACTGCGCATCCAATTTAAAGGATTCGTGGTTAGTAAATCCGTCGCAAATTAGAGATAGCTCCAACCGGTAATCCCTGACTTACTTCTTCTTTTCTCTGTCCTCTCCCATTCCCCCACAGAGTCCTTACTTCCCGATACGCCTTTGTCTCTCTCCCTTTTGTCTTCTTTCCTCTTCCTCCTGGTCTTTCATATACTGCTAACGCATGTTTCTTTTTGTAGCGACGTGACTCAATACCTGGAATATGGAAGTGCGTACGAAGGTGCTACGAAGCAGCAGAAGGTAGGTGAACACAAAAAAATAATTAATTTACATGAAATTAAATTGCGAAATATGTATTGTAAATAGCGATGAATGCAATTCTTCAACGCCTTTTTGTATTCTGAAGATCAGTAATAATTTTGAAATAGATATTCCAATTTCTTATTAATCTTCGACATTTCTTGCAACTTTATATTTTTCTAACATCAATGCTACAAAAATAGTGAACATTCCATACCAATTTTCTTATAATGAATTGTAATCATTGAAACTCAGAACAGAAAACTAATAGAGAAATTATGATAAATGTGATTTCTTAGACTATTACACTTTTACTACGATATACTACTTTTGACCAATAAAACGGTACGAAAGAACGTGTTTCAATCAGTCATGGCTGTTTATCGATGCAATTTTATCATTTCCCTAGCATCTGTTTATTTTTATCACTTCCCTAGCATTTGTTTCTTTTTTGCCAACACTTCAAACTGCAAATATGCTTTGCGACCGTCATTTGTTTCCCGCATAGATAGTCGACTGAAAATGGTGACTCCGTTAACGTTTTGGTGAAGATAACATTAGTGAAATAGAATTTTAGCAAGTCAATTAATATCTATTTTATTGTATTAGAGTACTTTATTTCTTCTAATATATATATATATATATATATATATATATATATATATATATATATATATTCTATTTTATCACCTCCCTACCATTTGTTTCTTTGTTTACCAACATTTCAAACTGCAAATTCTTTTCGATACTATAAAACATGCTTTGCGATCGTCATTTGTTTACCTCATAGTCAACTGAAAATGGCGGCTCCGTTCATACGTTTTCGTAAAGCTAACATTAGTGAAATAGAATTTTAGTACGTCAATTAATATTTTATTGGACTTTATTTCTTCTAATCTTTATATACTTTCTTATAATCGTGTAATAATCAATTAAATTCCTTTCCAGTTTTTATTTTCTCTAGATAAATCAAAACCTCTAGTGATATTACTGTTCATAATAATTAAAAGTTTGAAGTTTGGAAATTCCTAAACAATTTTTTTTTTGTACTTTGCTTTGAGGTGTTTACCAATCCATTATCTAATCCAAATAAATGATAAAATTCGATTTCTACTAGGGAATTAATTATTTTAATACTTCTTAAAATTAGATTTGTCACCTTTTGGACCTTACCACAGATGCTAGATTTTGAAGCTACCTCTCGATTTGATCACCACGAAAGGCTAGAAAAGGAAATTTTATTTAATAGGTATATTATTAATACTGAAGAAAGCCACATTTATGGCTCTGTTCAAGGACTATAAACTCTAGCACCAGATTAAACACTCTGATAATCGAAAAGCTTATATTTTCTAAATTCCCAAAATACCTCTAACATAAATAAATTATTCTATATTCCCAAGATTAACTAACTCCTATAAACTTATTCTTCAAAGTTAGCAAAAGCAACAGATCATAAGTAAAAGAAAAATGTTCATCTGCAGTACACAAAAGATTCGGTCTAAATTTAAATAGATTTGTGGAAATTTTAGGAATACCATGTTTATATGACTGTTTTATATTTTTAAGATCATATTCGTAAACATTTCTTAACACCCATATTATGTTTTGCGACTTTATCTCTCTTTCTGAAGTGTGAATTCATATTATTTTTTTCGGCTTTAAATCTTGCTTAGGAATAATTACCGAACAGTCAATATTATTTTTATTTTTGTTGTATCCCTTTCTTCAATGTGTATTCACAAGTTTTACCGAACAGTTCTTGTTACTTTTCTTCAGGCTTTATAATATTTAAGAATGTCTTTATAAGATTCCGAAGAATTCATAGGGTCTGTTATATTTCTTTGGTTTATCATTTTCATAATTGGGTATTGATAAGAGTTACCAAACAATCGATATTATTTTTCTTGGGGCTTGGTCTCTTTTTCAAGTGTGTCTTCATAAGTACTCCTGAAGAGTCTATATTATAGGCTAATTCTTGCGGCTTTATCTCTTTCTTGAGTGAGTATTGATAAGAACTACCGAACAGTCTATAGTCGTTTATTATTTTTGTTGAGGCTTTACCTCTTTCTTAAATCGGTATATTAGTAATATAATAGTTGCCGAACAGTCGCTTTCTCCTTTTCGTAAGTGTGTATACATAAGAATCAATATTATTTTCCTTACATCTTTACCTCTTTCTTCAGTGTGTATACATAGGAGTTACCGAGAAGTCTATAATTTGTCTACTATTATATTGGAGAATTTAACAGTGTTTCAGTCAGTGAAAATAAATTCAAAAGAATTATTTTTGGCTGAAAGTTACTTTCATTAATAGTTCGTAACTTCAACTTTTGAGTTGAAGTTGGCTTCGTGACTAGAGAAAGCAAGAAAGAACTCATCTGTTAAGTCCATTATTACTAGTACTAAAGTTTAACTCTTGGTAATGTATCCATTTTCTTGTCTATTCTTCTGATTCCGAAACATTGGGTTTCTCTCTATCTAAGCCATGGTGTCTACAAAAAATTAGGAACTTTGCATTACATTGAACACAGTGAATCACGTTTTTATCATTACCTTAAAACCACTCTGGAATTGTTTCAAATTGTTTTAGAATTACAACATTAAATTGTTTCATATTTAGTTTAAAAGTTAATTTCAAATAAATTTAAATAATTTGCTGTACTTATGAAGCTTTTAGCTGGGCGATGTAATTGCATTACGTATTTAAGTTGTGTGCGTGCCACTCTTCTTTTCTTTGTTATTTTTTGTCTAATCTGCTATAATTATTATACTTGGATTTTAATCAGTTTTTAAAAGCAACGTGTGTAATTATAGTTGCAACATTCAGAACATTGCAGTTATTTAATCAAATGTCATTTTTAATCATTACCAGTAACTACCTCTTGTTATAAAAACACAGTAATAACCGAAGAAGAAACTTCTAGATTACGTTCTCCTTTCTTCATTTACCCTTAAGTCTTATTCTTCAACGGGATGATGTAACTTGAAGTGAGACTAGTGACCAAGAAGCTTGGAGCCCGCAAAGATATTTAATTAATATCGAATCTCCTTGAAAGCACCTACGCGAGATTATGTGTACCTTTCATAATTGTTTTCTTCCCAACTTTTTCACTTTTCTGTCAGTAAGTGAATCGGTAATTAAAGAAAAAAAACATAGAATTAGCCGTGTCTGTGATCTAGCGCCTGATTTTTCATCCAGTTTGCAGGACAGATTCTGGGCCTGGCCGTGATAGAATTTGTAGTGGACAAAGCAGATTTTACATAGAGATTTTCTCGGGATACACTCGTTTACCTCTTTATTCTAACAACACACTTCTGCATCTATCATCCATAATAATTAAAAATTGACAATAGTGAAGGTTTTTAAGTACTAGAGGAGAGTTGGGTAGTATCGGACATCGGGTAATATCGGACAGTGATGTTTCTTTCGTCTACCACCAGATGGTAGTACCTAAGTGACATGGTTACTTTTCTGTATGCGACATCTGAACACTGCTACTACCATCTGGTGGTAGATGAAAGTAACATCACTGTACTACCAACTGGTGGTAGATGAAAGAAACATAACTGTCCGATATTACCCGATGTCCGATACTACCCAACTCTCCCCTATGAGTTTTCGATGCTGATAGAGGATTTAAGAGTTGATTCTGCGAGTCCTAGAGTTTATTATTTAGTTGTCTAGCGTTGTAACCAGGCTGACTGGACTGAGGGTAGGATGGCACGCCTGACAGTTTCAGATTCACGAATATCACCCGAACGACTCGTCTTTCTTGGGCAATCATCACATATGTAGGGTCCACGATAAATCTATGAGTACTTGGTGCATGAATAGTTCCTGTTCGAAAAAAAAAAATCAAATCAAGCCAGTACAGAAAGTAAGCATACCATTAGTAATTTTTACTAGAAAATGTATTGACGATTACACTGGTCAAAAAAAGCTTTGCATGTTACAGAATTATTTTATTTCTGAATCAGATGTGCCACAAATTTCTATGCATTTCTATTACATGTCAATTGCTTAAAGGAAAAAACGAAATAAAATTGTAAACTTCTTACACACATAAAGAAAAAAAAATCTGTCTTAATTTGCACAAAAAAAAAAAAAAAAAAAAATCCATATCTCATTCATTTGACAAAACAAAACAAAAACATATCTTGAGTCAATTCAATAATGTGTGTAGCCTTCACGAACTAGTAGAGATTTCTGAACACTACGTGGCATGCTGGAAACAAGGTTATATATTCCTTTTTAGGAAGATTGTCCCCTTCCTGTATGGCAGCTGGTATCAGATCCCTCATAGTTTAACAGTTTAATTTAACACAGGAAATTGTTTATATAGGCCTAACAAATTTACCACGTCATTAGTGATGTTAAAAGTTGTAATCAAGATGTATAAAAATAAGATGTTATTGTTACTATGGTTTTACCTCAAAGCTAAGAAATTTATTGACGAATAGGACAAAAAATACCTCGTTTCAGAACACTGTTTTAAACCCTTTTAAGAATCCCTTCTGAGATAATATTATTTCAAACGTAAGATATTTGGTAGAATAATAGTGCACTCATGAAAGGTTTACTTGAAATAATTTAGTCTTTTATTATTTTGAGAAAATTTTTTCATGATTAAATAAGTATAAACTATTAATTTTTCGTTTTTAAGACTTGAAGATAACCTGTTTCCATGTTCACGTTCATTCACTTTGTTCCAATTATTATACTTAGCACAATATAGTTCACATAGCCCGTAGTATTTCGTAGTCTTATAGGACAAAGCCAAATTTTCATGCTCTATGATTTTTAATATTTGTCATGGTCTTTTAATGAATGCGAATTTAAAAATAGCTTGATAAATATTAAAAATTATGGTTACTTTATCCAATACAATTTTGACAAATATATTGCTCTTAATAATTTTCTAGGAATATCATTTTTATTGATGTCGTACAAAATTTTCTCCAATATTCTTTTGAGAAGATTAACTCCATATGTGCATGAAATTATTTGGGATCATCAATGTGGTTTTTAGCGTAATAGATCGACTATTGATAAGATTTTTTGTATTCGACAGATATTAGAGAAAAATGGGAATATAAGGGCACAGTGCATCAGTTGTTCATAGATTTCAAAAAGACATATGATTCGGTTAAGAGAGAGGTTTTATATAATAGTCTTTTTGAATTTGATATTCCCAAGAAGCTACTTTGATCAATTAAAATGTGTCTGAGTGAAACATACAACAGAGACAGTATAGGTCAGTTTTATTGTGACACTTTTCCAGTTCACTGCTGACTTAAGCATGGAGATACACTATCGTCTTTACTTTTTAATTTTGCTCTAGAATATGCGATTAGAAAAGTCCAGGAAAACAGAGAGGGTTTGCAATTGAACGGGTTACATCAGTTTATGCGAATGATGTGAATATATTAGGAGAAAATCCACAAACGATTAGAGAAAACACGGTAATTTTACTTGAAGCAAGTAATGAGATAGATTTGGAAGTCAATCCCGAAAAGACAAAGGATTTGATTATGTCTCGTGACCAGAACAAAGTACGAAATGGAAATTAAAAAAAAATTGAGAATTTATCCAATGAAGAGGTAAGAAAATTCAAATATCTTGGATCAACAGTAACAAATATAAGTGTTACTCGAAAGGCAATTAAATGCAGAATAAATGTGGAAAAATGTCTGCTATTATTCGGTTGAGAAGCTTTTATCGTCTAGTCTGCTTTCAAAAAAGTGAAAGTTACAATTTATAAAACAGTTATATTACCGGTTGTTTTGTATGGTTGTGAAACTTTGACTCTCACTTTGAGAGAGAAACAGAGGATAAGAGTTCGAGAATAAGGTGCTTAGGAAAATATTTGGAGCTAAGAGGGATGAAATTACAGGGTAATGGCGAAAGTTACATTACGCAGAACTGCACGCGTTGTATTCTTCACTTGACATAATTAGGAATATTAAATCTAGACGTTTGAGATGGGCAGACATGTAGTACGTATGGGCGAATCCAGAAATGCGTATAGAGTGTTAGTTGGGAGACCTGAGGAAAAAAGACCTTTGGGGAGGCCGAGACGTGGATGGGAAGAAAATATTAAAATGGATTTAAGGGAGTAGGGATATGACGGGAAAGACTAGATTAATCTTGCTCAGGATAGGGACCGATGGCGGATTATGTGAGGGCGCCAATGAATCTCCGGGTTCTCTAAAAGCCATTTGTAAGTAAGTACATCGTTGTTGTTTAGTCAACTGTTCGAAAACGGATTTGAACTTCATGAGTGACACCAATAAGACGTCACTTATGAGGCCACTAACCAGGAGATAATGGGGTATGATTGCTTGTTCCTTTCCTCACTCCATTGCATACAAATTTGACTAACTACATATTACACTAATCAGACTTGAGATGTATACAAATAATAATTGTTCTTCCTCTGACACATCAAGTGAGATATACTGCCTGATAATAGATGTATCAAGCGGAACCTCAATAAGAGGGAACAAATACATTGTGTGATTAAACTAGTTTTTCTCCAAACAATTTTTGTCATTTGGCCCATTATATAATATTTAAACTCTTCATTTCATATTGCAACTGCACACAGATTTTCGGCAGTCTTTAAAGTTATGGACTCTATAATAAAGTAGCTTGTTACATACAACGTCAAGTGCCGATGCAGTGATTTACGCCAGATTTAAGACATGTTTTCGTCCTGAGAGCTATACACGCACCTCGTTCTTTACTCTGTTGGTACTACACTTTCCGCTACCGAAAGTTATCAAAAGGCGCTTAACTTATCAGACCCTCCAACTACAACGTAGTGGGGTGAAGGAGGAAAGGGGGGATCAACATTTCACAGGATGGTGTATACAGGAAGAAGGGTTGGGGGACGGGTGTTTGAGGGAATGTTGTCGACTACGGGAAGATCCTGTGGCGAAGGTGTTGTAGGAGTCCTGGTTTCCTCTCACAAGATTCCGACAAGTATTACTACCTGCGCGTAACAAGGGATTATGTTCAACTCCAAGAAAGGCCAACTATATACCGAGCAAAATGTCCCGATATTTGACATTCTTCGCTGGGAAAGCGCGGGAATTTTTCAAAATGTCATGTCTGCATGATGATGATGATGATGATGATGATGATGATGAGATACGAGTAATAATGGTAATAGTAATGATAATAATTATAATAATTTTAATGATAATAGTAATAATAATAAAATAATAATAATAATAATAATAATAATAATAATAATAATAATAATAATAATAATAATAATAATAAACTTTCTTACTCCCTCTGATGTTAGTATTATGATTGAATAAAATGTTAACGAATCTATATTCCGCCAATTTTTAGTGTATTTTCAGTGTCTTCTTCTTCTTCTTCTTCTGCTTCTTCTTATTCCCTTAAAATATTAGGCCATATGGCCTGTTACGATCTCACAGTTGAATTTTCAAACCAGCGCTTTTTTGGACGACCGAGAGATCTCTTCCCGTTTGGACGATAGTGGAGCATGGCTTCTGGGATTCTATCTCTACGCATGCGATGCATATGATTTATCCAGTTGTTCCGATAATGTTTTACGTGATTAATAAAATTACAGATTCTAGTTGTAATTTTTCCATTACACCTTCATTGCGTTTGTGATCCCATTTCGTATATCCTGCTGTATATCTCATGAATTTCATTTCATTGGCCGTTATTCTGCTTTCGTCTTTCTTCCTCAATGTCCATGCCTCACTGTTGTAACAAAGTACAGGTCTCGCCAAGGTCTTGTATAGGCGAATTCTAGTATGCTTTTGTACTAGGGAAGGTGTATTTTCAGTATAAGTTCTTAAAGTGTTAGTAAGTGATATCAGATAAAGAATTATGTACAATAATAATAATAATAATAATAATAATAATAATAATAATGGTTTATTTAACCTGGCAAAGTTAAGGCCATACAACCTTCTCTAACACTCAGACAGGAGTAAAACTGCTATACAAAAAACACTACAAATTTACAAAATACAGCACACAGACACACACACACACACACACACAAACTGAATTGCAACGATTTCGATCGGGCGGTGGAAGCATCCGACATACAGTCCGGATCTTGCAACATGCGATTTTTGTGTGTTCGGCAAGCTGAAAGAACATCTGGGTGAAAAATATTTGCCAACGATGACTAAGTTCATAAAGCGGCTCTCCGATGGCTCCATGACTAAGGAGGAGATAACTTAAACAATTAAAGTTAAACAACTTTAGAGAAAAGCATATGTTTTGAAAGCATAAGAAAGAAGTTAAAATCTTGTATTAATTTTACTTAAATTAATACACCTAACAAACTATTTCTTATTATTTTTATTGAATTTAAGTTTTAAGTTAAAAAGCTTAAATTGATTAATGTATGTATACCGCCGTTATAATGAAAATCTTTTTAGGGTTTAAACATTTTCTTAATTTAATTTGATTTCTATCATCAGGGAATTGAAAAATTGGTAAAACGTTCAGACAGTTGTTTAACAAAGCATACAATGAATACAATATTTTTTTGATACATACACAGCAAGGAAAATATGGTTATAAGTAGCTCAAGTTATATAATAATAATAATAATAATAATAATAATAATAATAATAATAATAATAATAATAATAATAATAATAACAATCTTAATAATAATAAGAACAATAATAATAATCTTAATAATAATAATAATAATAATAATTATTATTATTATTATTATTATTATTATTATTATTATTATTATTATTATTATATGACACTCGTTTGCATTTACTCTCTTCAAATACCGTTGGCTTTATGCTGACAATCCAATGAAAAAAATTCTATTGTCCTAATCTGGTCACACTATCTCGGTTAGACTACAGTCTATAAATATGTTCATAAAATGTGAACAAAAACAAAGGCGAGGCACAAGTGAAGTTAAGGCACGACTTGTGCAATATCATTAAACTACGATCGATTAAAACACGCTTTTTTTCCCCTGCCGGGCGGTTTTCTTTGACGGAAAATGGATGGCGTCCAGCTACGAGCTAGTGTGTGCATGATGTCACGTTATTTTCAGCCCACATCATTTTAAGCAAAATAGTTTCCGAGAAAGACCGGTTTGAACTTTTGTATTTTGAGGCATTGAACTGAATGCCGTCCTCAACTAATCAAATGAAACCTTTTTGTTAGCTACTACAAATCGAATGGATCCGGTTCGATTTCCTGTAAGGAAATGGAAATTTATTATGTACCATTAATGAGTGGATTTTTGCCCCTTACTTTGTTTTCTCTGATGACTTAATTGGCGGCCTTCAACCATTTTGACCAGCTCTTTTACTTGTGATTGTCTCTGATGATTCGGAATCTTAAAAGAATGAGAACGGAAAAGGCTATGTGACTCAGTCCTTGAAAATAGATGACTGTGGTGAGAACAGCCTAATATTAAAATGTTTACAATTTATTTGTTTATGTTCTTAAGATGCGTAATGTTTCTAGTTCTCAGGATTTGACAAGTTATAATAAAATAATTCATTATTAAAATCACTCTATATTTTGGTTGCGTGTTAACAGTTACTCAAATGATAGCAGTAGGCCTATAGTTTTAATAGATTTCGAAAAAACGTTCGATATAGTGGAACAAAATAAAATATGGAAAAAAGCATTCTTGCTGAACCAGGAATGTGGCCCTATATCATAACGGGAATTAAAAGTAATATTATATTAAATAAGTCTTAATAAACCAAGAAATCCGACAATGGTGTTCACTGTTGTCCACTATTTCTTATTTTAGCTCTTGATGGTGCTATCAGAAATTGGTACAGAGAATTCGTTGAATACTTGTATGTAGATAACAAAATATGAAACATTTTTTTTGCACACAGACGATCAGATTATCATCTCAGATAAGGAAGATCATTTAGAAAACAATATTTTAAACTGAATAAAAAGTGAAAAGTGTTATATCAAAGTTTCTCCATCAAAAAAGAAAGTTGCGGCATTTTATGGAAAAATTCCTATACTCATTAAAATAATGCTAGAAGATAAAATGGAGAACGACTGAACAACTTCAATTATTTAGGCGGAATGTGAGAAGACAGGTTTAGAATAGCTAAACCATTTATTTATTTGAATTTGAAGAGTTCTATGGAACAATACAATGTATGCTGAATGTGAAATACTGGTAGTATAGAAACAGATGGAAAGAACTCGTACGATCCTTATAATAAAATATCGTGGAACGTTTAAGTGGTTGGTTGTTGTAGGATATGATGTGCATAAATAAATTAAAGATCATTATGTATATTGCATTATTAAGAGTTATTTTATTTACATCCGTTATGCCACGTGGCTAGTTATATCGGCCTGCTTCCGCTAAGGAATAAGGTTATGTTGCGCTTTGCAACGGCGCGCTCTCGCAAAGGAGTAAGATGAGGGTAGTGTATTACAGAAATGGTAACGGACATTTCTCCCGAATAGATGCCCACTTAAGGCCGGATGCACACAAAATCAGACGTGACTAGTGCTGCTTATGATTACATTTTCTCCGGTGCGGTTGTTTGCGCGCTTTCATTCGGAGACCTCCCGTTACCTCCGATTGATGCCGCGCAGGTTGTATATGTGCTGCGGCGCAGACGTACACTTTCCGCAGAGCATTCCTTTAATCGGATCAGGTAGTGATTCGAGTCCGCTGACGTCCGCGTATCTTTTAAAATAAGTTGTAATTTGTTGTTGTTTATTCTCTCTTTTATATATATATATATACAGTATATATATATATATATATATATATATATATATATATATATATATATATCTTTTTGTTCGGCTCTTTATTTTATTGATTTGCTAGAAGTGCTGCGTTAGCTGACAGATTTTTTTTTCTAGTTTTGAAATTCGTAGTATAGGCCTATGTGGAAAGCCGTATTAGTTTTACGTCATTGATCAAATTAATAACATTGAATCTAACTGCAAAACTAACGCAGAAGTAAAGCTTTTCAGTAGCTAATGTAAACATTATACTGTAGTTCTCCTGGAAACACTCGTTTATTCGCAAACAGTTTTTGTTAATTATTATTCTAATCGGTTTAGGCTAACGTAAAATATATTAAGGGAGTTTTAGAATGGAACAAAAGAAACATGTGCTATCAATTGGTTGAAGTTTACTGTCCAAAATAATTTATTCAGATTCTTCACCGGACAGGATTGTGAACACTGTGTTAAAGGGGTGTCAGTATTTGAACTGCCTCTTCTAGAAAGCGCCACTCTTTCCCTGTAATAAAAATATAAGCGGATATCAACTTAAGGATAATTGTAATTATGTTACCGCCACACGTTTCTTCAGTTTTATTCAGAAACTCAATATTTTAATCTAAACAGTAAAATATAACTCAAGTTGTATTTTAAATATTTCATGTGTTTTTATTGCCTCAAAAGTTACGTTTTAGAGAAATTTCAAGACTTTTTTCTATACTGTGGGCCTTTGGGAACAATAGCATTAAAACAATTTAAAATGAAATCGTATCAAATGCTATGCGTAATTGTTTTTGTCGGCGCTTTCATCAAGTTCGCGACTGTGCGATCGCTTCAAATGGTCTAACAAATTCGAAGTTCCACCACCCTTAGAGTAAATTTGCCCACAAAGTTTACAGCGTACGTCTTTATTATTATCTTCAACTAAATTAAAAAATTTCCATGCGACGGATATCCGATTTGGTGCCATTTTATTCCACTCACAACTACCGTCAGTCCGTACGCGCCGGTCGTCCTTGAGCTAACTGTCGCTTCGCTCCGAACCACCGCATCCCTCCGTATGTCCCCTGTTCCACCTACGGTAGTACCGGAGATCACCGGTGGAGAGCTTTATTCGCAATCTCCGATTCCTCCGCGGTAGTAATCACTCCGATGAGCAGCACTGGACGTGACGCTACGTTTTGCTTTACAGCGCCTCGCGACAGCTTAAAACTGTCTGTTCGCGACAACTGATTTGCTGGCTGTGTGGGTTTGGAAAACTGGCCTAGGCTAGAAAATGGCGTCAATGAAAGAGGACTGTCTATATGAAAATTTCTATTGTATTTGGTTATTATTTCCTGAGGACGCTTAATACGCCTAAAAATCTATACGATTGAAAGAGTCTTAAAATTAAATACTACTAATGTAGCCTAGTGCACAAACGTCATTTTCTATGTTTATGACTAGACTTCGGATTTTAGGTAAAACCCTATTTTAATCCTTAAAAGAAAAGTTCATAGAAACTTGCAAGTACACGTTTCATTTAAAACTATGCCTATAATTGGTATTTTAATGGCACCTAAAATGCCTATTTTGACGACAAAGCCTATTTCGACCTATTAAGTATGTTTTATCTCTAATATGTCAAGACATCCATTCGTATTTCGGAAATTTGTATTTTAAATTCCAAATGTGTTCCTGGTACTGTTGTAAATAAAGTACGGGATAAACTGGAGAAAGTCCTGCGAGAAATGTAGGACTGAAGGACCTGCGCACTGCTTCAGATATCCTAGCGGGGAAGAACACGGATTTACAATGTAACATTCCTGTCCAACTAGTGTCAAAATTAAAATACGCTCCTGGTACTTCAGTGGGCGTGGAGCGTTCATTTTCAGCATACAAATTTATGTTGAGTGATAGACGGCATTACTTTTTAGTTCAACATTTAGAAAAAGTATTAGTAATTTATTGTGAAGCTAATTATGGACATTAACGGACAAGGCTTGGTAAAATTGATTATAGTCGACTTGTTTTTGTACTGAATTTATGTCTAAAACTTATTTTTCACATTTAAATGTTTAGTTTATGTGTAACTAGTTAGAGATATGTTGTAGTTTTAGTAGTAGTGATGGTAACGGTGTATCATTTTTTTTTCATTTAGTGTTCTGCCCAAGGGCAGATCTTTCACTGTAAATCAAGCTTTCTCCAGTCTTTCCCATAACGGTATATAAGTATTTAAAATTATTAAATTCTAGAAGTGAATTCCTGATGGTTTGGAAAATGTTTTTAAAGAAAACATTATTTTTGTTAGAGCCTATTTTCAATTCTTTACAGACTATTTCTCACACTTTTAAACCTATTTTAGGCACCTAAAATTACATTTTAACGACCTAAAAATCCGTACCCTATTTGCGACTACTTCACGACTCACAATAAAGAAAAATAATATATTAAATCAATAATGAGTGATAGTATAGAGCAGAGAAGTAGGCCTACTACAATTTATTACTACCAATATTATTATTCATTTGGTGCTTTCATCTCATTTGCAATTTCTCACATATTTTTAGAAACCACATTATTGTCGTGATACTGTTTGAAAGATTTTACAGAACGTATATTTCCTATACTAAAACAACTAATTTCTCCGCATCGAGCTCCATTATGAATAATGTGCATTACACAACAATACTATTTGTAGATAGTAAAGCATGCAATCATAGCCATTACTAACGCATGCGTAGTACACTGCAGCTTTCAGACAGTCTCCTCGCGACGAACTTCTAGCAGTCATTCGATGTTGTCTCTCAGGTGTCTGCTCGCGACCTTCGTGCCGCGTCTGATTCTGTGTGCACCACATAATAAGAAATCAATGGGAGACAAGTACTATGAGACAAAATGTCTCGTCGCGCCGCATTCTGTGTGCACCCGGCCTTAAACGTTCCACATGAAAACAGTGCTGAAGTTCTATAAGACTATATGCGTACCGATTATCTATTTTATATGGCTCAAAGTGTTGGACATTAACTTATTAAAAGAGAAGAAAGGAGACGGGAGATTATGGAGCTGCGGTTTTTTTAGATCAGTAGTAGGATATAGATTAACAGAGCAAAAATGGAACCACGAAATTGGGAAGCAATTACGACAAACAGGAATAAAATAATGGACTATTCAAAGACACAGACAAAATATGGTCTGACCAAGTACAAAAAATTCCATTAACAAGATTCCCAAAATGATTATTAAACTACAAATCTCAATAAACCAACGCAAGGAAAGCCTCCTGGACGCTTTAGAGAGCAGTTGGATATAATCTCGTAATCGGTAAGAGACTACGAAGCCTAATCCCTGAAGTGGAAAAAGAAGAAGACAATCTTTTTAATTGGTAGCGTACCCAATTGCAAATCCATCACATTTGATTTCTGTTCTTTGCGTACCATCCTCTACCATCGTCAATTCTCTATAACTCTTATCATTGCTATGTCATAATTTCATTGTCTCTTATTGACCATAGAAATTTAAGTGATATTAATAGAAGAATTACGCAATTCCTATTGACTCCAGGAAAACAATATTTATTGTAAAACTATTAAGTGAATGTAATATTACTAGTGATGGAAAAGAAACATACTAAGGACATGTTTCTAAAAGACGAAATGAGAAATATATTGTTGGGTGTTTGTAACAAAGAGGTTTTCTGGCTAAGGTTACATTCCGTGATATTTTTCGATTTAGTTACGAAAAAATTCCGAAAACTTGTACTTGATTTTCTATTACTTACTTTTTTGTCATGACGTCCACTTCTTCATCTTATCAGAATCGACAAAGGGCCTTTTCCGGCCTGTGTGCAAGAAAACGGTGTGGAATACTCACTCGTGCGAGATATTCACGAGTACCAAAATCACAAATATCATTCATTCAAGACAGAACTAATCTGGAACAAGAACAATTCAGAAAAGACAACCGATTTTCGATGTCTCTAAGGACGAGGATTATTACAAAGACAGAACTAATTTTGGATTTATGTAAACGAAGATGTTATGAGAAAAACAGAACTGATCTGGGATGCCTGTAACGAAGGGATTTGTTAGGTAGTCAGGGCAGATTTGGGATATATGCGTCTAAGATGGTGGTTAAAGACAGAAGTAATTTTATTTGAATGCGTGTAAATAAAACGTTTTTTAGAAAAGACAACTAATGGTGAATGCCTATAATAGAGAAACTTATTACAAAGATAGAACGGATGTGGAATTTGCTATATAGGGAACAGGTTTATTATAAAAAATGAACTAATTTTAGCTGTGTGTAAAGAAGATATTATCTGTTAGGAAGATAGCAGAGATTGGGGAGCCTATAACGAAAATGGTTATTGTAAAGAACTAATTTTGTATATGTGTGTGACGAATATCTTATTGAAAACTCAGAACTCGTCTGAAATTTGTGACACCTAAACTACAGGTTCTAATGTTACTACCTATTTTAAATAGAGCGAAATCTGGTTTTCAAACCAGTTCTTGTAAAACTTCTCTTCTTAGTCACATCTAACAATATTTATTACTCCCACAGATGTAGGCTTAGTAATATCGTCACATTAGAATATTATGTTGAACACATCTTCATCAAAGTTCAATTAACCTACAAATAGGATTGTTTTACAAATATTTTCTCTTGCTATATCATATTTATAATAATTATCCTTTTGTCAGAGAGAAAATGCTTTCATTGAAATAAAGTTATTAGATTTTCATCATATGATGCCATATTATACAGGGTGTCACAAAAGGATAGGGAGAAACTTTGTGGGGTTGTATGATAGGACATTTTAAGTAATTTGAGGTCGGAAATGTATATCGGCTGAAGCCTTTTTTTGTATTACATTATTGTAAACTTGCTACACTTTACCTCTGCAGGTAGGTAAATCTGTACTTATTGAAATTGAAACAATGGATGGGAGTAATCAAACATGATCCTACTTGTTCTCAGCCTTGAGTTGTGGTCCGCTTATGCTGACAGTGCACAGTGGAATTACCGCCGTTTAATTCAATAAATACTATACATTGGTACAAAACATATTTTCTGTGAGGTCAATTTACTACAGCTCTTTCTAAGTGTTCTATGTTTACCTATACTCAGGTAAAATGCAGGTAACATATTTAAAAGTATGATTCAGGGGATATACATTTCTCCTATAACCCAACGAAGATTGTCTCAATCTTTTCGTGTCACTCTGTATATTTTGGTTGGGTATTGTGATTTCTAAACAACTCTTTCCTATGTTGAACTAAACACAAAATTAGGTTACCGCCGCATTTCAGGAACTAGGCGCTTTTGTCTACTTACTCGAAGCTGTGCTCGAGCCTGGGCTCGATTCGCGCTTAGGCTGCTTACCTGGTTTAGCTTTTTCGAGTATTTTTTCAACTATTGGGGAAATGTCACCTATTCTCATGGCGACTTCTTGGACTCTTCTTGGCAGAAACCATCTCGTCCTCACCAGTTCTACCGACAAGCACAATAAGGCTTCAAGCTGTGATGCGTTCGGTGAAGTAATAAAAAAAACTATTCGTTATTATCAGATTTTGAACAACTTTTTATTATTAATATAACATATCTTTACAGTTTATTGGTTATCCACTTAACGTTCAACGCTTAAGGCACGACATAAGCTATATAAGATGTAATCAAATGTTGATGTTTATTGTCATCAAGTAATTAGTAACTGTGTGTAATTAGTAAAAAAAAGTCTTCGTCATCATCATCATCGCTGATTAAGCTTATAAGTTACGAAATGTTAATATGATTGAAATATGAATTAAGTGAAAATGAAATTTGCATGATGGGAAACAGAAAACTGAAAGATAATAAATTTTAATTTTGCTATTTTAATTACGGTTTTTTTACGGCCATCATCGTGTACTGATTTCAAGATGCAGTCAAACTAGATTTTGTCATCCAGCATTGGCGAGATCTTTTCAATAATAAAAATATAAGATCTTGATGGCCTATGGGAAAGATAAACCTGATGGTAATTATTAAGGTAGTAAAAATTTTGATGGTGGAAATGATGAGTATAGTGATAATGGAAAATTATGAAGACGATTATGAAAATGATTATTATGAAACCAAAGCTGTAATAGGAATCATGATGCAGATAGAGTTGTTCTTATTGATGACGATGATGATGATGATGAAGACGATTACGATTGAGATCATGATGAATTTGGTGATAATGATAGCTTTGTTAAAAGACGATGGTAACGGAGATGAGACGATGGTGATCGAGAGAATGAGATGAATGTTGGTTGTAGTGGTGATGATAATGCAGGTGGAAATTGATATAATTATTGATAACGAGATTGATTGATGTAATGAAGTTAGATATCTATATCACCGTTGATAAGGGAAGTGAAGATTAATATGATGATAATTGAGGTTGAGATTGACATGTTCATTTATGACGAAAATTCAGGTTGGTATATTGGTAAGAAGGTGTATTATAATACTATAATAGTACTATATAATGCAATAATTATTGGTACGATGGTTGAAATCGAAGGAATATTCAGATTAATGAGATTGATTAGTAATATTCATAGTGATATTATTGATGTCGAACAATGAGATTTATGTTCAGATTGATGTCGGATATTCAGATTGATGTGCTTATTGACGTCGGAGGTTCAAATTATGTGAATGATGGTCGAGTTTTCAGATTTATGTCGGACAATAAAATTGATATTATTGATGTGAAAGTTTGTTGGATATTCAGACTGATGTGATGATTAATGTCGGATATCCAGGTTAATGTGATTATTGGTATCGGATATTCATATTGACATGTTGAATGATAGAAATTCAAACTGATGTGGTGATTGATATCGGATATTCAGGTTGATATACTGATTGATTACGAATGTTCAGATAGATGTTATATTTGGTGTCGAATATTCATATTAATGTGACTGATGTCGAATATTCAGCTTCATTTGATGGTTGATGTTGAAAATTTAGGTTGATTTGGTGACCGTTTATGGATATTCAGATTTATTTGACAATTACGATTGTTCAGATTAATATTAAGGTTATTCAGATTGATCTCATGATTTATATAGGATATTTAGATTGATGCGATGACTGAATACGGATGTTCAGATTTATAATGATATTGATGATATGGGCTTAGTTGGAGATAGACACGATGTCGATGGAGATGTGCATGATATAGAAAAAGGAGGAAAAGAAGAAGAAGAAGATGATGATGATGATGATGATGAAATATAATGTAGGTAAATAGGCTGAAGTGTAGTTTTTCTCAACTTTTAAGTTCAGCAAGAATGAGATGATAACGTCTTAAATAGATTTTTTCTCCCCATAATTTTATATGTATGCTAAAGTCTGTCGGGATTATAAATACAGGATACCAATGCCTTCCAGACAGAACTGTTAATGCAATTTGATACAAAGAAGCTAAGTAACATGAAAACTGAGATTAAGTTAATTACTATTGATTATTTTATAATCATTGGCTTCTAAGAAGACATACATAATATAGTATTTTTTACGCACTACAAACTAGATGGCAGCTAGAAGGCGATCATGTTAATCGATAGGGCGTGATGGATGGCAATTTTCTCGCAACATGAGTCACAAAGTTTATTCATTATTATCTTTTACTAGTGTTACATTTCACAATTACTAACCTGTGAAACAATTTGTAGATCCAAGGTTAATCGAAGATGTATAGTAGTTGTAATTATGGAAATTCATACGATTT
Source organism: Periplaneta americana (assembly GCF_040183065.1). Classification (NCBI taxonomy): domain Eukaryota; kingdom Metazoa; phylum Arthropoda; class Insecta; order Blattodea; family Blattidae; genus Periplaneta; species Periplaneta americana. The sequence continues at coordinate 151,015,859 of NC_091118.1, forward strand.
CTTTTTTTTTCTATATGTATATGCGTATATGCTATAACTAAAAACGCTTGGAATTAATGCATAGATTCTTTCATTAAAATGGAAATTGGATTATTAGTTAAATATGTCGAGTCATAAGCATATACAGTATGTATTATTATTTATTTTAAATGTAGTTCGTTTAATAAAGAAACGTGTATTGTATTACATTATACAGAAGTTACACTTAAAATTTGACAACAAATATACGTAGCGCACATTGGAACAAGTTATCGGTAGTTATATAATCTATTCGTCCCTTTTGAGGAGAGAACGGGCAGGTAGGTTGCTTGGGTGGGCCCATTGTACTACCCGGAATGGAATGATGTGCTTGCCCTAAGGTCCCCTGCTCTACAGATTTCCCTGTGGGCCGCCTGCGAACTCTCCTACATCCTTTAGAATTATTTTACCTTTCCGCGTAGGTATCACCACGGCCCCAAACCCTCGGTCCCATGAGCCCAGGGGAGAGCCCACGGTACATAGCACTACCACCAGCAACTAATGACCACATACCACAGGGTTCAAGTTAGATGGCGACCCAAAGCCGATTCTACATTGGAGCAAGCCCGAAACAGGGAAAGAAACGGAGAAATGAAAGAGGAGAAGTGCAATAAAATTATGATAGCGAAATGAGTCCGAGGTCCAACGCCGAAAGTTATTCAGCAATTATGCTTCAGTTTGTTGAGGGAAAAGCTCGGAAAAAGCCTCAGGCAAGTAACTTGTCTCAAACAAAATTTCAATTCGGACCAGCTCGTTTCACGGTCAGACATACTAACCGTTACCCAGCATTGGACTAGGTCACCTCATACTAACCTAAATCACCTTTACAGATAACTAGAAATTACGCGAGCAGTATTATCTGCTTAGGCCTACTTGCAAAATAAAAATTCTATGTAAAATATGTTTTCGCAAGTTTAGTCACAAATATTCGGAATTTTTCGCCCTCAAATTATAAGTGACCTCTCTGTTGTACAAGTATCCAGGGTCTCGGAGAATGAATAGTGGATTTTCAACAGGTTATTGTGAAGTATGTATTGTGTGTATTGCTTGAAAGTGCTTTTATTTAATTCAGTAATTCAAAAAGATGCAAACAACATTAATAATTTCAATATGCCTACGAATAACAGCACAACAATCAGTTTCAGTCCACACTCTGGCACAAACGTCTGCAGTAAGCCTGACATTTGCAATTGCTTGTCTGATTCTTTTCTTGAGGACGACGAGATTCGGAATGTTTTCACTGTAAACCTTATTTTTGACATAACCCCGGAGAGAAAGTCTAATGAGGTAAGATCAGGACTTCTTACGGATCAAGGGATGGTTGCATTTTTGCCGGTCTACCGCTCTGGAAGTCGACAATTCAACTGTTTTTCCACATGATTTATCAAGAAGTGGGGCAGTGCTCAATCTTGTTGAAAGATGATCTGAAACCCAGCGTCCTTCATTTGCTCAATTTGAGAAAGCAAAGCTCTCTAGCATGTCTATATACACAGTGTAATTGATGTTGATTTCAGCAAAGAAAAAGGGCTCAAAATCTGGCTCTGCTTTAGGCCGCACCAAACGTTGATCTTAGGATAATTTCGAATGTGTTCGTGTGCTACATGTGGACTTTTAGAGCCCTAAATATGGCAATTTTGATAATGTATATACTCGTGGTTATGCAATCCTGCATTGTCCGAGAAGAGGATGATGTCTAGAAATTCTGGTTCATTGTAAATTTTTTGTAGCATGTTGATAATGCACCTTACCTACAGAGCCTTCCGTTAGGAACTCGACTGGACTCGAGTTACCGATGAAAGGAAGCTGCGCTGTTATATTAAAAGGCCGTGCGGGCTAATGGGGTTCGTCTCATTCCTAACGGAACATTCTGTATTATCTTGAATGATTTTTCAATGTACTGATACTAGCATTTATAAATTTAACAAGAATGACATTACTATAAAAAATACAAAATAAAACATATGAACGTAACTATTCTTTTTCAGTTACTGAATTAACAACAGAAATTATAAACTTAACACGAATGACTTACAGCAACAATAACAGAAAATAAAACAACAAGAATGTCATAGTTTGTAGTTACTAAATTAAAAATGACACTTAATAGTCCATTACGTAATTATATGCCTAATTCATACTTCACAGTAACCTCACGAAATGCCACCATTCATTCTCAGACGCCCTGTATCATATTATATATCATATTGTCGTATATCATATCATATAGGGTAAAGTTGCCTAATTCCCTGACACCCCTATTCCCATGATATTTTTTAAAAAATTGAACGTCAGTCAATGCTTTACCGTTCGAGCATAGCACCACACATCATTCTCAAAAGAGTGCATCATTCGCCTAATTTTGAGAATCGGTGAACTTGCTAGCAAGATATCCATTTCCCTGACATTCAAAGTGAAAAAACTTATCACGGAATTAGGCATCTTTACCCTATCATATCATATGCCATAACATAGAACTTATATGATATACCATATCATATATATCATATCATATATCATATCATATCATATCATATCATATCATATCATATCATATCATATCATATCATATCATATCATATCATATCATATCATATCATATCATATCATAATATTATGGGTTTATTAATTTTTCCTACAGAATGATCTCTGTAATGTTGACAATTAATATTAGAGGAGAAACGCTCGCTCCGGCGCCGGGGATCGAACCCAGGTCCTTGGTTCTACGTACCAAGCGCTCTCACCATTGAGCTACGCCGAAGTCCAATCCACAGCACCGGATCGAACTCCACTCCTCCAGTGTTTTTCCCTTTTATGGCCTGACTCCAAGTTGGGCATGTATGTTGACATTTTAATATTAAGTAACTGTCATTATACAAAGAGCGCACTCAGTTGAGTGACTTTGTGGCCGGGATTCCACAGTAATATGCACAGTAATCTGTACAGAAATATGCACTGTTGCCAGAAGAATCTAATCTACGTAAAGATTATTATTTTTTGTTCCTACAGTATATATCTGTTATGGTAACAATATTAGAGGAGAAAAATTCGCTCCGGTGCCGGGGATGGAACCCGGATTCTTAGTTCTACGTATCAAGCGCTCTCTATTAGCATAACAGATTATATTCTGTAGGAACAAAAAATAATAATCTTTAAGTAGATTCTTCTATCAACAGTGCATATTACTGTACAGATTACTGTGCATATTACTGTGGAATCCCGGCCACAAAGTCACTCGCCTGAGTGCGCTCCTTGTATAATGTATGTATTTATTCACACTGCAATGGGTATATACCCGGTGGCAGTGGTAACTAATTACACTCAACAATAATAAACTTATTAATTAAAAATTTACTTATTAATTAAAAATAAAAAATAATGGCAGTTGACTTTATATAAAAATGTCAACATACATGCCCAATTTGGAGTCAGGCCACAAAAAGAAAAACAATGAGGAGAGGCATTCGATCCGGTGCTATGGATTGGGCTTCGGCGTAGCTCAATGGTGAGAGCGCTTGGTACGTAGAATCAAGGACCCGGGTTCAATCCCCGGCACCTGAGCGAATTTTTCTCCTCTAATATTAATTGTTACCATAACAGATATATTCTGTAGGACCAAAAAATAATAATCTTTACCTAGATTTGTAGAGGAGTTCATAATAAATAACATTACTCATCCAACTTTCATTATTTACTTTCATGTTGTTTTATGGTCCAGATATTAATGTAATAACTATGTAAGCAATTGTATTCAGTTAGAATTAGAGTCTGGCTGGGCGCAAGAGAAGGCTTAGTGGCCTTAGCTCTGCCAGATTAAATAAATAAATAAATAATAATAATAATAATAATAATAATAATAATTATTATTATTATTATTATTATTATTATTATTATTATATTTTTTTACATTATGCGTAAAAACGTTTATCTGAAAGTTTCTAATAATTTGTAACATAACATTTGTGTGCCAGTTCGTAGCACTCTTGTTATCATTACATTTGTAACAATTACATTGCAGCTCATAATATTTAACATTTTGTATATGGTATTTATGTACGAGTTGGTATTATTTATTTCATTTTTTTATATTCTCTATATCATCTGTGTAGGCGCCAGTAGCAAGTTTTTAGCATTCTATAGCCTACATCATGGACGTAGAGTATCACTTGTGTGGGAGCTAGTTGGGCGGACTTAAACCTAACTTCTCCTGAAGACGGTGCGGAAACGCGCGAGGAGGTGGCGAAGCCTCATCCAAGCGCCGGCTTCCAGGACACGGGGCTGATGTTGATAACAACGACAAGGGTGGCGACACTGTCTTAGAGCGACAAACTTTCGTATTAAGATGTAACATAAGCAAAGTGCTTGACAGAGAAACTAAGTTTATAGAGGGGGAGCGAAAGGATCAGATATAATGAAGGATAATACGTTAAACAAAGGAAAAGTGAAGAGTTGGAAGTGTCTGCCTCAAAACCTGCCAAAGAGAATGTGCTTCCTGTTTTGTTGCTTAGTTTATGTAATATGCCTCTGTTCACTACTTCAGTGTTGCTTCCTAGTGATTTTCTTAGTTTGTCTTAGGCTGACATTTCGAAAACTTAAGATACCGGAAGCTCAAGAACTTCCCAGTTTTTCGATGAAGGAACAGGGAATAATAATAATAATAATAATAATAATAATAATAATAATAATAATAATAATAATGATAATGTATTTACCTGTATTATGATGACTCTTATTATTTACCGATATTATTATTATTATTATTATTATTATTATTATTATTATTATTATTATTATTATAAGCTTATCTTCTGCGGACTTCTGAAATAATAACTGAGATACTAACGAAGTGCTTTGTGTGGAGTGCGCCATTTTATGGGGTAGAAACATGGACATTACAATGAAGTGAAGAGAAATGACTAAAGACATTTTAGAAATTTGGATATGGAAAATAATGGAGCGAGTGAAATTGACAGACGGAATAAGAAATGAAACTGTATTAGAAAGAGTGGCTGAAGATAGAATAATGCTGAAACTGATCAGGAAGAGAAAAAAGAATTGACTGGGTCACTGGCTAAGAAGACACGGCAAACTGAAGGATATACTGGAAGGAATGGTGAGCTGAAGGAAAGTTCGTGGCAAAAGAAGATGGCGAAAGACAATATTAATGTATGCATTGTATGCGGAGATTTAAGAGGAAGGTTGAAAGTAGGAAATATTGAAGAATGCTGAGTTTGCAGTGAAGGACTTGTCCTCGGGCAGAAAACTATGAATTATTATTGTTATTATTATTATTATTATTATTATCATCATTATTTTCATTACCTTTATTATTATTATTATTATTATTATTATTATTATTATTATTATTATTACTGATCTCGTAACATTTTAATGACTCTTGACCACTGGAATCAAAACATGGTGTTCTTTGAGCTATTATTTACGTACTTTATCTGCTTGCTAACTATGACCTCTCTTCAAAATTCTCTATATTTTTGGAGTCAGAGGTTAATAAATTTATTTTTCTGAATAAATTGCCTTAGGCTACAATCCGCAACACAATCCTTACTCTGAAATAAAGACATTTCGCTGCTGAAGATCTATCACAACTGGTTACTAAGTTGTATCATGCAATGCATAAACTTAATTACAATAATGAGTTATTTACATTAATAAACATTTGTACAAAGAAAGAAACTTTTATAGTGGCTCAGTGCTAGCACTCTGGGATTATAAGTCAAGTCCAGGTCGATCCTTTCTGAATTCAAAACTTGCGTTGGGCAAGCCCGTGGTCCAAGCAATTCAGGAATTTTCTCCGGGTACCCCGATAACCCTGTAACATCCCAACAAATCTCTATCATCATCATCCGTCCGTCCATCCTTCCATCATCCATCCATCCATCCATCCAATCATTCATGTAGACCCAACACTTGTGGTGCATTCTAAGGAGTCTCTAACGAACAAAGTGGTCTCCATGTTTCACACTAGCGATATCTGTAGAGTCGGGTCGAATGTTGGAAAGTTAAAGACCTTACCATTGCACAAAAGAAGAATTCTCCTAAGTCGTATAATTCTATATTCATTTGTATTACTGATATGACCGAAAACTTTATTTCTAAGTAAATATTGTGTCAATTAATATTACAGAATGTATTGTATGCACTTATTTCAGTCGTCTTAGTATCTCAATTGGCAGAGCGCTGGCTTACGACCATTGTATTCGCGGTAGACAAAGCGAAGGTTGTGAGGGGTTTTTTCAGGGTTCCCTTATTTTCCTCTTGTCATTCTACCAACAATCTCCACAATTTCCCTTTAATTATCATCTCCGTCTCGAGAAAAAAGGACATTTGCTGTATTTGCGTAACGCAGAATCGGCATGTTGGGTGTTCTCCGTGGCTTGCCCATACATTTATGGTGGTGGATTCTATAGAACTCGTAGATCTGCATCAGAAGCACCGTAGGTCCCAGAATCTTAACTTCCTCTTGACTAGAATACGAGGTACGACAGACCACCATCACAGATACGGTACAGGGGAGAGTTGGGAAGTATCGGACATCGGGTAATATCGGACAGTGAGTTTCTTTCATCTACCACCAGATGATAGTGTCTGAATGACATGGTTACGTTTCTGTTATGGCGCATACAGAAACGTAACCATGTTATCCAGGTACTACCATCTGATGATAGATGAAAGAAAAGTACTGTCCGATATTACCCGATGTCCGATACTACCCAACTCTCCCCTACGGATTTGAAGGCTTGAGAGGAATGCGCAGTATGGCGAGTCATGGGGCAAGTCGGCACGCAACTCATTATATCCTGGGTGCATAAAAAGCCTAGAGTTGTGCCATGCCCGATAAGCACCTCTATGCACTTGTTTTCATTCTCATGATAAAGATTAATTGTTCTTTACGCGTATTACTTACGTACATTTAAAATAGACGAGTGTGTCATTTCCGCTCTCAACATATGTCGGACATCGTGTGATAGAAATATCGAATTGATAATACTGATTTTCTTCTTTGCCGAAGAAAAGCTTCAGAAGTTTAATAAAAGTGGTGGTATTCTGCAAGTCTTCTTTTATTGAAAATGGTCGAAAATGTTATTTCCGTGTCCAACTAATATATCGTAACGAATTCATTGTAGCCTATTGACTCAGTTTCTTTCATGAAGAAAATTCGTGAGTTTCAAGTCGTTCTGCAATTGTTATATTTTGTTTCTAATAACAAAGCCATGTGTCAGAATATCGACGCAAAGAACTTGTACCGTCGTACCAGTTACGCAACTCAGATCCTGCTGTTTAATTTATTCACTTCTTCTGTTCCTTTCCATTGCCGTAACACTAAGAAGTTGTAACATCGCAATTTGTAGGAATAATAATGTGGAAATTTTTCATTTATTTCCCGCACTGTTATGTGAAAAGTATTACACTTTAAAACATTTTGTATCTACGTTGAACACCCGAGTTGAAGGATAGGACAAAAAATAGCACATGAAGCCACATGGTAAATTTTATATAGGAATGAAAAAAAGTAAAAATGACGCCTCTATATGACGCTCACATAAAAATCTTTATAATAATTTTATGTAAATGGTTAGCCATGAAACAGCAAACTGTCTTTGCGTAGATTCTACAATCCCGTGTATAAAAAAGGAAGTTTAGAGGAAGAAGGGGAACATATGTGAATTGAGATAGTGCTCGCTATCTGAAGGGTTAAAAAAATTCTTTTCCTCTGAAGAAAAGGGGAAAAAATTCCGTAATCCTGGCATCTTTACGCATTTTCATTGTTGTAAAAAGCATGTTTGAAGGAATTTTAATACTAGATATTCTAAGTTTCCAACCGTCTACAGACTTCGGAGAAAAGACTGTCTGCTGTTCTCGTATTCTCTTTGCACCATCGAGTTTGGTTCACCTCTTCAAAGAGAATTGTGGGCCGATAACTCTATAAATGTATGAGTAGTGGAAAGCAAAGGCAAGAGCTCTATTTAAATGTTTCAAATATGGACGTAGCTCTTATTGGACTATGTAGGCTACTTAAACTTGTTTTATACAGACAGATGAATAAAATAATACACACAGGTGGCTTTCTTGTAGACTTAGGAAGTGGTTGGAGTATATTTCAATTATTTACTTAACTTCTCTTTGTCTCAAATTCTTGGAGCCATCGTGTCTAGATGCGGGACATAAAAGTTTTATGAAAACCTTTTTAACGATAGAAATTTTCCGCTTTCTGAAATTAGTAGGTATAACTTTAATTCATTATAAACTCTTAATATTAGTTATTGCCGAATAATAATAATAATAATAATAATAATAATAATAATAATAATAATAATAATAATAATAATACATTCTTTCATTGCAGAATATTTACACTTTCTGAAGATAATAATTCTATTTGTTATGTTATTTTAATAAGTTTGACCATCTAATATGGAGAAAACATTAGAATGAAATAGATAATTGCATTTATTGTTCACAGATCTTGAAAAGGTGTATGAGAATGCCAAATTTAATAAATTACAGGAAGTTTTAACAGGCATTAATATAAATTCAACTGCCATAAATGCAATAAATGTTTTATATGAGAACAGTAACAGTTCAGTAAGAATGGAAAATGAAATATCCGATAAAAAATGGTTGCGGCAAGGTTTTTGTGTTTCTTCAACTCTTCTTAATTATATGTCCATTAGTGTTGTACTAAAGGATTGGCCGAAAAATTGTAGTATAATAGATACACAAATAACAAACAGAAATGTACACAGCCTACTATTTTCTACGAACGAAATAAATGGTATTGACAGAAGACCATGATGGTATGAAATATATGACAAATTGATTAGAATTTGTAAGAAGAGATCTTGAAATAAATGTGAAAAAAAAGCCATATAGTTACGTTTCTGAAGAAACTGGTACCGATTTGGTCGCAGAAATATGAATTATAAAACATAAAAATTCTTGTAAATATTTGGGAATCAATTTTATTAAGGATGGTACTGATCTTGATGATGTAACAGATAAAATTAATAAATCGAAAGCTCTTATAAGAAAACTGTATTTGGGTCCTATGGATTAATAATATTACATTAGTTAAAAAAATTGTGCATATTCTTAGATGACTGTTGCTTCTGCTACATGAGCAACAAAATTCAGTACGTTCTCCAATAGACTACTGTGATGTAATTTTCTTTCACCCGGTGTAGGTGTCAGCAATAAAAATGTAATTCTAATTAATTTAATCTGCGATTCTTCATTAATATTATTTGATTTTATAAAATAGTCCGGCCTATCTTATTCTTCATTAAGTATCTCGTATGACTTTAATTTTTTCTTTGAACCGGCACTATACGTATGCATAAGTTATATTGGGTCCCTCTGATCGTGTGGTTAGCCATCGCGGAGGCAAGACAGGATAGCACACAAGTGACAGATACCCAACTCTGTGGACGGAAAGTAAATATTTTTCTTTGTCTAGGCCTAAAATCGAATTTTGGACTAACATTACATGACGCGTATTTCTACCTAGAAACAATCAGTGATGTCAGAGAAAATCTTAGTATCTTTTAATTATTAATTATTACAGTAACTGAACACGTAATTTTAATTAGAACTTTTATTCACTGAATAGGTATTTCCCAGTTGCTATGATGTGATATATTTATTAATCTATCATATATCTGTAAGACAGACCTGTTACAATTCTATATTATACCAGATCTGCCTTACTTTACAATTTTAATCACCTATGCCAAGTCTCACAACTAAAAAAATAAACAAAAACAAAACAAAAAAACACATATATACACACTACAAGATGAATTTTATATACCATTACTTTTAACTTTCTCTTCCCATTTCATCTTCATTATCATTAAAAATTTGCCCAATTTATTTAACTTTCTTATATTAGTTATATTGCATATTTTCTTGTATGCTACATATCTATTCATATTCAAAAATGCATTATTTATCCACTTTTTCCTTGTAATTGTCTATTTCTTGATATTCTAATAATATATGGAACGCGTCTTCTCCCATGCCGCAAAGAGGGCAGATATCCTTCTCTATGGTACCCCTCCTGTTTTTCAATTTCCATATTCCTAGTCTCCACCAAGCTACGCCCATCCTCACTTTCCTATTATTTATTCTGACATATTCTTCTTGTTCCCATGACGTTTTAATGTCCTTATAGTTACTTAATGATCTTAATTCGTTGAGATTTTGATATAATTCCTGTCTCGTAGTTTCATTACACCTCTCTTTTACGATTTTACAAATCATTTAAATTCATTACTCCAATTTTTCCTCCCATAATCATCTTAGACCTAATCTACTCACCTTGTTCTTTCAATCTTCTAGCCAATTGGATTTCAAATTCGTGTCCCGAAGAAACTACAAACACTTCTTTTCAATGGCACTATCCTCCTCAATAATATGACCTAAGAATTTTATTTTCCTTACTAGTATCGTTCCCATAATACTATTTACCTCCATTTCGAATCTAGCAGCTAGGTTAGAAGCGTTCCATGGGATTCCTAGAAATTTCTTACAAAATTTAGATCTAATTCTATCAATAAGCTGACTACATAAATCATCCCAAATTTCTTTATTATACAATATTTTCGACTCTACAATAGCTTTATAAATATTAAACAGGTTTTTTATCTCTCTATTCTGCCATTTGTTCAAGCACTTATCTCTCATTTCCCAGTTAACAGATAACACGTGTCAAGAGAATACAAAAATAATCTTGTACTAAATCTTCAAATAGTGATTGAAAATTAATAAATTATACTGCTATTACAATAAGAAATAAGAATATTTCAGACTGAAGGACAAATTTCTATAACAATTAACTCTTTCAATTTAATAACAATTAAATAATTTTTATTATGATTATTTTTGGTCTCTTACTTAGGCCTAATTACACTGTATCAAATACTAGATCATTTCGCGTCGATGAATTGGTGATTGCGAGATGCTATTTTACGAAATAAGATCAAGGATTCATCATGACATTTACCTTAGAGTTGGGGCTAGTCAGTTAAAGCAGGAATCAAACCTACGCACGAACACAGCTCGGAATCAGCGGGCAAACTCATCTACAGCTTAAGCTACACCGGTGGCGATTATTATTATTATTATTATTATTATTATTATTATTATTATTATTATTATTATATTTTTTACTAGCACATACGGTATGTTTATATACCCAAATGTTCAAGGTTGGTGCCATAAGTAAACTGTATTAAAATGTTCCGGTATGTAATCTGTTTCTTCCGAAGACTATATTTTCATTCATGTAAACCTTAAGATTGTCATTCTAACTCTGATGTTCATAAACTACAAGAACTTCAGTTTCATTCACAATAGACCAAACATTTACAGGAACGCTGTGTGGCCGTTGTTCAGAACTGCAATTTCAAATCTGCAATGGTTAACTTCACAGCTATTTGGGAGTATATATATATGGCTTTATGGACTTAAAAAGCGTTCCATTGTAAACAAATAATACGAGTAAATACGTTTTCTAATTTTATGATATCGCTGCGGACAGAATATGAAACGACCGTTAAACTCTGCTTTTTGTTCCGGCTGGGTTCATTGTCAACCTGCACCGGATATGTAAGAGACTATGTAGTTATATTATTACTAATAATCAACATGCTGTTATCGATTCACTGGTTTCAGTTTCCTCTTCAGAGCTAGTCCCTTGAAATGAGTAAAATTGTTCCCTTCACAAAAACATTCGACGTTTATGATGTGAAAGTTCAATGAGAGGAGAGTTGAATATGCATTTCCTGCGACGGGAAAAGAAAACTATTATTATTATTATTATTATTATTATTATTATTATTATTATTATTATTGCCGAACTTCTCAGAGGCTATAGCTACTTGTTACGCACTGGAAGGTCCCAGGTTCAATCCTTGTAAGTGGCTGGAGTTTTCTCATCGCCAAACGTCTGAACGGCCCCGGGTTCCACTCAGCTTCTTGTCGAATTGAGTGACAGGCCTCTCGGGTAAAAGCTGGTCGGAACGTATTGCCCAACACATCACCTTATTTTAGTGCCAAGGTCATCAAATTTCTACTCCTATAACCCTCATTGCGCCTTCATGACGTGTAAAGGCGCATGAGAAATGATTAGGTACTATTATTTTGTCCTCGTCAATGGAAATACCGTATCATTTATACCTGAACATGAAACATACATTGCTCTTAGTCACTGGGCATGTAGCTCCTAGGTTTAAATCTCCTTTGGTTCTGCGAAGTATGTTTCTGTAACTATTTTCTGCGCCACCGGCGTAGCTCAGTCGGCTGAGGCGCTTGCCTGCCGATCCTGAGTTGGGCTCGGGCGTGGGTTCGATTCCCGCTTGGACTGATTACCTGGTTGGTTTTTTTTTCAGAGGTCTTCTCCAACTGTAAGGCGAATGTCAGGTAATCTATGATGATGAATCCTCGGTCTCATCTCGCCAAATACCATCTCACTATCAGCAATCCCATCGACGTTAAATAACCTCGTAGTTATACAGCGTCGTTAAATAACCAATTAAAAAAGCCTATTTTCTAGACTTGTGATTTAATTTAAAGAATTAAGGCTGGTTCACAAACCTGGAACGGAAACGAGAACGAGAACGGAAATATTGTTAAAATAAACGTGTTTAAATGTGAACATTCACAATTAAATATTGTGAATTCTTACATTTAAATACATTTATTTTAACATTTCCGTTATTATTCTCGTTGTCGTTTCCGTTCCCGGTTTATTGTGAACCAGCTTTTATATCCAAATATAATGTAGAAGTAACGAGTGCGCGTTTGACAACAAGTTTCACTTAGTGTGATGCCGTTAGAAAAGTGTTATGGGCAAGTAAGAGACCGTTTGGAGTGGTCTAGCGCTCAATTTACTGCAATAAAATATCGCTACTTAGACATTATAATATTACAGATACAATTAATTGGCTTCCTTAAAATAAGCCGTGGAACTGTCGACTGTCGAATAACCTATATTGTATCACAGATTATTATTCAGGATTGAAGCTTTTCTTACATTCTCTGATAAAAATTTGATATAGCCTAATGAATAACAATGAAAGAAGAGGAAATGACAGCAGAAATAATTGAAAGGTACTCGATCGCGCGTATTTTCAAGAAAGTTTGAGGTTGTGAGAAAGAACCTATGTGAGCTCCAAGCCGATTGACCACTTGTCTCACTCCGTTCTAATCTTTTCGTTGAGTGAACTTGAGAATTTTTAAAGGAATAAAAGCCGAAAACTGACGTAACCTTATAAGTGAATGTATAGCTCTATAACGTTAATATTTAAGGGATGAAAATTCCCAAAAATCTTCAGCGGCATTGGAATCATTAATCATACTTAAGTTCATGTAAATTAAGAAATGTGATTAATTGTAATACAAAGCTTTTAAAGGATATTTGAATTTAAAACTAGTTAAAATTAAAATTGAGTCTATAGTGTAGGCTATGTTGTTGCAGGAATTTTCAAATAATATATTATGGACTAATTTAATACCGGTACAGTATCGAGCTGTTAATTTCCTTTCCTTCCCTAATCTGCTGTAAAAGTAGTCTGAATATGATTTAACAATAGACATTTCTACAAGGTTCTCATTTTGGATATGTTGAAGTATAAAATTTACCGGAGTTCAAAAACTATAGTAAAATGTTTTAGAGTTTAATTATTTAAAATATAAACAAAGATGTATTTAAGTGTTCTCGATTGAATGAAAACATTAGAGTAAGGAGCTGCGTAAAATGAATAAAATAAAATAAATATATACTGCAGGTAACTAAAAGGGAATTGAACATAATAGAATACCATTTGAGAAGAAATATAAATGAAATTATACTGAAATAACTTTCCTGTCTCAAAATAAAAATATACATTGATAGTTCATGTCATAGATCACAAACTGATTTTCATTACTCGACCGAGGCGAGTGGAGCCGCGGACGTAATGCGAACTATCGCGATGACGCTATGCGAACGCAGGAGAAGTACAAGTGGCGCTCTGGGCTACAAGACTTCACTGGCCTCGGTCGAGTAATAATTGAATATTCTCGTATTAGGCCTATTTAACATTATTATTGCCTTGTAACCACATCTTCGGTTCGTAATAGATAATCATAAAATACGTAACTAATTTGTTAGTAAAAATATTAAGATTTTTCTCTTCATTGATCACCTTTGGTAAACTTTATGCTTACTTCGAAGGTGACCAATAGTACTGCTTTATATGGATAAATCGCAATATAGCGAACGCCAGTAGGGGAAGTTATCCCCACCCACATGAAATGTGCATTCGACACAACACTCGCCTATCACGTAGAGTGTCTGGTGAGCTAGTAGGGGAAAAGTGGAAGGGGTCGTGGGCGGAGCTTCTACGTTCGCTATATAATTCGATTTGCCCCTTTATATGTTTGTGAGCGTATAGATAATTATAGTTCTATCTTTTATATTGTTTTATTTGAATTTATTGAAATTATAAATTGCATACATATATTTAAAATAGCTTATATAGTTCGCAAATGCTCGTGCTTAGGGAGTCCCAGTTACCTACATAATAATAGTAAAAGATAGTAATATAATTTTATTCAAATTTTAGTAAAAATTTAGAAAAGAACACTAATTGAAAGAAAGAAGAGAAAAAAATCTATACTAAAGAAGTTATACAGTATAATGGACATTTTTAATTTAGGAAATATAATATTTAATTCTCTTACTGAAAATGTTAATAAGGTTACTAAATTCTGGATTTATTTTAAGAAACTGATTGTATAACTTTGGTCTGTAATATAAGAAATGACGTTTTCCACATTTTTAATGTATTTTAGTTCAAGGGAAAGAGGTAACATAAATTTCGCGTAGTATTATGAAATGTTTCTATGTCATCTTTATACTTAAATCTATGTGATGATAGAAGTTCAACAAATTCCAATTCTGAATTTGTTCAATATTATGAAGACAAAATTCGGGGAAAAAGGTCAAATGTGTTGGGGTAATCAACAAGTTTTGACAAACGAAATGTTTCATATTTTTATTGTCACTTTTTGTATGTTACTCAGAGACGCTATTTGAAGGACAAAGTTATTTAGCTTATACATTTTTATTATTAAGATACATACAGTTGTAGATATTCCTAAAAGAGACTGTTACTTTGGGCATTAAAGAATTTGTAATATATAAGTAATTTTAGTTTCCTTTCAGCATTTACACTTCGGTAAGAATTTATGGCTTTAACGTATATTTTACTTCATTACGTCATTCGGAGGCAGTTTAATTCAATGTGGTTGAACATTACTATAATGTTTTCTGAAAGTGAAAATAAATTATTGGTTCGGGGGTACCCATTCTTCAACAAAATACTTCAATTAATTCTAATGCCAGTATTTAACGGTACAGAAGTAGAGTCAGCTTTGTAGTGAATATTCTCTGATGCATAAATACAGTTTGTCGTTCCTGGCCTGCGGCATGGGTAAGAGGGCTATTTATTCCGCTGTAAGGAGCGAATGAAGGATTATAAGGGTGTGTGTATGTGCGTGAAGGATTAATTGACATATCGCAAGGTCTCTTCCTTCCCTGCTCGGCGTCTGATGGCGTCTGAGGCGACGCCCCGCGGTGCTGACGGAAGACTGATGAGACAGTTGAAACACGACACCGCGATACGATGCGATCGGAACCAAGTGCCACTGAAAACCCCTGCTGGTCTGTTTCCTTCCATTTTTTGGAATTGGTGGTTTAGAGATTGTGGTTGTTGTAGGTTAACCATTTTAAGAGGAATTGATCTTAACACAATTTATGTAATTGTCGATTTAATTTATATCTTCTTCTAAATAGATTGGATACCTTTTCTCTTGATATATTTTAATTGCTTTCACTTGTCTTTACCTCATTTCAACTTTTACTTTACATATTGTCGTTGTTCATGCAATAACTCCTACGTGACTTATTAATCGATTTTCAGATTTTTGCTCTATTAAATAACTTAAATAGAGATACAGAAAATAATAAAATCTCCTATATGTAATTATATTTCTT
Organism: Periplaneta americana; assembly: GCF_040183065.1. NCBI lineage: Eukaryota > Metazoa > Arthropoda > Insecta > Blattodea > Blattidae > Periplaneta > Periplaneta americana. The sequence goes on from NC_091118.1 coordinate 151,031,937, forward strand.
TCAAAAATGTAAGAATTCACAATCTCTTATTCACTACTGTCATAGAAGAATAAATGTGTTTTTTCATCCTAATGAAAAATTTCATATTTTGAACATACGAGATATTGCAGGAACACGACGATATTAAAGTTTTCCAAGAGACATACTTCATTTATGGAATGAATTACACTGTAATTTTATTCACGGATTACGTACTTATTACAAGGTTACATCAATTACCCGCATGTTTAAAGTGTTCCATGGACTTGCATAATGGTTTGAAATATCGATGTCCTACTAATTTTAATATTGTGCAATTGTCTAGATATCGAATATATAACTTTCAAATTCTCTAATAGAATGAAACCAGAATTATAAGAAGTATACATTTTGATTACACTTTATAAAAAGTGTATGAATTCCTTACCCTATTATTATTATTATTATTATTATTATTATTATTATTATTATTATTATTATTATTACTATTATTATCTATCATCTTAATAAATTAAAATTTGCAGAAATATGATTGGAACAAATGTAACATTGTAAAATTCATTTGTAGAAGGAAATGTTACGTTTGTTCGGATCAAATTTCTGCACATGTAAAGGAGAAAACTAAAATTATTTCAATCATTTATTATCATAATACACAGCTCTCTTAAATTGAGTGACCATATTGAAAATTAAATCAATGGCTTTTCAAGAAGACGCTATGAAATGTTTCATATAAAACAGTTTTTGTCTCAAAAAGGAAGCAAAAATGAGCAAAATTGTATTGAATCTTTATGTTTGAAATATCTGAAAGAAACCGTCTTGAAATTAATGACATTACTTACGGTTCAACCTGTATATAGGCTTTTGAAAATTAATTATCGGAAGAGAGAAGTGATGTATCGTACGTATATTATATTAAATATCTAAATTGTGTGATTATGTGAAGTTGAAATATTTTTGAAAATAATGATGATACTGTATTAATAATAATAATAATAATAATAATAATAATAATAATAATAATAATAATAATAACAATAATAATAATAATAATAATAATAATAATAATAACGATAGCAATAACAACAGTAGTGTTTAAAGAAATAGATATAATAAAATAACAGTAGACCCGTTAATGAAATATATCTAATATGTTGATAAAACAACCTACGTTTCTAGAAATATTGTTGATTTTGTTATAAATTCTGTTAACTTGTATAAATGTGTCATTTATTTAATAATTAAATACAGACGCATTAAATGGGTTGGATATGTCATGAGATGTACCCGAAAACCTTCATTAAATTGTAAAGAAATAAATTCCAGCAGAAAGAGGACCAATAATGAGTTTTTTTTTTTCACAATTTTTGGAGTGATTAAAAATTTGAAAGTGGGTAGTAATTAGATGTACTATTTAAATTGGCAAAACTGGTGTAAGATTGTGAACTCAGTCAAGAAATTTTCATAATGGTCTGTAATTGCTTAATGGTAATGAGTTATATTTATTGCGGTAGATTTAGTAGTATGGTGTCATTAAACCAAAAATAATTAGAAAAAATAATAATTGATACCCTCAAAATAAATTCACGGTCTTCGTTAATAAGGCGCTAGTGAGAATAACATAGATAATAAAATCTAGAATTAGTTTGTCGTAAAATAATTGAACTTAGGTAGACTATATTCGTACTTTGTACCAAAAGTATTCTATCGTTATATTATATTCAATTATTATAATTTGATCCAGTTTTTACCATATAGGTCTAGTTATTGTAAATTTCAGTATGTACATAAAATCGGTGGTTATTATATATTTTTATTAATTTAATATATTAAAAATTCCATATAAATTAAGTTCTCAAAATGTTCATACATATTGCCTTAAGATTTTATTACTGCCGTCACTGTTATTCCGTGACGCTTACAGTTCTTGAAAGAATTTGGCTTCAGCTATTTTTTCGACAGATAAAGTGAGGGACTGTCATGATGTAGGGTTGACACTACGCCAGTCCTCTAAAACAACACAGAACATTACATTGGCAAGGGAGAATCATCCATCTTTCATGCGGGATTTTTACCCATCAACCAGGTTGTAGCTACACTCTGGTCGTTGAATATACCACAATAAATTAAAAATTTTAGGCTTCATATTAATTCTACATTATCTTAATTAATTATGAGTGAAATACTACTGCATTTACTCGAAAATAAGATCCCTCGGTTATACAAGACCCTGCTAATTTTTGGAGCATTATTTTTATTATTTTATATGTAAATATCGGTCTAGACACGTAAAGGTATAACTACCGGAATCTAAGTTTAAGGACTGATTGTAGCTTATAATGAAATAATTTCTAAAGAAAAAATTATTTTCATACACTAAACTTTGTCCACTTTAAACAGATAAATGGTGTAGGCCTATAGTATCAATTTTTAATTATTTTAGTCCACACCTGTGGAGTAACGGTCAAAGCGTCTGGCCGCGAAACCAGGTGGCCCGGGTTCGATTCCCGGTCGGGGCAAGTTACCTGGTTGAGGTTTTTTCCTGGGTTTTCGCTCAACCCAATATGAGCAAATGCTGAGTAACTTTCGGTGCTGGACTCCGGACTCATTTCACCGGCATTATCACCATCTCATTCAGACGCTAAATAACCAAAGATGTTGATAAAGCGTCGCAAAATAACCTACTAATAAAATAATTAATTATTTTAGCCGAACAATAGGCGGACCAAAAAGCAAAATATCCTAAAACATGTGTTTAGATTTTAAAATTTGAATATCATTAGATTGATCGATATAATTTCTTTATTAAAAATATATTATAGGCTTACTCTCTAATCTGTTTCAATTTTCATGCTTCCACAAACTCCTTTTCAAGGCCCGACACGAATAGAAGACGTCCCTCGAAATTGTATAATACAAATCCGGAAAATGTATAAATATGAACATAAAAAATTATGGTCTATTTAACGATGCTCGCAACTGCCGAGGTTATATCAGCGTCGCCGGTGTGCCGGAATTTTGTCCCGTAAGAGTTCTTTCACATGCCAGCAAGTCTACTGCCATGAGCCTGTCGCATTTATGCACAATTAAATGCCATCGACCTGAGCCGGGATCGAGCCCGCAACCTTGAGCACAGAAAGACAGCGCTGTACCGACTACGCTACCCAGGCCGACAACATGGATGTATCTAATGTCTATCCACTTCACTTTACGTAATTAGGGTTCCGCATATTGCGGATAGATGGCAGGACTGTGACCCATTTTTCTAGTTGTACACCACTTCGGCGGATCAGGCTGTATATGTTGTGTATCTGATGAGAGTTATGTCATGTACTGGCGTGAGTATAAGTGTAAGTGTTCGTGTAAGTGTAGTGTATGAAATGAGTGATGATGATGATGATGATGAGGAGGAGGAGGAGGAGGAGGAGGAGGAGGAGGAAGGGAGAAATGGCATACTATTTCATTTCACTATTGAAAATATGTTTAGTTTGAGTTTTTTCATTACGTTAAGTGAAATATCTGTAACAGAACTATGATTATTCAATATGAAAGAAATGGATATTGAATTCCGTGACAATTTGAATTAAATTACTGCATTGGACTGACATCAGCTTCGCATATCGCTGTCCATTGTCGGTTGACACTGGGTGAGCCCGTTATTTTCTTGACGTAATACATCAGCTTCATCACTTCCACTCTCTTCTTGTTCAGTTATGATTTCTTCAATTTGTTCCTTTCTATTTTTACCAATTACAGTTGCGATAGACTCCATAAAGACGGTATGAGTGAGACAGCCGTATGATTACTTGATATACTTCTTTATCATGTTATACACGTCTTGAATCACAATTTGAAGATAGTATAATTACGTTTAAATTACGTAGGTATACAATGGAAAGTTCACTCTCGATTGCGAAATATGTAATTTTGAACAAGGCTTTTAGATTTATTGTAGAGGAAAATAATATATGTCATGACGTGAAATATTTTACATATGTATTATTTATTCTAGATGTAAGTTGGATAGAAAGTACTTATTGTTTTATAGATTTTATCTGATATATGGACCTATTTACTTTACTCCTATATCGGACTTTGGTATAATAAGGAGAGGTGGCGATTGGAAAATGGGATATTATAAAGAAACGTATTCCAAATTGTTGTGTTTGAAAAGTACATTTCAACACGTTTTACCGAAAAGTGACTTTAAAAATTGAGTCAATCCTTATGTTTCTTAACTACACGATAAAGGCTCATTCACAAAGAAAATTAACATAACGTAAGCGTTAACTTAAGAATATAAACGTTACGGTAAAATCAAGAAGTCATACCATTATTCACGATGGGAACATAAACATAACAGCAAACATACTTGGTAACCATGGAAACATAACAACGACGCAAATTCCTCATATTCTGTCGTATACTTCAGCGCTCCACGATCGTGTTCTGTTTGCAAATCACGTAAGCATAAGCATGAAAGTTTGGAGTTTGCAAACTTTCATGTTAACGTCTAACGGTAATCTTTATGTCAATGCTTATGTGAATCATTGTGAATGATCCCATTTGGTAGCTTGGGCGCAAACTTCTGTGTTTATGTTACGGTTATGTTTAATTTTCATTGTGAATGGGCCTTAACACTTACACCTCGCACCCTGTTCTGGAGACTTAATGAATAATCAAATTTACAGGACTAATACATAAAAAGTAATAAAATAGACACTTTCTCCACTTGATTTTTTCTAGTTTGTTTTTAGTTTCTGATAATGTTATAGTATTGTTATACCTATTTATAGTATTTTATTGATTGACACGTATTTAAACACATTTTCACGTACATTATATTATGTAGCCCGTAGTAGTCGCGGTCATAGCTTTATAAATGTTTGAAATACAGCGTGATTCTAAAAGATGGACTCAATTTCAAATGGCTATATTTCCTGGAACTATACGTTATATTTGAATTATGTAAATTACATTTGATTATACACACATTCAAGTTTATACATGTTCAATATGTCCCCCTCTGTCTGCACGGATAACATCTAGACGGTAGCTGAATTCATCCAACACTTGATGGCTTGCATCACTGGGTTCACCGTAGCTGTGATTCTGTTTTTAGGTGATTTCAGATTTGTGGGAAGAGGTGGTGCATAAACTGCATCTTTCACGAATCCCCACAGGAAAAAATCACAAGATGTGATATCAGGAGACCACGGTGGCCAGAACTGAAACTCCAACCTTCATTCCCCATGCGACGTATCTTATTTACAACTGACTCATTTATGGCTTAGGAGTGCTCTAGCGGTAGTATCCGAAAGTTCAGGACATCCTCTTTCAAATGTTCTGTAGGTAATTCAAATACAAGTATAGTTCAGGAAATACAGGCATCTGAAATTGGACCCATCTTTTAGATCACGGATATTTAAATCAATACAATGAATTTACTAATATGGTAGTATAAATTACATGACTATCAAAATGATTGAACTAAAATACGTAAGAAGTGAAAGAATAGTCATTTAATACTTTAGTTTTATATAGGACAGTAAAGACCACTCGACTGGCTCATAAATGTACTAAAAGTATAAGCATCTTAAAAATACAAAAATGATATACAAATATCATAAACTATTATCTGTAATATATAAATCGGCTGTAAATAAAATAATATACATACAATATGCTGTAACCATGGAATAATATATGTAAAAATGTCAACCAACAATGAGTGTAGCCAATAAAGTATTAAAAAAAATAAAATAAAATCAGTCTGAAAATGCTCAGACTGGTTACCCTAACCGAAAATTAAAGAAAAGAGCATTTGATAATAGTAATGTGTATAATCAAGAAATATAATGACACGAAAAGTTTGAAAAAGGACTTTTGGTAGTTGCCTATAGACTAGGTGTGTTGGAATGTATAGGTACATTACATCTTACAATTTGGTATTGGTTCCATTAAAAATTTTGCGTTTTCAGTTGTGTACCGAATTCATAAAATATATAGGCCAAATTCTTCCAGAGTCAACTTCTTCATATATGATATATATGATATGGTACGATATGATATGATATATGATATGATATATGATATGATACGATACGATACGATACGATACGATATGATATGATATGATATGATATGATATGATATGATATGATATGATATATGATATGATATGATATGATATGATATGATATGATATGATATGATATGATATGATATGATATGATATGATATGATATGATATGATATGATAATGATATGATATGATATGATATGACGAATCCTCTGACTTATCTTACCAAATACCATCTCGCTATCACGAATTCCATTGATGCTAAATAATCCAGTATTTGATACAGCGTCGTTAAATAACCAAGTAAAAAAGTATTGTTTCGCGTAACTCTCTTTGATATAGTAAAATAATTTAATATGCAACTTAAATAATAGCAATGGAATCTGGAGCTCTTGACATAGCCTATATAAAATGCGCCCTGACTTTGTTTTCAGAATCTGATGTTACAAGTGTTTCAATATAACCACAAAAAAATCACAGTAAAATAATTTAATATGCAACTTAAATAATAGCAATGGAATCTGGAGCTCTTGACATAGCCTATATAAAATACGCCCTGACTTTGTTTTCAGAATCTGATGTTACAAGTGTTTCAATATAACCACAAAAAAATCACAGGAGCCTCATCGATTTTATGACGATTTAAAATGATAAAATGTAGAATAAGTACTGTTTAATTTAAATGGGAAAATATACTGGCTAATTTATTACTTAAAGTTTATAGTTTCGCGAAAGTTTTTAAGAAGTATACTACATATTTGTGTAAAATAAAATAATTCTGACTTACTCTTCTGAGGCAAGAGCAGATACTGTGAAAACTAAAGTGGCTTTAGAAACGATTGTTGTTTAGTCAACTCTCCGAAGATGGATTTGAACCGTATACTATAAGTGATCAAATGAATATCCTGAGAAAAATTTTACTTAAATATAGGAGAGATGAGATGAAAAATGAAGAAATAAGAAGGCAGCCACATATCCAAACCATAAGTGATTGGGTTGTTAGAAGAAGATGATAATAGAATCAACATGTATCCCATGACATCAGACAGGATTGTACACGTGGCACGAGATAACATCCCAAACGGCGGAAAGACATTGTCTGGAAGACCGAAGAAAAGATGTAGTGATAGTAGTGATAGATTTATTGATATTAGTTCACAAAATTACAAAACTTAATAATTTAACAAAAAGATCTATATACAAAATACATAATAAATATACAACGAAGAAAAGATGTAAAGACTCTTGATTTCTGGTTGGAACAGGCTTGGAGCCTATTAAGACGAGTAGAAGAAGAAACAATTTTCAAGCATCATACATACATGTATTTACGTCATAGATGAACGTAATTCAATGTTATCAAGTTACTATAACTTGACGACTTACAATACTAAAATGTAAACTTTGTGTAAAGTCAGCATATAGGTCTAGGGCTATAGCTACAGTTATTTTGGTTAGGTGTATTTCCATAAATAAAATATCGTAACGGTGAGATATTGCATGTCTGTGGATACAAAATTATTTTAGCTCTGTGTGTGTGTGTATCACATTGTTTTTATTTTATTTTATTGGGTTATTTTACGACGCTGTATCGACATCTAGGTTATTTAGCGTCTGAATGATATGAAGGTGATAATGCCGGTGAAATGAGTCCGGGGTCCAGGACCGAAAGTTACCCAGCATTTGCTCGTATTGGGTTGAGGGAAAACCCCGGAAAAACCTCAACCAGGTAACTTGCCCCGACCGGGATTCCAACCCGGGCCACCTGGTTTCGCGGCCAGACGCGCTGTCCGTTGCTCCATAGATGTTACTCTTACTCAAACGCCCAGATTTAATTTATAACTAAACAATCAACCTTTAAGTTGAACTAATTCAAAAGCGCATACTATTGAATAGAAATACAAATAAGTATTAGTATTCATTATTTATTTAATTCGAACCTTATTTCAAGTTATTACAAGATATTAAAGTTTTCGCGTTAACATTATGTGTCATGTTTTCTGTTGGCATATTTCTCAAAATAGATCTTGTGTTTTGTATTGTATTTTGAAGAGTGTCATATCAGAGTTTTCTCTGCATGGTTTATTTGGTATACAAAATTAAGAAGGTAACATTAATAATAAGGGTTAAGCCTTAATAATTATTTTATTTCAAAATTATTTAATATATCTTAACTAAGTATCCTTGAACCGTTCATAAATTTAATACAGACTATTTCGAAATATGTATTTCTCTTTGTATTTTGCCCTTTTCTTTGTTTCTTTTCGTATTATTCATTACCTATGTTTACATATGTAACATATATTTTTAAGGGTATACTGAGTCCGTAAGGGCTACCCTCAATGGAGGGGGCAGTTTGTAAATTAATATTGGAACATGACGAACGGATATACCAGGCTAATTTCACTCCAGAGAAAAAATATATACTATTTATTAATCAATACTGAAACTCACATTATTCTAATTAAATTTACTTTCATTAAGAGATAAATACGTCGTATGCATTGTTTCCTTGGACGACGTATTAAACGAAATATATCTTTTAAAGGCAGAATAATTTAAAACATCAAAAATTAGGGAGCTAAATTAAATATATGCGTTCACCAATGCAATGTGAATTCGATTAATTCTGCAGTATAGCCCTGAAAGACCAGAATATTAAAATAATATGTTAATTTGTACCAGATATGAAATTTTCAATTTGGTTTTAGAATGTTGGATAAAAGGCTCTTTCTAAATCTGGTGCTAAGCACAAACATATCCTCATAAAATTGACATGTTGGTGATTTTCCTATTTATAAATTAATAGACTTGTAATAACTCAAAATTTAGAAGTTGCAACGCAGAGAATAGTAGAAAAGTGTTAATTACGTATTCTAGCGCCACGGAATATGGCCAATTCATTGTCGCAATATCTTCCATGTTATAATGTACAAAATTCTAGCACATGTACGTATTTGCATGCATATTTTACTCCTTTCTGCTTAATATAGACCTATTCGAAATCTATTAATACACATATATCATTGTATTATTATTATTATTATTATTATTATTATTATTATTATTATTATTATTATTATTTTATTTTCAAAATAATAAATACGCCTTAATAAAGGAGAAAGACCTGAAGAAAAACGACAGAGTTATCGGTAGTAATGTTGAAAGAGATGTAAAACTATTAAATAGTGATGTATAAGCTTGAAGACAACGAAAAAAATTGATACGTTGCTTATTCGCAAGCGTAAACTCTCGAAAACTTGATGACTATGATGATAATGGTGGTGATGGTGATGATGGTATAGCAGTAATGATGATAATTGCTAATATTCTATCATAAGTTATATTAATATTACAAGTAGGTAAATAATCTTAGACCAACTTCAAAAATAAGAATCCGATTAATTGATGTACAGCGCTTGAAATTGGAGCACTATATACCAATCGTGACACTAAAATTAGAATTAACTGAGACTGTATCATATGTACTGAAAGATGAAATCGGGGAAAAAGTACTTGAATGAACAGTAAAAACCATTCCTTCTAAACGCAACGCATATATTAAGAAGGTAGCCTATCTGATATGAACAATATTTAGTTTTTCTACTTGGATTACTTTAAATATGTTTTTATAAGTTTTTGTAACTCAAATACCTGTGTATTCTGGAATATTTACGGAAACAATTATTTCCTTTCATAAGAATTTATTTTGATATTTTTGTTAACTTTCTAACCGACAAAACTCAGCCAAAAATAAATTAACACGTACTATTGTAAATGCAAAAATGTAATAGAAAAACTTTTCAGCACTAAATAAATGGATATCTTATCTGGTTCATAATAATTTTAGGATAGAAAATATTACTTTTGAAACTACCAACTTGCTTTAAAGATATTTAGACTCTGAAATTTTGTATACATAAAATGAAAGGTTCAGAACCATAGTGGGCCTTGGCCATTTACTCAAATCGTAGAAAACAAGTGTTAAAATGAAGTTTACCATAATTCAGTGGAAACATATAGTCAAGTAATATAAAGTATACACATTCAAACTAAATGATATGTCAATCTTCATTAAAGTATGGTATTCACTTAACTTTAACCCTTTGCTTTCTCCGTTTATAATAAATGGCGCTTGGCCCACTATGGCTCTGAATCCTCCAAATATTATAAAATATAGTGATTTTAATTGGATAACTGTGTGAATTTCATTTAAGATTGTTGAAGAAATGATCTACGTAAGGAATAAATGTTTTATTTATTTATTTTTGTTATTATCCAGTAGGGATTAACGAATTATAATATGTTAGCAAAAGAATGACTAAAATAATAGAATTTTAGTGTGAATAATAATAATAATAATAATAATAATAATAATAATAATATTTAATAATACTAATAACAATAATAAATAAACTATACATTTTAAAATTAATGCAGTTTATTAACTTAGCCTATAATGTCAATGGAGCAAAGTTCTTGTTATCATAGTTCACAGTTTTAATGCATCTGGAGACCGGGAAAAGAGATTTAGAACTTCTGTTGCAGATAGCATTGTGCGTTATCATTCATTTAATAGGAAAAGGGCTGGTAATGTTTATAAAATATTCACAGGTTATATCACTTTTTCAATAAAAGCAGTGAATCTAAATCTTCGAGCTTGTAACATAAATTGTGATAATTTAAACAAAGATAAATTTTCTGTTGACTCTTCCAGGAGTCATTGGGCAGAAATCTGTGAATATAATGATATGAATTTGCGTTGCAAACTTTCTAATTTAGCCGACTCAATTATTGCAACAGAATTCCGAACTGAAGAAGCTTATTCGAGTTTTGATCTCACCGATGTAAATTAAAAGTGAATCGGGCGTTGAGAAAGAAATTTTACCGAAATCTACTCAACATGTTTGTAAAAATATAATTTACTCTCAAAGAATACTCCAAAATCCTCAATATAAACTGACAAATAATAATAATAAAGTTAATGTTTAAAAATGAATCAGAAGTAGTACAATAATTCTCATAAGTGATATGAACCTAGCAGTGCCTTTGTTATAAAGTTGGCAGATTTTATTTCACCACATACGACACGTCACAAGACAAAATCAACTTCAGCATCCTTGACGGAAAGAATAAAAGAGAATTCCTTTCTCTTCCTCTATTGCTTCTTTTCGAGCTGTTTTCACCTCTGTGCGCGGTCTTCAAATTTGTCCCAATACATCTTGATTCGCTGTCAAGAGTCCGTTGTCGGACACGAGGGAACTATGGTGCCGGTCGGGTCGGGTTGGGTGAGGGTCGTGCGACCGGCCGGTCGGTAGCTGTGAGCAGGGAAAAGTTACTACGACCCCTACGGGCCGTCGCTGCCGCCGCCGGCGGGTGAGTTATGGCTCTTCGCCCGGGGTATACCCCCCACAACCACTGAGAGTGTGTCAAGCAAGGCCCTCCAACAAGCAGACGCTCAATTTACAGATCATTCCCCTGTTGTCGGATGTTAACCACTGGACTATTTATTTAAACGTAACCTCAACGCCCGCAAAGTACTTTGTCTTCTACAGAGACGAACGTGCCGCGGCGTGAATGCGTCTACGGGACAACTCGAGAATTGGATTGTTTCTTGTTACTTAGAAAGAAACACTGCATGTCTATAAAATAATAACTTTCCTCCTTCAATTAAAGATTTTATTTCGTGTGGTTCCTTCTTCATATATTGAATTTTTATGTATAGATTTATATTTACAAGTATATGAAAAAAAAAATCCTGAATATTTAGGACCCTATATATAAATACTTATCTAGGCAATTTTTGCAGATTATATAGGGTTCTAAATACTTATCTAGGCAATTTTTAGGTTTTTTTTTTCAGATTGTAAATCCTATTTTACTATTACGTATATTAGGATTAAAATTTGTAACTAAATATAGATAACTTAATACTACTGGCATTTTGCAACTTTCTGTTGAGAAGGTGAATAAAATTAATGCATACTTTTGACAACAGTTTCTGGTAAAAAAAAATTGTACGATAGTTTATTTAATTGGTATTACATTTTCAGTTAATGTCAAAGAAAATAAACGTAATGCATTAAAAATTATTAGCATTACATGAATTAAATATTAGCCTATCTCGTTTCAATTGATCAGTAGTCTGTATCTTTATGGAAAGCCTTAGAAGGGTTAGCTAAAAGTTTTTATTATTTCTCTCTTAAGTGATTATATAACTTCAGAACTTCATTTAACTTAATTGGAGTAATATAATTATATCAGCATTTATAATTTTCTGTTGAATAAAATTAATAAAAACTTTCTGACGACATTTTCTACTAAATAAAGAGTGCGTTGACTTGTTGTATCTCGTATGACACTTGTTTAAATGCATTTCAAGACAATATCTAATAGTAAGCCTATATGCAAATATTGGGCAATAATATACTACTACTAAAATTTAATAATTTCCTTCTGCTGCTGAAATGCAGTTGACTACAAGGGTCCAAATGTTCTACTGTTTGTTGACTTCCAGAAATGTAAAATTAATGAAGACCAACATTTTAATTGGCTTTGTGAAAAGATCTTCTGTGATGGAGCTATTGTTACTGTTTTTTCACTGAGAGTTCCACGTTTTTATTATGTATCCATTTTTTTAAAATGTGTTTGAGAAGAAAGAAAGAAAATATGCTTACTTAATATATAATTTTCAATACTTTTCAGTGTCTATTATGCGGATGTTAAAATTTTAATTCAAAAGTTACTGAAATATAAATATGATACTATATTTAATTAACCATACTTAAAAAGCATGCAGAAAACTTTCAGCTTGATAACTTTAAAATTGTAGAACTCTCTGTGTTTTATACTCAGACTTCAGCTAGGCCTATTTGTTTATTTTTAATTATTTCTTTATATCACAGCTGCACGTCTCTTCGTTTAATCAGAATACATTATAAGTTTATAAATAATTTTAATTCTACAGAAAGTATATGTTTTAAGTTAATAAAGAATCCGCTTATTATAAAGTAACTATCATTGTTCAGCTTAATATTACAGTACTACCAAATAAATTTAGCAATCGAAATGAACTAAGCGTCTATGTGCTAAGAATGGTTTTTGTCAGTGCATGTGGATTGACTATTGTCCATATTCGACAATATTGTAAGAATTGACTTAATCTTAAAGAATAAAGTGAACCTGATCCACCATTCCGCTTCAATTTCCATCTGAGCTATTGCACGTAATGAAATGTTGTATCTCTTTTCATAATCAGCTTCCTTCAATTGAAACATAATTTGAAGTCTCTAGGCTAAGGATATATTTCCACAACTTCGGGTAAAATTTTCCGAACAGTGCTATATATTTGCAAGTTTTCGCTTGAGATATAAATATTTTCATGAAGAAACTCTGCAACCTGAGTACCGGTATTACTAATTCTCGGTTTTCCCGATTTCGTATTATCATGAACTAAACCAGTTCCTTGAAACCTCTTAATTAATACACGATAAGGAAGAGTAGTATAAGAACCATCTTTCCAGATGAATTTCGTCTCAAATATTCTTAATCCGGCAGTGGAATTTCTGTCACACTCGTAACAAAATTGTACAAAACCAGTTCTTCTTCGAATATTTAAAAAACCATTCATTCACACCTTGAAAGTGTGTGCATTAAATAAGATAAATAGTTGAAAAATCTATGTATATTTTGATATCTTAATTGTTGAATAATAATAATGAAATAACTAAATCCAAACTTCACACATCCCATAGCCGCTTAGTTCATTAATTAATTCATTCATTTCATTCCATAGATCTTACATGAGCAATGAAGCTTTAAGATGTGGAACAAGTCAAAATTTTACAATATTAAAATTACAATTTTTACTAATTTTTACAGTTTTACAATTTAGTAATTTTCTACAATTTTTACAATTTTGTGCAATTTTTTACAATATTTTGGCGAGATGAGTGAGATGAGGTGAGGTCCGAGGATTCGCCAAAAGATTACCCGGCATTTGCCTTTTGGTTGGGGAAAACCTCGGAAAAACCCAACCAGATAATCAAATCAAAGGGGTTGATGCCGAGGACTCGCCATAGACCATCTGGCTTCAGTCCCATCTAGTACATCTATTTGCTCATTTTGTTTAGAAGTTATATTAATTAATTATTAAAAATCATATTAATTTCACCTATGTTAGTTACTATATAATTTTATATAATGCGATAATGAGTTAATAACCTACAGTGATCGTCTAACCAGATCAACTGTAACCGCAAAATAGATTTAATGTGATTGTAGGCCTATGTCATTAAGAATCTAATTTCGATTTCCTATAAGATTCAAGTTAGTTGTGAATAAGATTAGTGTTGTATAAATGACAGAACTCAAACATTTGGGTATAAATGTTTCTAGCTACGCAAGTTTAAAGGAGGATGTATTGGGCCAAACAGATGGGGTCAATAGGATTGTACTTTTTTAAGGAAAACACTTTTGAAATAGATTAATGAACTTTTAAGACAAATTGTGAGAAAAAAATGTTTCATATAATACAGAAACCGACTAGACACAAATGAAACAAAATTATTTCCAAATTATTTAAGAGTAATCGCGAACAAAATATTTAAAGGTCAACTCAGAAGTGAAAATAAAACGATATTTGAAAATAAAGGTAATATCATATTGGATTAAAAATAGTGGGATGATAAAGAAAGGCATATGAAAAATTTAATATTTAATATTGTAAGGAATAAGTTTCCTGTTTAAAGAAAAAATACTGATCGGCCAAAAAGAAAATATGTCTATATTGAAAGAAAAGAAAAACAAAAGTTATTTACAATTAAATTTCGTTATTTTTATTATCCTAATAAGATGTACTGAATATTTTTGGGTTGAAAATAATTATGTCTGGATTTAAAAATCACATTGTTACTTTGCTTCTATCACACAGACTGATTTCTCATGGAAAAGAAACCTCGCAATTTGAACCAGTATGCTAATAAAACATAGGATTCTATGAGTACTGCAGAAGAAAAATATTAGTAAGAATAAAGTCAGCTTACTATTAATTCATAATATTTTAAGTTATTACTTAAAATTAATGTGTATATTGCATCTAATGTTTCCGCATTTTACAATCTTATTTTTCACATCATATTTTAAACAAACACACCGAATTTTCTATTGAGTTACAAGCGTTAGACTTGTAAATAAAAAAGAATATATATTTCTTTACTCATGAGCTCTCATTTTATTCATGCATCATATTAAATAATTTTTCATAGCGAAGAGTAAACTAATACTTATAGATTACACGTATTATATCCGTGTAAATGAATTATTACCTTTCCATTTACAGTTTTATAATTATTTATTTATTATCAAATGTGATTTCTTTTCACAGAAAAAAATGGCCTACCTCGGGAACATTATATATGGTAGTACTTTCCTTTGAAAGTATGCATTTATTATAGGCTGTCTATTTTTATATCTACTCGTAAATAATCAGAAAATTTGTTCATGGCGAAAAAAAATACCTACTTTTTAATTGTAGAACTTTAAAATTATTCTCAAAATTCTGTTCTTGAATTTCTCTTGCGTTTAAAGGTATAGTGACTTATTTTATAATAAATATTAGAAGTATTAAAACAAAATTTTTAACGACATAATACAATAATTTTGATTAAAATTGTGATATTACAATGCCGTTTTAAATTTGTAGAAAAATCTTATTTGAAAAATATTGAATACGAATAAATAAAAAATAAATACATTTCTCACAAAATCTGCACTTCATTTCGTTTTGTCACACAAGCTGTAGACTATTATTCAATTTTTTTTTTGTAAAGCAAAATATTAGATTAGAAAATGTTATATTACTTTAAATGTTGACATCTTTGTTTCAGCATTGTCTATTTCTGTAGCTAGGAATAGAAATAATACGTACGTAGGTCGTAGGTCTATAACATTAACACTTGGGTCCTCAGTTTTACACTGCAGGTGATTATTTTATGCGCCCGCACTTCGTAAAATAAAAACTATACGCCATTTTATTGATATATCTCTCCTTGTCTACTAAAATATTCTGAAACTGTTTCGTTTATAGGCGTATATACAGTGAAGAAGAATGGCAGACATAGGCCTACACTTCACCACGTGATTCTTAGGATAACATCAAGACACTTTAACGTACATTTTACAGGTTAGAGGATCGAAATGTCGGATCATGTTTCAACACTGATGTCGTTTGAATAAAAAAAGAGTCTTTAGTTCACTTAATTCGATTAGTGACTATTGTTTTCATTTGAGCAGCGGACATTGGTTTAATCTCGCATTCGTTCATTTTTAAACTCGAATATGATTAAATTTACATATTTTTAGATGCTTCTCAGTAAATTTTAAGATAATTTAATTATAATATAATGTTAAAGTTTGAGGTGAAACTGAGGTGCTGTTCTTAAAAGCTGAAACTCAAAACTAATAAAATTCATATAAACAAAATCGTTAGATCATCGTGTCTGCTTCTGGAATGAATATCAGTAAACAAATTTACAGTATTGCAGTATCTTGAATTTCGACCGATATTCCCAAGAAAAATAGTCAATATTGGAAATTTATGTAAACAGGAAAGTGCATTAATTTGTTTCTAAAAATCATATGAATGAATGCGTATTCAAAAACTTTTTTTTTTTTATCCTACAAGAAACACAAATTAATATGAATAATAGCCTACATAGACTACACATTTTGAGTATAAGGCCTAGCAATTTTTCTGAGTTTCTGACAAAGAAATAGTAATAATTCATTACTTAAACTCATTTTAATATTATAAGTTTATAAGCTACAGGTTATTCAGAAAAGATATGTTGCCATTATTTAGCAATACCGAATAGTAAAAAAAAAAAAAGAACTTTGAATTTTTGGAGAAAACCTGCTTCAAATTGTCATGTCCACCAAAAATCGTGCAAAATATGCAAAGGATCATACATGAGAGAGAGAGAGAGAGAGAGAGAGAGAAAGAGAGAGAGCGCTTTTAAAGAGAGTGAACGGGTGTGTTGGTATGAGAAACCTTAGACAATGCAGAACTTTATTATTTCAAATAACTACCGATATCAGTATTTTTATTTTAATATTTTCTGAGCGTTAGACGAAAAATGAATGTCTATCATGTTGAGTTCTTTCTGATGTGTGAAATTTCAATAATCAAACAACTGGATACTTAATAAACATAAAAATAGATGCTCCAAAAATGTATAATCACCAGTAAATACAAAAATTTTCTTTGTTCTTAACTTCTATGATAAAATATCTAGCTTTCATTAACCAGGTAATCTTGTCGTACTTTAATTTGTATTGTAATTGTAATTGTAAATTTAATATTAATTGTAATTTTATTGTTCATATTATAGTTGTAATCCCCTGGTAGAGGGGCATAGAAGGCCTGACGGCCTTATCTCTACCAGGTTAAATAAATAAATACTACTAAATACTAAATACTTTATTAAAAAAAATATTTTAATTGAAAAAATGTAACTTGACTTGGGTGTTAGAAACCTATATAAGCCTACAATATTTTCTTAGCACATGTATAAAATGTACCCTATACGTCTCACAATATTATATTGTTGTAATTTTTATTACTGCATCATACGTAATTTTTCTGGACAGAATTTATCATATTATATCTGTAAATTATTGAAACATTGTCCATAGCGGAAAAAGGACTTAAGCTATAAATTTTATTCCTGAAGTGTGGGACTTTGAGAAAACTTACAATATTATAATTAGTAATATTTGACTTTAAAATTGTATTTCTTCTGTATTTTCTGTTGCTCATAGTGAATAAAAACATCTTGCTTGTGACATTAAAGTAGTTCTTGAAATTTTTTTCCTGTACGAACTCTTCTACTCCTGCTGAAAGTATAGTTACTTATATTACAGTATTGTTGCAAGACAGTATAAAAATTCAATATCTATAGCGTTCATAACAATATGGTTTTGTTTAAAATTGCGTAAAAAATCTGACGCTTTGTTATAGCTACTCGCAATAAGTTCATTATGTTCCGTTTGGCATCGTTCACATGTTAAACTTAAGATGAATAATTTGCGCTGTACACATTAGTCCATTCATTAACATATCGTATTCGTAAAAATATAATACAATCGGCACTTTTTTATATAAAACTTGTAATTAGTGTTAGGATACGAAAGTGCAGAACATTTAAAAGTATATATCAATCCTGAAGTGGTGGTAATGATTTAATGATTTAATGAGAAATTGAGAAACATATTTATACAACCGAAGTGTAGGTGCAGTAATTAATCTATAAATGGATAGGAAGAGAAATCAATGAAATGCACAACAACAATAACGGACGAACTAACATAAAGCAGACAGAGTGATACTTTCACGACACTCGTCAAATAATGGAAACTGAAGTAAGCTTATTGGTCGGTCAAGAAAGAGATTTAAAAATAATCGGATGTATAATCTCATCGCCCAATTCTGAAATGTTAATAATAGTTTTATTATAAAAAGAAATTTAGGAAATGTGGTAAAGTTGATAGGCAAATAATAATAATAATAATAATAATAATAATAATGTTGTTCATAACAATTATTAATAACGTCATAGGACAACAGCCTATTGGCTTTTAATTTTTTGTAATTTTTTATCTCACAACACGATAGGCCTACTTCGGTGATTTACAGTAAATTACTTTGCTAAACTTTATGCATTTCTGTCACCAATTGTATCAGAAAGAGAATAACACTGTCACAAAACTGGCAGTTTCATAATATCTAAGAATGTAGTCACTGCATGCAAAAGTTTCTATGTTGATGGTCATTACATCGTGTCTGAATATAATATAATTTAGACAAAACTTCATGGGAATATAAATATACAACAAAATAATTTAATAATAAATCAAAATTAAAAGACAATATCTAGGAAAATTATTCCATTAGAAAACATATTTTGTCAGAAAATTTTACAAAATAATAATAAAAATAAACGAGTAAAGAATAAATGGTTAGCACAATTTTCAATTTTTTAATTAATAATTTGTGCCGTTATTCCGTTTAAGAAACGACAAACTAATTATGTTCGGTATAAAATATGACTTTCCACGAACGAAGTAGGGCTATTAGAGTTACCATAATTAGGCCTATATCTATGGAACTCTGCACTTTATATACAGAGCAGACACAATTTCTTTTAATAATTTAATGTGTTTATTGTTTCTTGCACGATAGTGTGTTTTTTCGTCGTTACAGCAAACGGACGCCACGATTGAAAGTTGATTTTGTCTGAATTCAGAGTTGCCAACATAGATAAGTATGTTGAAATATTACAAATAACTGCTCTAGTATTGTTATGAAAACCAATTGCCTTCTATGTATGCTACAATGCATGTAAAATTCATACTCAAAAGGCAGTGTTAGTTGTATATACATTATACAAAACAAATCACTGCATTTGAAACATACTGAACTTTACGTGAACAATTAAAAAAAAACTTCACTCATAAAAATAAATAAAAATTATTCCAACTGAACACGAAATATTACAAGTACCTGAATCATTTTTACTCCTTCACATTGAAGTTGATGGTAAAGTTTGTACGTTGGACAGACTGCTAACATCAGTCAGCTGTTCATAGTGTTGTGTACTGTATATTAAGATTTTTCAAAATATTATTTTCAAAATATACTATCGTGTAAAAAATACTGTACAATAGACATTTGTGAAGTACATTACAGAAGATCGGAAATTGAAAAACTCGCTCTGTTATTTTTCCTCAATTTTGTAAAAAGCACTTCCCAACCTTGTATCGTAATATAGGCTACTATTTTAATCATAATCCATGTATTATTTACCTTCTGTGGAAATAAAATATTTTTCTTTCGCCTACTGCTTCTTCCTATAATATCAAGTGGTAGGCCTACATTTTACACTATATTGATAGCATGAACATCAGAAAGGTACTTGATTGTATGTACACATATATTTGTATCTGTTACTAGTGCATTTTTTCAAAATTATGACACTTTCATAATGCATTTCCTTTCTATCTTCTGGTTGTGTGGAAGAGAAGGCCTCTTGCGCCTCATGCCCTTAATTCTGCCAGAAAAAAATAAAACATTATTATTATTATTATTATTATTATTATTATTATACCTATAATGGGTACGAAAAAATCCAATATTGAGTCCACACCTGTGGAGTAACGTCAGCGCGTCTGGCCGCGAAACCAGGTGGCCCGGGTTCGATTCCCGGTCGGGGCAAGTTACCTAGTTGAGGTTTTTTCCGGGGTTTTCTCTCAACCCAATATGAGCAAATGCTGGATAACTTTCGGTGCTGGACCCCGGACTCATTTCACCGGCATTATCACCTTCATCACATTCAGACGCTAAATAACCGCTACTAAAATAAAAATAATAAAATACAATATTAACAATGATGTTGATGAAAGAAACATTTTTGAAAATAATTGTCCCAGAAGAAAGTAGGAAATACAAACCATTAAATTTACATACTTTAAAAACTTGCATAACTGCAAGATTGCTTAAGCAGATTCATAATCAGAAGAACGTTGTAACATGTCATGGTTTTGGATGTTAGGATACTGGCAATAATTAATATGGTTTTGAAATAGGCTTAGTTTCTCCAAATCGTGTGGCCAAATTATGAATGTTCGACCACATATCGAAATCAACGTTTGGGTTTATATTGAGCTTGACTAATAACCGATTTTTCGAAATGTTTCATGTAGAAATTGGCTATAAACGTGAGAGAAAAAACCCAAAGCTATAACATCTGTCTGTTCATACAGTAGTAGCCTAATTCTAGTTCAAAGAGAAAGAACACTTCAAGAATATGGAGAAATAGTTTAATTATATTAGGCCTATAGTAGAAAATGCTATTTAGTAACTTTATGTTAAATTCATTAGTAAAGATTTCAAATGTCATTTATGCATTAAACTCTTAACACGATTTTAAAGATGTTCGTCATAATGAAATATTTTAAAATACAATCAGTTCTGAGTTTCAGGTAATTAATTAAATTACACCAGTCCAAAAATATTGTTATTGTTCCCCGTATTGATTTACTTTTCAGTATGTCGATTACTGCAATTGATGACAAATCAGTAGACAATAAAATGTTTTTTTTTTTAAGTATTAATTAGTCTATTATTTTTAGAATTGTTTGGTCGAGTTTTGACGCATTTAAAATTCATACTTGTACATTGGTTCATTACTGTTGGTCTATCTATGTATTACAAGTACAGAATTTTTCATTTCGATTTACGATTCGCATGCGTGTTATCTAATCAAAGCTATGCAAATAATCTATAATGCACATGCATTTATAATGCATTACTGCAACTTTCTACCAGTTTGTAAATATTCGAGAGATTGTGATTATCTCTTCAGAGTTTACATGCATGCTGAATGCATTAATATTACATTAAACCTGTTCAAGCAACAATGATATAATTTACGATTTGCAACTTTAAAATGTTGCACTACTAGTATCGCAGCATAACTAATTTAAAATGTATGCACAATACTGCATGTTCAATATTCGCTCTTAATTGTTTTTAGATTAGTCTTGCATTTTAATAACAGGTTTTACTGGTAAACCCATCCTTAGAAAAAATCGGCTGTAACATATCCGTTTATTTTCTAAGAAAATAACAAATAGGTCTAAGTGCTGAAAACATTTTGGTCTACACCACTTAAGGGACATTTTTTTCCACCACACATCGATCGAACACGAAGTGAAACTCCTGTAGCGTGTGATAAGTACATTTCTTTCAAAAGTGTAGAAATATTTATATTTTGGACAGTACTTGAACCGAGGACCGTAGTTTCAAACGATGTAAAAACGAAAGAGTGATCATTGCCCACACTGGCTTGGGTATAATAATAATAATAATAATAATAATAATAATAATAATAATAATAATAATAATGATAATAATAATTTCAACCTATAAAATATAGATATGTTCTATATTTTATGTTACAGTCCATGAACATTAAAAATGCAATAGACATTGTAAGATTACAAAATGAAATAAAGTAAATATCACAAATTGTGTTTAAAAAAATTCACTTATGTTAAAAGGCCATGCTTATGAGCCAACCAGTGATTCGTCTTTTAAATTCTACCATGCCAAGATTAAATAAATGAAAGGAAACCTTATTTGAAACTTTAATTGTCAAATCACATTGAGTCTTTGTCAATTTGGTAGATGGTTTATTAAGCATATTTTGTTGCCTCGTATCATAATGATGAATCTCTTTCCTTAATATGTTGTTTTTGAACTCAACACTTTGTTTGCGATCTGTAAAACAGGCCTATGAGTTATACAACTGCAATTCATTTCCAGTAGTATCATAATAGTTCAATTTAGCTTTCAAAATGGCATATTCAGTAAAATCAAATACCTTACTTAGATCACAAAAGTTAGCTTTAAGAGATTCACCATTCTCAAAAGCTTCTAATATCAAATATGTCACTGCACCTATAGTATTATGCCCTGCTATAAATCCATATTGATGTTCATAATATAATTTGTTTCCAAATAATCACAAATCTGTTTTTTAATCAGCAATTCAAATGTTTTAGCTATTACCGGGATATTAGATATACTTAAGTCTAAAGCTACTTGGCTCTTCTTTAACACATTTCTTAAAAATAGGTATAACTTTTGATATTTTGAGGGAGTCAGGAAAGTTACCGATATTTAGACAATCATTAAATATATTGAATAATTTGTTTGATAAAATAATTATTCATACCATTATAATCTTTGTTTTTCTTTTTTAATTTTCAGTTCATGTACACATTTTAAAATGTCAGTACAAGTAATTTATTTCCATTTAAAAACATCTGTACAATTAATGTTGTGATATACACTATAATAAAATAAGTCAAACACAGTAATATAGTAAGAAGCAGAAAGACTTGTTAAACAAATTGGACAAGAAATTTTCTTTGTGATTTTCCATAATTTTAGTATAATAATATATCGATGAAATGACGTCTGCGACTTAGAATTACCTCATTCATCAGTCAAATGTTTGCTTTATTTACTTTTTATTTATTATTTTTATTTATTCCATTCATTCACTCACTCATTCATTCGTCATCGTGTCAATCAACAGCATGAAACCAATAACATGTTAGCTAAATGTATAGATAAAAATATGAGAGTTCATACTTTAACGACGATTGTATTTGAAAAATAAATTTTCTATTTTACACTGTGTATTTGAAATAAATACTCTCAGGTTTTGGGAAATATTTGTAGATTCCATATTCGGGATAGTATAACATCCGACCTAAAGGTTTGGATGTGACTGGTTGTAGTTTTTGGGTTAGCTAGGCATAACAGATCAGAGTAAGCGATCCATCAGATCTGGAACTCAATTACGCTTATGATGAACCCTAAACATAGTTTAAAAAGTTTCGAGATGTTAAATCAAAATACACTGTATAAAACACAACTTTCATTCTAAGTCGGAGTACACGTTGTCGCATGAAATTGTCGTGTAGAAAGGATTTTGACTTGCGTATTTCATTGACACACATAACAAATATTGTTAGGGAATGATTCCTAGTTTTAATTTATAACAATACCAGTATTATTGTTATTATTATTATTATTATTATTATTATTATTATTATTATTATTATTATTCTGCATTCACATTAATGTGAATACAGCACGATTCTTGAATGATAGGCCTAATTTTAACATGACATAAGGTAAATGAATATATCATAAAAAATACTGCAAGTAGCCTATAGTTATACATACTATTGTATCTGTAGTGTTTCGGATGTTGCCACCTCTTGTAAAGTAATAATGGTGTAGGTGAAATTATATTGTAAATATAACACCATGTAATAAATTACAAATCCAGTCAAGTGTCTTCATAGCTCACGAGCATTGTTACAAACTTCGTGAAAGTTTTGGAAATTGATCTCACTAGCGATTATTCAACTGAGGTATAATACATTGCACATGCGAGCTGTTGTATTCACTTCTGTTCAATGAGAGATTTTCTGCCGGATACAGTTATCCAGGGTCACTGCTTCAAAACAGAGAAGTGTGAAAAATATTACCCCACTTCCTTTTCCCCTTTTCAAAAATACAATTCTTGTTGAACGTTTTTGAAAACAATTTCCTATATTCTGCAAATAAGTAGTTCAGTTGTTCATGTCCTTGTGAATTTTTTTTATTATTTTTTTCATTTCTCATTGAAGAATATTAATAAATGTAGCCTATTATAAAACTAAAATACATTCTGAGATTATTAAATTTTACTTATAAGAATTTATATTTGTTATAGAATTTCACATTATGTATTATCATTATTTTTATTAGACCTATTATTATCATTATTATTATTATTATTATTATTATTATTATTATTATTATTATTATTATTATTATTATTATTATTGTACTATTCTGCGGCTTCAAACCCGGCAGAAGATGATGAATTTTTAAGAATTGTAAAAAATTGTTAGCATGGCCAACGTTGGAAGGAAAGGATTGTAGATTTACAACATGGGCCTGCAAGAAAACACTTTTCTTAATTTAGAGGGCTAGGGATGACAATTTGCCGAACATTTCTGATACTTTAAAATTTGGAGGCAATAAAATTAATCCATGTACAGGCCTTTGCACGACTTAATTTCTTTTATCTTTCGTCAGTAATCACTTCCATAAGTTGCTTAGAATATTCCACAGATTGCAATAGAAATTTCGTATTTGATCAGTTGCTTTGTCTGAAATAGGATACTGGGAAGATGAGTTCTTCAGCGTGGATTATGAGCAATGAAATAATTTTAACGGTGCACGAAAATATTTGTATCTCAGGTAATATCCAGATCTGTAAAAAATAGTTAAGTTAAATTCATTAAAACTGTTATATCTTAAAAAATCAATAGGGATTATAAATATCAGAAATGAAACCCACATATTTTGAACTTGGATCCATGTACACATACGTAGGAACACTTGGCAAAGAACGTGCGGACCTACTTGCAAAATTGAGTGTCGCATACAATTCTGAATACATCTATACAAAATTTTCTATGTCGTGTGTCCAAAGACGCAGAGAAGACTACATAGGCCTAACCAGATGCTGGAATGACCACTAGATAACAGCGGAAAAGAAGTTCGACAAAAGAGTTATACTTTCTATTTTTTATAACAATTTGTCACAGGTTAGAATTTAAATTAAAGCAACCAGACTTTGTGTTAACACAGTTTTTATCACGTCATGGAAAATTTGGCAATTATTTTGAGATGTTCAAAATCGCAACAAAGGATAGTTCTATCGGTGTGTGCCAGGAGCCATTACAAATTATTCAACTTTTTTATTTGAATGTCCTAAATTAAAAACGAAATACGTTGAATTAATTTTTAGACTAGATTTGTGTAACATGAAGCGAACCACAGTAATGCAAGTTTTTTGAAAAAAAAAAAAAAATATATATATATATATATATATATATATATATATATATATATATAGAGCCTATCTCAATATTTTATTCAGTATGTAAATTATGTTCATACACGTTTGTGAATGTACAGTTAAGGCCTAAATAATTACTTAAATTTTTCTCATACAAGTTGTAATAAAATAGAAACGTAACTCTAACATGTTTCGTAACATGCAAGTGTTGTAGGAGTCTCAATAAATTTATACTAATAATAAATCTGTAACTAAACTTTTTCTGGTAATTTTCGCTTTTCCAGAAATAATTGTTGTCAACATGTATAATTAACCATCCTGCGACCGAAAATCACATTTTGAAATTTTTGTTTGTATGTCTGTCTGGATGTTTGTTACCTTTTCAGGCGATAATGGCTGAACCGATTTACATGAAAATTAAAATATAAATTAAGTTTGTTCTAACTTAGATTTTAGGCCATAATGGCATTCAAAATATTTTATTTAAATGGGGGTTATAAGGAGGCCTGAATTAAATAAATCGAAATATCTCGTTTATTATTGATTTTTATGAAAAATGTTACATAACAAAAGTTCCTTCAAAAACGATTTTCAGTAAGGTTTATTCTACGCAAAATTTTGTAGGAGTGATATTTAACGAGATACACAAGTTTTAAAATAATACGTTTTATCAGCGCCGCCTGACTACTAGACTATAATGAAATGAAAACAAATGACTGTCATTTAAGGCGGCCTTGCACACAACAAACGGAGAATATTATTCATTTAATACTGTTTTATACGGATATATTTGTATTCTATGATGGGAATATGCAAATATATACATGTTTATCAATATTAATATACAGAGAATGTTTGTGTGTTTGTATGAAGTAATCTTAGAAGCTGCTTAACCGATTTGTATAATTATTTCACCATTGGAAAGTGTAATTTCTCTAGATGGACATAATGCTATATGCTAATGGTATTGAGAGATTCATTATCCATTTTACACAATCACTTGTATAATACTATGTATTTTTTTTCACTTCATTTCATTACTCTTCAATGTATTTTCATCTCATGTTTCTCCGAAATCAAATTGTACTTTATTTTTAAATTTATCATTGTTCCGTATTCTCTCCGCAATCATATTGTATTTTTCATTTAACCTCTTGCTTTGTATTCTGGATCCTAGTGGTCAGCCGTAGATTTCGGCCAGATGTCCCAAATTGTGGAATTTGTTGTCGGTAAGTAAGATTGAAATAAATTCTTATGCTCAGAAAACTTGATATTCTATAGCAATATTATATTACTTGATTAGTAAACTTTATTTGGTCCACATAAAATATTCTAATTTTACACACTTCAGTTTCATTTTGTCTACAGAACATAATAGTATTTTTAGGAATATTTTCCCGGGACCAAAAATACAGCACATATGGAGTAAAAAATAAGTATTTTACCGTTGAGCTCACTGGAGCCGAGTTACTTCACAAAATGTCACGAAATAGTGTTCCTGCGCTCATAATTTACCCACATTCGTTTGCTGTATTTTTTAAAATAATATTTATGTACCACATTCATTTTCATCTCAGAGAATCAACGAACAACCAGAGTGTATTTAGTATGCAGTAATAGTACGTTAGCTTAGCATTCTATTATTTTATAATTCAAATATTGAATATTCTTATTTTAATTGTGTTAAAATACATAAAATGAGTAAACTATGCAATAAATGCAATGCGAAAAATGGGGTAATGAGCCAAACGGATTATGTTGCGTTGTTGTAAAAGTTGTTCCTTCTGAGATTCAAGAGCCCCCCCCCCCCCAACTAATTAAAAACTTAGGCCTACTTATCGGAGTAAATTCGTTATCAACACACTTTATAAATAATATAAAACAGTACAACACCTTATTTCAAGTGGAATCATTTGTGCAAAAGAAATACATAAAATCAATTTTACGCCATCATTTAAAGTTCAAGCATAGGCTTATCGTGTAATTGGAAATCTTCTCTATCTGAGAGTAAGAACCTTCAGTTCTTACAATTAGGCTATATTTCATCTCAGAAGCTGACCAGTTGTGTATTAGTCTAATATAATATCAATCTTAAAACTAGAATTGACTGAACAACTCCAAAAAGTATTGCATGATAATAACAGTTAAATTCATAGTTTTAAATGCAAATTTCAAAATTATTCAGGAGCAAACGACCTACAACATACAAAAGCTGTTATTCGCTAAGTAATTACGAAATTGTATTTAGATATGTCAACATTTATTTTTAACAAGTGAAGCGAAGCGCACGGGTATGGCTAATAAGAAAATAAAATTCTTAAAAACATAATAGACCTACATTAATAATATTTATCGCCGCTACCAAGTAAGTTATATAAAATAATTCAGACTTATCTGCTTGCATCGGCACTCAGTATGAAACCCAGTAGTCTTAGTGAAATGTACTGAAATCCGTTACAAAAAACAGTTGAACGGAAATAACAGAATTAATATTTATAAAAAAATTAAAATTATTTATTTAAATAGCCTACTTCATCTACGTACAACAAATATCACAAGAATTACAAAGGATCAAATGCCGGTCCCAATGGTTCGAATAAAATTTACAGAAAACAGTGTCAATGCTTGTTGCATTCACACACGTGTTTAATTATAGGCATACCGAACCTGATGTATTTTGCGTAGTGTAAGCAATGTTAATATTCAGTTAATTTCCATTTGAAAATATATGCTTAAACATACAATACATTTATAGTTAAATGCAATTTGTAATTCGATGTTCATCATTCAGTAATTTCGCAATTATCATTCTAATAATAAACAAATATACAGTAGTACCACTGAAATATTAGCTGATACAAAAAGTGATAGACAATTAGTATAATTTTTATAGGCCTATATTTAACATTTATATTTAGATTGATTACTTCCTGATGCTCAACGTCATACTTTTATCGTAAATTTCTTTTGAAAATGAGTTAGATGTTTAGAAAATATTGAGGATTTTGAATGTCACAAGTATTAGTTTGTCTAAGACTCTGTCACACTTATTTTCTACCTGACATCCTATACGATGAAATTACCTTGTTAATGGTCAACATGGTTCATTTTCTCTAGTAAAAACATAAAAAACTGATACCGAAATGTTAGCGAGAATATAAATATCAAAATTATTAGTAAAAAGGACAGTGTGGAACAAGTAAAGAAATTAAATTTCTGGTATGTAACCTATCACATATTCACAATCCATACAAAAGGAACAAAATAGAGAAGTTCGACTTTATAAATGGTGTAATGAGATCTCTACAAAATTAAACGCGGAGTAGGTTATATTTCTGCCTGTAATGAGATTTTATAAAGTAATATCAGTCCCGAAACTGTTGTACGTAAGTGAAACTTTGGTGAAGACGAAAGACAAAAATATAATCCGGAGATATGAAACGAAGCTTTTAAGCAATAGGACTATAGAAGATCATATAAAATGGATCACAGGATATCTAAATAACAATAGAATAAGGATATCTCGCGTATATCGCAAGAATATAACTTAGTAAGACCGTCAAAAACATTAAAAAAAGCTACAAGTCAATTGATAGCACCAGCACATAAATTTAAAGGAAAATTGAGCCGTGTAGACGTAATTCGCTATATATTAAGATAAGCCTAATGTGTGAAATTTATTGATGGTGACGATGGAGACGACAAATATCTATAATTTGAGCGCGAATCAAGTCCATAGCCTGTCTTCCATGCAGCATTAAATCTGACAGCGCAGGCCACTTCGTAGCCCACGCCACGGTCTTAAAGTAACCACAGATAAATTTAAGTCTATATTACTTAGGATTATATTATTTCATCAATGAACGAGAGAATGACTATGTAATTTCTTGTTAAGTGAACAGAATAGAAAGTATTGCATATCTTTATAGAAGACGAGGATTATCATGTTTTAAGCAATGGTATTATCATGGGTAAAATCATTATTTGCAAGCGTGTCTCACGTAAATTTATCTGAAGGTAGTGGAAGACTCTCGTGATATTTAATAAGAATATTTCGCGAATAGAGTAATACATAAATAGGCCTAATGAAATAAAGATAATAACGTATTACATTATTCGGTAAGATATTTTATTTACATATATATAAAAATACTTCCATAGCGATCTCCTTAGTATTTTAACTGTATTTGAACAACAGAAAAAACGGAATAATAGATTATATTAATTTTATTATAAACACAATTAATTTTAAAACGATGGAAACTTAATTAAATATAAAATCATAGAAGTGGCATTCCGTAAAAGTAAATGTATAAGGTGCAGGTTTACTTGATGCTGGGTAAATCGATATTGATCGATTATTTCTGAGTTCATTTATAATTATGTTGTGGTGTTCCTCATCGATTTGTGGAAACAACTGCGAATTATCAGCGACAAAACGAAAGTGTCAGTATAATATCGAAAATATTACAGTTATAAATGGAACTGACTGGTTTAAATTCAACATATTCTATTGGTGAATTAGTGAGCTAAATGAGCGAAATAATCAATAGGATGTAATAGCCTACAGTTCTCAAGAAATTGCAGGCTAACGCTCCGAAATAGCCTATTTACATTTGTTGTATTAACTCGTTTTAATAAGATTCCAGATGTGAGTGTAAAGCGAAATACTGAATTAATTTCACTGATATGAACAGAATGTCTGAAAATAACTGTAAATAGGCCTATGCTGTTAAATTAATATCAATTCATTTCTTCAATTTTATCTTGTTTCGGTTTCAAAGGACAGTAATTCTGATAATTTTTATGTGAATTTAATATTAACTTACTATTTGAAAACATTTAAATTACCGCTGTGAAACTGCGAGAGGTTATAAATATTCACAAATTAGAGGAGTGAGCTAGGTTATAAAATTTATACAGACTGCAAGTAATAAATGATTAAGGATTTTCCAGTATTTTTAACTTAAAAAGTAAATCTTAGGCCTATCTCTGAAAATGTTTGTAAGTAAAAGTACATATTGTGTCTTGCATAAATGCGAAAGTATGCATGGAAATTATTTCATACCGTAATATGCGTTTCCACATACTATAAACTATAAATAACATCGTCTAGAAGTATAAATACATAATTAATTTTCAAAGAATACAACTTTCTTTTAAATTCAATCAAGTTCTATGAAACAGACATAAATTCTGCTCTAGCGATTGATTACACAGTTTTGTTCTTTCTATTCTATCAGATCCGTCGAATACGTAATTCCGACAACATTGGAACTGGCTGAAATGTATTTAAAACATAAAAATATGTTGAAAATTAGATAATTTTGTATAAAAATGTGTTGGAATATAATTTTGTGCTGTAAATGATTTCACGTGCAGGACCAATGTCTTCATTCAAATTTAAGAAAAATGTGATTACGATGAATGGTTATAAAACAACTGTTTGTAGTAAATAAATATAATTTCTGTGGCAGAATTGAAGGAAATTTCTAGATCATTGTAGAATGAGTTGCCATTTTTTATATTTTGCCGTTGAGATGGAACTTTGCTTCGTTGTCATCATCACTAACCATTATGGTAAAGAGATGTTTAGTAATAATAATAATGGTAGGTAATAATAATAATAATAATAATAATAATGATAATGATAATAATAATTTAATGTGTGAATAACAAAGTGAAAATAATATAAAGAGTTACTCATAAAACTGCACAATCAGTGAGCAAAAGCAGTTCCAAGTTGTTTATGATTGAAAAGCCGTTTTAATATTAGTGAATGAATTTTATTATTTATATTAAAATGTTTTACTATGTGTGACTTTAAGTCCTTGTTTTATTTTATTTGTATGTTTATACATATTTACGAAGTTTTATTATTCTGTAATGTAACACTTTCAACAGAAATGGAAATGAAATTTGTAATAAGTTTGAATTTTGAGTGAAATGTAAAAATGATCTAAGCCTAATTATTACTAACTGAATTAT
This sequence comes from Periplaneta americana, assembly GCF_040183065.1. Lineage (NCBI taxonomy): Eukaryota > Metazoa > Arthropoda > Insecta > Blattodea > Blattidae > Periplaneta > Periplaneta americana. Next base: position 151,063,476 of record NC_091118.1, read on the forward strand.
ACAATTTCATATATTCTTTAAAGTTAGTTTAATTAAAATTGTACTGAATATATAACTATTTCTTTATATTAATATTTGTGACATTTTAGTGCATTTGGAGTAAATAACTTGACAGTTTCTGTCCAGATATTGGCAATATAAGCTACGAATCGTTTTAGCTATCATAAATCGCGGTAGTTCGGACTGATGGTGTCTGAGAAAAGTCGCATGTTATATGGCTATTGTACAGAAAAGATGGAGATCCCTCCACTAAGAACCTACCTATATTATGGACTTCATTTTTCTGGCCAACAGAAAAAGGATGGGAGCAAAAGAGAGGAAGGTCCATGAGGGTGGATGAATTATGATCGCCCGTAACGCAAACTGCCGGCCCGACATGGACCGGCACCCAGCGGCCTCTATACGAGCAAATACCCGCAATCACCACTGCTGTAATTTTATTACGACACGATTTTACTACAGATAGGCTATTGCGTTCATTGCGATGGATTTAGTAAATTGAATGAAATGAAATACTAATATTTCTTTTTAGGTTTACGTAGAAATATGCCTACAGTGAGATTGATAAAACCACAAAAAATCATTTTACGTATACATTTTCAGTTTTGTCATTATAAAAATTTTAATAAGCGTATTTATACTTAATATAATAGACATAACTGAACTCATATTTTACTACCGTTATGAATGAAACACATATTTGGCCTATTCAAATGTATTATAATAAGATATAATTTTAATCGTAAAATATCACCACCATTATCATTATCATCATGATTAGTTTAAATTTAGATTCATTTGAGCATGTTCCTATGTCTCAGTGTACTCTTGACTTGACCATTGTTGTTCAGGTCTTTCTCTACCTCGATGCCCATAGATTGGTACTGGAATCTTTCTTCGGCAAACTAGTCGTAAAGTTATTTCGAATTATTTTATTATTATATTTTCTTTAAACGTTATATTTCAACAAAGCATACAGTAACTTTGTTTTTCTCCTACGGATTAATTTCATTCATGTTCAGGTATAAGTAGCGTAATATTTTAAATCTGAAATGAAATGTAAGTTATATTATAAAAGCTGCATTTGACGAATTGTTAGTTTTTAAAAGTATAAATTGTTTACTTTGCAAACAGCATTTACTCATTTTATACTGCTATATTTATTCCATAATAATAATAATAATAATAATAATAATAATAATAATAATAATAATAATAATAATAATAATAATTTTTGAGTTTTAATATTGATATTGATAAATGGAATTCTTTTGTAGTTAAACATAAAATAATCAATGCATTTTATAACACACACATAATACGTTTTCCGAAATAAAATATGTACTTCACCGAATAAGTTGCTGCATAGTTTTCTGTTTAATCAACGAAATGAAGATAAATGGCTTCATAATTTAATCTCTGTTACAAATAATATTAAATTATATTTTATTCCTCCATCTGAAGTAGTAACATTAATACATTGTTTCCGGTACTAACCCGACTAGAATTAAAGACAAATGATGCTATAGAATAACATATCAGTATTGTAGTTTTATCAAATGCAAGTGCAGTTAGTTATGATAATTTTGTATTACATTTTAATTTTTTTTAAATATTATAGATAGGCCTATTATTATTATTATTATTATTATTATTATTATTATTATTATTATTATTATTATTATTATTGTAAAACACATTTTTAATGCTGCAGATTCGTTGTCAGTAGGCCTGCTTGTTTGTGTTACGAACAAACATTCGATATCAAGGAATAATGTACCAAAATGAATATTTGGTACTAGTTTATTGTTATAACTTATAGAAATTATTTATTTTTACATTAAAGATGTGAATACAATAGCAATCATAATAATGGTAGGGATGCAAAGTTTTAATTTTTAAATTTACTACTTCCTGGACAGTACATGTGAATTAAATCGTTTCTTTACAATCATTAATACCGGTAGTCTATTATAGTCTTTAATAGCCTATTAGTTGACATTTAGCTACAGTGTTATAATTAATCATTAATTGGTATTAGTTTTATCGATACTTTTGGTATATAAAAAGGAATCGGTCTTCTGTCGCGAAACATAAGTATAATTAAAACAAATCCCATATTTGAGGAAAATGCTGAATTATTTAATGATATTGCTCAGTTTGTTGAAATTAATCCAATCTCAGTTCATGTTCTCTCAAGCAATGTAAATTTCGACTACTAATATTCTAGTGTAGGAACGTAAAATAGCATAATAATATTCTAGTTGTATTTTAAAAGGACTCTACTTGAATGCAGATAACTGCACGGTTTACAGTTGTCAGCTTTTAAGGTAAATACATTTATAGGCTAAATATCGTATGGATAATTGACACTCTCAAGTCTTCTGCTCTTGTGCTATAATTATAAGCTAAATTGTAATTTTACATAGAGAATTTTGATAAACTTTTTACAATTTCGCAAGAAATTTCATATGGCATTATAAATGTTATTCATCATCATTAGTATTTTTCTCTAGTTTACCAGTTAGCCTACTGGTTATATTATGATGTTGGTTAGAATGTAAATGATAAAGATTTTTAATAATATTAATAATAATAATAATAATAATAATAATAATACATGTCCAGTGAACACTACTTTCAACATCCATTCCGAATAGGCAAGTAGAGACTTTTTTTAATTATTTATAGTCGCTTTGATATCTGGGTCATATCGCGACTAGAGTGGAGATTTGTGATAGAGTTTCCGTACACAGTCATGTCCAGTGGACCCAACGTGTATTCCGAACAGGAAAGTAGAGGCTTATATTCTTTCAAGAGGGACTGAATGTGTGCCGTTCTCTATCTTATTCCGTACTGTTTTAAGTGATGATTTTGCGCCAAGCTAACCACATGATTAGAGAGTACTGATACTTCAGAATATCTCGTGGAAGTTCAGAATAGCTATAAGTTGGAGTGACCAGCCAAATGATAAATTCTCGAAGATCGTCATCATCGTCATCTCATCAACATCACCATAGAAGACCTCTTTACGATATTTGCCCATATATCTGAACTACGTGGAAAGGTTTTCATATATAACTATTGAAAATATGGAGGATTACTGATTTCACTTGAAAGTAATAAACTAGAAGCGCAGAACACAATATTACTTTTCTAAGAAACAAAAAAGATTGTTATAACGTCGGTCCATTAGGGCCCTATTCATAGACATTCTTGGCGCGGGCTTTCGGTGGATGATCAGCGAACTAAGGTTTTTTGTATTCATAAACCAGTGTTAGCGATATGATATGATATGATATGATTCCTGTTTAGCACGCTCGTAGTGCGGGCTAGCGAAATGTCTATGAATAGCACCCTTAGTGTTTAAAATAGACCTACCAGAAATAAAGTTAGTTTTCCTGTTATGACGTGCAGTGTATTCCCATTGCTATCATTTAGAAATCAGAGTGATTATTTTCTTTATGGGAAAAGTTACAGTAGTGCCATATAATAGTTATGTTATAGTGTGTAAAGTATTTTAATTGCCTTTCGCGAACCATTATATTTTAAAGAAACTAATAGAAATATGTTTCAACTGTGTGTTAGTATAGCTTAATATTTTTGGTAGGCTACTTAATTTAGCATTTACTCGAATTCCTTCCTAGAATATAACGAAATATTAAAAAGTAGTTACTGTCCATAGTTCGGTAAGATTGTTTTAGAATAATAATGGAGCCCTGGTAGAATATGAATAGTTTAGAATAAGAAAGAATATGTATAATTTTTCTTCATAGTAGTTCGGTTATCATATTTCGAGTATCACATTTCTTCATTGTGTTAAAAGATCTGCCGAATAAATTTGCTATTTTAAAATAACGCTGTCAGTTTTCTGAAATGTTCTTGTAGCTCTCAATTTTTTTTCGGTTCTCTAATTTGAAGATTGTAGTAAAAATTTCATTTCAAACTCTATACTACTAACATTTTAATTTTAATTGAAAAATATTTGCCAATATTTACTATTATTATTATTATTATTATTATTATTATTATTATTATTATTATTATCATCATCATCATCATCATCATCATCATCATCATCATAATTGTTACTCTGTTGTTATAGTTTGAATATCATTGTTACAGTAACCAGTTCATAAAGATGGACGCTTGAGTTGTCCACTCCCTTCAGAATACGATTAGTGAAACTCCTCTTGTCATCTATGAATTTTGAAACTTCATTCATTAAGAAAATTAATAATAATAATAATAATAATAATAATAATAATAATAATAATAATGCTCCATTAAAAAATATATTATAAGGCCAGTTAACTTTATTCAATTTATAGGCCCTGCTTTCATAATAGTTAATTAAATCATAAGTAATATTTCTAAATCTTGAATCGAACGTTTCTACTTGTGAGACGTCCAATTATATAACGCATGTCAATCCTAAAGCGATTCCCAAAATTTGGGAGACATTGGTATTGAAATAATTTTCAAAATATCGGACAATGTTAAAATGAATTAAATAGTACGAATTCTTTACAAATTTGGAAGTAATAAAATAAAATATTGAAAACATTTATATAGTGACACTTAGATTGATGAGAAAAACACGGGAGAGTGGACAAAAGGGGTTATATTTGCGAGATGGTGAGGAAAATGACTTGATTGATCTCATATTGGCTGTGGTAGGGTGGTAAATATTCTGTGGGGAAGTGAGGGGTTAAGGGGGGGGTAAGTTGATAGATGAGGATGGAGTAGGACCTCGTGGCCGCAACCACCCTCTCTACCCCCTCAATAAGACAGATTGGGGGGGTCTGTGGTGAATGTGGGTTGCAAAACTTATAAGTAGGGCATATAAAGATACGTCAAGACATATCAACGATTGAGATTTGTGATATTTTCCGTTGACAATTATGGTCGCTCCCACACGTAGAATGTTGGTAGTGAACTTCAACAGTTCAGAACGCTCAATATAGTCACAGTATATTGATGATGTCCCCCATATTTCAAACCTTTATGACTATAAAGCTAGACGCCAGAGAATTATTGTGAAATATTTTGAAAGTAGATATCAGTCTCGATGATAAAAATGTTTTCAATAATTTTTTAATATTCATAATATTTAGTGTCTTCGTAGAAACAGTAATATAGACTAATTATTTCAGATCCATTTTTTGTTACTTTATTGAAAAAATTATCTTTCTTAAAAAATTTACAACAAAACTTAATGAAGGTAGTAAAAAGAGGTTTCATTTCAACGAAAATTGTAGTTAGTACATAAAATATAGACAAGTACAGAATTCGATTAAGAATAATATAATTTTAACATTCTTAATGTCTATTTGCTGACAGCTTATTTTGACAGATTTGTTTGGGTTATAAAGCAAATGTCAAGAATTTAATTCAATAATAATAATAATAATAATAATAATAATAATAATAATAATAATAATAATAATAATATCTATAGGAAAGAAGCCCAAGAGCAATTACATTTCTTTAGCTTATTTGTAACAGTACTTTCTGGTGTTCAGTTAATTCGACCATAGTCTATTTCGACAAAGTAGAGAGTATTTTGAAATCTATTTTTCCTTCCAATAAGTTCTCTGCAAGACGTAAGGAATTACAAAGTGTGACATGAAGTAGTTTTATATTAAGAAAAATTCGTGTAGCTGACGCGGAATATAGGCCTACATCGGCTTAATATTAATAGAAATTTAAAAATCTTAACAACCTAGTGATTAGAACAATTTGTTTGCGCTATAAAGTATGTATCAAGATTTTTATCTAATAATATATGAGTCAAGTTTAAAGGCGTTTACATCTTCTTAGCTTATTGCAACAGTACTTTTAAATGTTCTACAATTCAAATGTAGTATTATGTATTCCATGAGAGTAAAGATATACTATTTTAAAATATATTTCTCTTCGAAATAAGTTATAAAATAAATTAGTATATATTATATTCGGTTTTTGGTATTAATTTAGTCACAATACTTATCCTTTTCAATATTTTGACTTGTAGAAACGCGGTATATTTTTTATAGACTTGAAATATTTAATATAAGTTATGTCTTGTTAATGATATTTTAAAGTAATTTCTAAAACAACATTTTTAACAATAATTTTATATAGGCCTATCTTGTGTCTTAGATTTCTGAGCTGTATGAATATTTCTCAAACATAAATGGGTATTCAGTACCTGCTGTTTCTGACTTAGGAGTTCTAGTAAATTTACAATACAATTCTAAACAATGTTTTTTTTTTTCTCAGACACTAAAAGAAATGTAATATTGAAATTTGAACGTAATTATATTTGGTATGCCTTTATACCTGTATAAAATGTCTTTGTTGTGAATATGAAGTATAACCTACCTACTGATTATTTTTGAAGAGCTACGATATTTTGACCGTTGAAAGATAGTATAATCATCAGTCTTTTAATTGGATACCGGAACGAATGGTTGTAAAGGAATAAACTGTTCCTTATTCATTTTATTTAATTCACTTTTTAAGTCCGTACGATTTATGTACGTAATGAATGTTATATTGTTCTTAATCTCTAATTATAATATATTTGTGTTAATACAAATAATTTTAGTCTGTGTAGTTTTAAGTTATAGATCTATGTAAAATTATTTGCTGATAATTATGCTCAGACAAAAGATCTCCTTAAGTTGTAGATAAGAATTGTTTTCCACTCTAGTTGATAAATCCCCCCCCCCCAAGAAAAATTCTGTTTATTAATTTAATAAACAGACTGTATGAAAGATGGATTTAAATTATGACTATATCCGACAACAATATCGTATCAACATACCGATGTTAAATTGAACGCGTGATAGGAATAGTTTATTTTTCTTCATTGTCTCGAGTGTGCGGGTGCTCATACAGTAGGAACTACTAATAATTAACATCCTTTCCACTGACCTCTTCTTCTGACCATTATTTACGTCAACCGGTGATTAATTGAAGGTTCGAAGTAAAGAAAAAAGAACAATGTTAATTAATGTAAGTGTACGAAATTGGTGTTCAGCATTTCGTCAACTTAGTTACACCAGCATATACAATGCATGTTGTTAGATATTCCTTTTACGATGTGGGTGTCTGAAACGGAACTAGTTGAGGATGCTGAATATTGTTGCACCTGCTTTTAATTGTTTTCTTCTTTATGAACAAGTTGTTTATTAGTTGCCGCTGCTTTAATGCTTTGAATACAGTATCCAGAAGGATTATTTTTACAGATCCAGTAATGTTGCGATACTTTGTTTATACAGAAAACTGTCGTTTTTCTCTTGCAGTCTGGTGCAACTGAGAGAGATTTATTATTTTCTTGTGGATACGCGTGAACGTTATGATTGTTAACATAGCTAAGGTTCTTTAGATACTGCTAAAGGGGGTTGTTTTCGTCAAAGATTGAAAGATTTCCGACCTTTTATCTTACCTTGCTGATTGCTTTTCCGTGTAGTTTTCTTTTCCTTCATCCACGGATACTCCGTAACGTTGACTCCAGGCGGGGGTGGTTGTTGTCCAGGCGGGGGCTGTCCATGGGAATCCACCATCCCCTGGTAGGGCCCGGGCGGCGGGCTCAACGACCCCGGGGGTGGTGGATGCTGAAGTTCCCCCGTCAGGTGAGGCAAAGCAGTCATAAACTCGGCCATGGAAGGCTGGCTGTTGATGAAGCCCGTCTCTGCACTCGTGAGGCAGCCGTCCATGGGGTGGACCCCGTGCGGAGGTCCTCCGGCGGCGGCTGTGACGGCCGCCATCCAGAAACCGCCCCCGCCGCCTCCGCCTCCACCTCCACCACCACCCCCGCATCCGTCCACGGCCAGCACTGGTGTTGGCGGCCGCGTCTTCACGGTAACGAAGTCATCGTCGTCGTCTTCCGGGCCGAGGTGCTGCCCGCGGGATTGCTGCTTTCCACGCATCCGGGCGACTCTACCGCCTCTCCGGAAATGACGTAGCTACCGCCTCCAGCATTGTTGCTAAACACTCCTTAACTTCAACATTTGAGACTGGCATTGTCTTTTGCCTCACCGAGTTTTCTGCTCAATTGTAGAACAGTTTCCAGATACTTTTTTCACATATTAAGCATGAACTAAGAATTGACGCCCCCTGAGTGACATTGTACAGCAACAGTTTAGTACACATCATAAAACTCGACTGTGCATTTATTGACATTCACCACCGATTTGCACAATAACACTGTACTTCATATCTTAGTAGATAGCCTACAGATGTCATTACTGATATTTTAACACTTTCATCTTTACCATTTCGCGCTATCCAAGCCACAAGAAACTCTCTTAACCGTAAATTTTACATGCACACTGATGTCAATCGGTCTTACATGTCCTGAGGAGGAATTTTATATAACAAATTTACTTAACTTGAATTCTAAATCAGAAAACTAATGAAAGTTTATAAAGTTCTAATACATTTACAGCTATAAAACAAATGAACGTTGTGTTAAGGATACGTACTTTTTCCTCAAAACTTTGCAGTGTGATTCACTTTTCACACATCTCACTGTCAACTACTGATCGCTACAGTCTTTAAAAGTATTTCGCAACAGTCTTTTTTCACTGATCAAGTCACACACCACTGTTTACTACTGCTTTATGACAAGGAGTCACTTCTGCCAACAATGAAATAACCTCGTGACAGTCTGATACGTACAAAATGGCGGCTGAACACTTAAATTGTAAAGAAACTGAACTGCGAGATGTCCCGTCTGCGCCGCTGGATGTGGTCGCACTTGTTACGCACTGACACCACACCAAGTCACTGCGTGCACGCCCGCTGCCACGTTGCCTCTCTTGCGTCTTGGCAGACGTTTAACGATGACGTCGTCGTCGACAACCACTCACCGCGACCATGAAGGAGCGAGTAGAAAAGAATTGATAGCGAGCGAAAATCTGACCATTCCTTTCTTTTTATCCAAGAACCTCTATTCTCACATATATTCCTTCTTCGTTCCTCGTCGCACCGATTTTCTTTACTTCCCTTTGCTTTTCTGGTTTGATACGTTCATGTGGTTGGGTTTTGTTGTTGTCGGGCTTCTGGTTTGTTATCTGGTTTGTTGTTTCGTTCAATTTTTTTTACCCCTTCTGTTATAATTTTTTTGGATTCGTTTGTTGGAAGAGGAAGATGTCACGTGACGTTGCTGTCAACCAATGACAGACCGAGAAAAGACTGAGGAGGTATGATTCAACCCTCTCTTCTTGCTCGTAGTAACCATGTGAGTGAATGAGAGACAAGTCGGGCCGAGGGCAGACGTGAAGTGAGAGAGAGAGGGAGGGACGAGACAGGGAAGGGTAGGGAATAAGAGTGAGCGAGAGAAGCGCGGAGGGAGACGGCAATACAGTTTTGCTATATCTAACTATAGAAAGACAGAGAGCGAGTGCCGGAGGGAACGAGAGGGAGACTGAGGCGGTTTCTAAAGACCCCGAACCTCCGTCGATGTGATGGGTTTTCGGTGTGTTGGTGGGCAGCTTGTGCAGTGGGTTTGCCAGCATAGCGGTGTGAAGAGGGGATTCCCCCGTACAAAATGTGTGTGTGTGGAGAGTACTGCGGTGCGGGGAGGGGAGTGCTTCGCTCGGAGGAGGGGAACAGAAAAAGTTTAGAACGATAAAAATGAGGGGAGGTATGAAGACTGCCAAGAGAAGGTAATGTTAAAAATAACACAAGGATTAAGAAATCTGTTTATCTTATGTGATATTCAATAACGTGCGTGATTTTCCTGTGAGTTCTGCCGGACACAGCGCTCCGGCGTGTCGCTGGATGTTACACTTCCGATAACTCTGATCGAGCGCGTTCCATTTGCCAGACGCGCGTGTTGTCAAGTATCGGTCGGGGTTGTTACGGAAACTACAAGGGTGGGTTGACGGGGGTGAGGTGCGGTTGTTCACAACAGTTAGAAGTCCCGATACCTTGTGTCATGCTTCTTCACTTCACAGACCTTAATAACTATTCCGCTCATGAAACTCACATGCAGGGGGAAAAAATATACATAAAATAGTAAAGGGAGAAGGGTGAAGAGGAAGAGGGGTGGAGAGAGAGAAAGGAAATGGGTGGGAAAAAGAGAAGGCAAAGTTTTGTTTATCCCGCTTATGAGACGCGCGCATGCGTATTCATTGCGATTGCCACGCCGTCTACATCGACGACGCTTGAACTATGTTAGGTCCATCCGGGACTCGTAGTCATCGTTGTAGTCGAGAGGGTGAAAAGAAAAGGAAGAGGGCCTACCCTCGTCTCACCTCTGAACACCCCCAATATACACCCTCTCTTTTTTCTTTCAAAAGAGGGAGGCTTGTATAAAAGAGGGAGACACAAGGGATAAAATAAAAGAAAACTATAAAATCAGTCTGGCGTGACGTCATAAATTTATTATATACATTTTTTACAGTTGCACATATATCCTTTCCTTCGTTTACTTCGCAGTCGGGAACCTATTTTTGGTTACGTCATGTCCTTCTAGTGACATTTGCTTGACCTGGGTAATTTTTGTTTCTTTGTTCGCTTCTACAGTCATTAAAGATGTTTGACATAAATTATCTACAGTTAATTCTTTGTCGTTTTGAGTATATCACATGTGGCCCAAATACGGATAATTGCCTAGTTCTTTTCGTTGTTACGGATTGGAAACGGTTAGACCTAGTTATTTCACAAAATTAGCCTAAGAATTTACATTTAAATCTAATTTCGTATCAATATTTAAAATTATTATTATTATTATTATTATTATTATTATTATTATTATTATTATTATTATTATTATTATTAATCCCTGAAGGGTTTTCGCTGTACAACAAGCAACATTTTGCCTTATTCGAACAAATATTATCCCGATTAATTATACCTATTATTTGCAAAATTTACCTATAAGTTATGATCTGCGTTCTTCCCAGTGGTCTTCTTTCCGGTAGTTTTTCTTTGGTAACTTTTCTGGTTTCTCTTTCTGGTGGACCTCTCATCTCATGACACAATCCATTTAAATTGTGTCGCTTTTTATTATTTCAATTACGTGTTTCATACATCTAGACATTTTTATAAATCTCACAATTTTTTTTATTTTCCATTCTCGGCTAATATTAGATATCTTCAATTAGTCCAGATACTTTCTTCGGCACATTTCTTTCAAATATTTTCAGTAGTCCTTCACGTTTTGTTAAGTCTGTCAGGTTAAGGATAAAAAGGATTAGGTTGGATTAGGCTATGCTCTTGTGTAGGCCTGTGTGTAATTTAGATTTAAAATTGCCTTCCCTTTAGAATGCTCAATAAACAATAATAAGCCCCAAGTCATATTTGCAAATTGGAGTAGCCTACCTAGGTTGTTAATTTCATCTGATATATTATATCTTTTGCTATTTATGCCTCATAATAATTAAAGTTGTTAACTTTTTCAAACTTTCATTGGTTGACTTTTAAATTACTCGTATCTTGATGTGTTAATGGGGTATTTTCAGATATTTTATTTTTAAACTATTCAGTTGCAAACCTTTTAACGAACTTAATAACTGTAAAGTGAGGGTTTTTATTTCAAATTCAGACACTCCTATCAGTACAATAACATTAGCAAATACCAAAATACTAAATTTGCTTCGAAGTTGTCCACTTATTTTATACTGTCTACTTGTCTAATGATCTTTCCTAAAATAGTTTAATACACAACTGAAAATTACTGGCTTTATTATAATTGCTCCGACAAGAGAAAACACGCTGGGACTCTCGTAATGTGGCGTAAACATTGTCAGGCCTTTGCCTAAATCAACACAAGCTATCGATAATGGAGGAACATTGAAATATAAAGTTGTGAGAGAAATGAACTATGAAATTTGTCTGCAACTATCTCGTTCAGGAAAGTTATTTTCTTTCGAAGGACGCCATGATGAGAAATTTTATCGTTCTTAAGAATCCACCAATCTCGACCAGATCGCGAACTTCTGGTCGGATAATACTGCTATAGTAATGTACTGTATATTAACGCAATGTTTAATGGTGAGCATGAAGTTTTTGACGTGTAACGTCTATATTCGATCTACACTAATAGAAAAAAATGGAAGGATTTTGTAGAACGGAAATTACTTACTTACGTCATATCCGCATTCCTATACACTAGAGAAGTCTGTATATATGGGATAGGACTACATATACATAACCTACTTGGAACAGTTTATTATAATCCATGGGGGGGGGGAGGTTTGCAAGAGGTCTATATTAAAAAAATTGTGTTACTCAGTCGTGCTTTCGACATGGACACAAAACAGACTCTGAGCAATATATGTGTAATAGACTATAGAAAACTAATGCAGTCTTGAAATTACATTAGATGAATTATTAACAATACCACTTACGATCTATTGTTCTCTACTTATAAACAGTATACTTAGGCCTCCAAATTATTTGATAATTTTCTGTAACTCAAAAACAGTTGTTTACTTGTTCTCTTAATAATACATTCTGTTTTAATATATTATTATTATTATTATTATTATTATTATTATTATTATTATTATTATTATTGGACATTCGACTGTTATTGACAGCGTATTTCAGTCCTTTCATTAGGTAGACTTAAATCTTATTTATCATAATTTCATTAGATCTAACCTAATTCCGCTATAGACGTTCACGCAATCAGAAGTAGTTACTCAAATCTCTCTCCCCGAATGCCTTATTATTTTTTTTTAAGTTTCAGAGTTCACGGTTACAGTACACTGTTTTGCCTCTCTTAAAGTAAGTAGGCCTAAATTAATTGACAATTGTAAAACCACTAATCAGATTTGTATGAAAAGAGTTTTACTGTAGCAAGCAATAAGAATGAACACCAATTTCCTTGTGAAAATAACGCAACAAGATACATTTTTTTTTTTTTTTTCGTTTTATGTAGGCTACTTGATATCTTGACATTCTTTGAGAACATCATCAGTTTTGGTTTCAGAAATAAAATAGTGATGATTATTTAAACATTTTCAGTCCGTGATCAAAATAATAATAATATGATGAAGAAATGAATCTAGAAAAGTAGAGGCGAATTTATGTGTTGAATTTAACTCAAATTTTCCCTGTCATAGTTAGATAGCGTCAATAGAATTGATTTTTGTTTCTTTTGGTGAAACACAATAAGCCCGCATACTTTTGGGTCCAGAAGATACAAGCAGTTTTAAAGTAATTGAAAGTAGGATCTGGTCGTTAACTTACTTGGAGAATGAAGAGAAAAATATTTCTATAATATATTAGACAAAAAGAAGACTTTTGAACATGTTAATGAAGGAGACTGAAGAAGGTCTATTAAGGCGTAGTTCATGATTGAATATTATTATTATGATGATGATGATGATGATGATGATGATGATGATGATGAAACATCTCGTGTACTAAAATAAAACTTTTTTTAATGACAAAATGAATTAAAAAACGGGCACACACGAGTTGTCTCTGCTATGAGAGACCTTACTGTAGGGTTTTACAGTGCTAACTTTAATATTTTATATTGTATGCATAGGCCTATATGTTTTTCCTTATATTTTCTTCTACTGTTGTACTCCTCTCTACTAGGTCCGACAACCCCGCTGACCAACAGGTACAGCTCATGCATTTTGTCAAGACACTCCCCCACTCTTCCTACAGAGCTGCGCACGAGATCGGATGAGTCTACTTACGAATTATAGGGGAATGGGTTAGCCTTTGCCTTGAACTCGGTAGACACACGCCCAACCTTCCCTTCTACTCCTACCCTCTCTACAGAAACGTTGTTCCCGCACTGCACATCGCGACAAAATGCATGAGCTGTATGGTTCTCCAAGTATTTCTGAGGATTGAAAGCGGGCGAACAACTCGCCTCGTAAAAAACACATTGCCTACTGGAAATATGGAAAAGATGTGCTTATATTATTTGTTCTTTTTTTCATTAAAGGATACGACAGTAGCCTATTAATAGAAATATTATATAAATGTTGGAAAATGGAGTTTGCAATAAATTAGCAAGATCGATTAAAATGTGTTGATGAATCAATGCGTGCTATTCAAATTAATATTTATATTTCGGGCAGTTTTATAGTAAACAATGGCATCTAACAACGAGATACACTCTCACCAGTGCAGTTTAATTTCATCCTTGAGAGCACACTTAAAAATACTAAGTAAGGAGTATTTTTGAATTGTTACAAATTCATCTGTCTGGCTCTTGCTGATGATGAAGAAATAATACCTGACTCTGAAGTCAATTAAAATATCTGATGAAACAATTAATGGAAGAAATTGAAACAACTGGCTTTTAATTAAATGTTGATAAAACGAAGTACATGAGAATATCAAGGTCAGAATGCAGTAATAATGTCATAGCAGGTTTCTGTTTAATAAGTTTCTTTGTTCAAGTACCTCGAATATTTTGTCAGCAATTAGAATAAAAA